>NW_008794621.1:1373347-1407379 GCF_000699145.1 Aptenodytes forsteri | reverse complement strand
CGGGAACTGACTGGGCATCAGTTAGCGGGTGGTGAGCAATTGCACTGTGCATAATTTGTTTTGTATATTCTTTTATCATTATTATTATTATTATTATTATTATTATTATTATTATTATTATTATTATTATTATTATTATTATTATTATTATTATTATTATTATTATTATTATTATCATCATCATCATTATTTTCCCTTCCTTTTCTGTCACTGTCTACTGTCTTTATCTCAACCCCCGAATTTTACTTTTTTTTTTTCTGATTCTCTCCCACTGTGGGCGCGGGGAGTGAGTGAACGGCTGTGTGGTGTTTAGCTGCCTGCCAGGTTAAACCACAACAGCAGGAAAAATACCGAAGGCATAAACAGCATTTCTCTGTAACTATTTAGGGAGTTGCACAAATTTCTTAAGGAATTAAATTTCAGTGTGCATAGACTGTGTAGCAAAAAGAATCCAGTATGCAATGAAACATAAGCAATGCATGCTGAGATCCATAGCTGCCTGCCAGGTTAAACCACAACAGCAGGAAAAATACCGAAGGCATAAACAGCATTTCTCTGTAACTATTTAGGGAGTTGCACAAATTTCTTAAGGAATTAAATTTCAGTGTGCATAGACTGTGTAGCAAAAAGAATCCAGTATGCAATGAAACATAAGCAATGCATGCTGAGATCCATAGTTTTGTCTAGAATAAAACATAATTTAGCTTTTTAACATTTAACAATCCAATAAGATGAAGCCAATGCTTTTCTAGCAGCTTTAGAGACTCAACTGGGAATAATTTAGTTAATGAAAGTATATTTAATACAGCTAATGAAGATTTTTAAAAAGGGTCATTAAGCAAAATAGCAATTTATTACTTTTTTTGTATGAATAAGTTACCCTCCTATTTATCTAAACTGCCCTGTGACTGAATGCTGCTACTGCTATTTGCAGCCTCTGTCTCTTTTAGTACAGATAATGCAAAATATTTTATTTTAGTTTAAATGAAACAGGACCAGTTCATAGCTTCAAGGGAGGAAGGGAGGGAGGTGGGGGGAGAGAGAGAGACTTACAATAGCTTCAAAACAGATGCTGGTAAAACAAGCAACAGCAACATGGCTGTGACACCTCTGTTGTAGACTAGAAACACTGTACAGTGTCTAACTGATAGTTCTGTTTCAAGGAAGAAGCTCTCAAAATCATATCTGTTCCTTTCCCTTTATGCCCGATGTTTGTTCACATAAAATGAGGATGACTAGGTCAAGCATCATTAAAAGGTTTGAAATTCTTCTTAAATAATTCCTCTGCCAAAAAAGCACTACCTTTTTCCAGCTACTATAGACAAATAGACTGCCTGTTACCTGGGCCTTGGCTGGCAGTTTGCAGCTTGGATGCCCTAACGGATGTATTAATGACTGTTGACGGAAACAGGACATGAAGTAGCAACCCTATCACAAACCATAAAGATCTGATACTCAGTAGAATAAGCAACAGAGTAAAACATTATTTCATGCAGTCTTTTTAAATGTATATAAAGTTTTGGATGCATATTTGTGGTGAGCAGTTTCCTATATATTCTGTGACAAGCTCAGTCACTGACCACAGGATGCAGAAAGATCTGTGGTATATGCAAAACTACTTTGTAGACAGATGTCAACTGCCTCGAGCCTCTCCTTAAGCAGCTGAGTACACAGTGGTAGTGTCCAAGTCACTGGGGTTTGGCAGGTTGCTCTTGGTTCAGTCAGGTCTTCAGTGAACTCTTCACCTTTGTTTTAGGCCTCTTCAATTATTTTGGCTTGTATAGTAGTACTAAAGATTTATCAGCCAGCCCCGCTGACCACCCACTGACATAGAAAAACCTCAAAATATAATTATCTCCCTTTATTTTCATTATTAGATAAATAGATATTTTCTGTTTTCCTGGTCTGGTTAAGTATATATTTTTCTCTATTTCCTATGGTCAGAATAAGCATCATAACTGCAGTCTTGATCTTCTAGCTCTGAACAAGATACTAGAATAAGGAGAGCATTACTATCTCTACAGCTACTTTTATCTCCTCCCCATTAGACCTTCCTGGGGATTTACCAGAAACCTATCAAACAGTATCACAATAACTACCCTTGGGCATGGTAAAAAACAAAGGTCACATTAGGGCTGGCTGAAAAGCAGTAGTACCAGCTCATGAAACATACTGAGGTTTCGAAGCCTGTTCTAACATGAACAAAACCAATACCTCTTTTTAAACTAGGGTGAAGAAAAGAAACCTATTCCAGGAGACCAGCTGGAATATTGTCTGTCACCTACAGATTAGTTACTCACCTTGGACAAAAAAAGAGCCGAACTCAGTTCCCCACAAGGAACCAGGCAGTGAAGAAGTTGACTTCGAGCTTCCCCCCTTCCAGGTAAATGCTTTTCTCTCCCTGATACACACCTGAACCTGAGAACCTCATTAATCACATTTTCAGAGATTACTAGTATGTTTTACAAAATGCTTTGTCTTTAACAAAATAGCCATGATAGAAGAAAAGCGCTAAGTCAAGCTTTGAAGCAAGCATAGCTGCAGAGAGCAGAATAAACTGCCCCTCAGATGTTTGGCCTCCTATTCTGCACGCAGTTGCCCATGTCGAAAAACAGTCATACAAGGTTATTGGTTCCAGTCAGACAGGCGTCAACATTTCAGGGCGCACATAACAGAATACTTGGGGTTTTACAAGCCTAAGTATTTTGGGATGCCAATTCAGCCTGGTGCCTTTCCTTACTTCAGATTTATGGTCAGCATGTCTAGCCAGTAGTAACAAACGAGGGCTCTTTCAGCCAGGCAAATATTCACACCTGATGGCTCAGCACTAAAATGCAGCCATACTTCCAGGGTTTAATTCACTCTAGGCCTCAGCCGCACAGGACTTCCCAGCACTACAAATCATTGGCACTTTTGACAAAGGCAGACTTGGTATTTTAATATTGTGTATCTCCTTTTTTTCCTTTTAAAAAGTTCCAGTAAAGTGGGATGACAACTGAATATTTTGCAGGGTGAAAAAAATTATGAGGATATGAGAATTAAATTACTCCACCAGAAAGGCTCTATCAATCATGCTAATCGAAATATCAAATTTACCTATGCCTTTGATAAGGGTGTGGAGCCGTTTTAACTGATTTCTGAAGGAGGCAAGGCTCATGTACTCAGTCCTCTTTGTTTCCTTTCCTATAATGTTCAGACCGTTTTTAGCCTAATCTGATTTTAAGATAAAGGTTTCAAAAGATATGCGAATATGCTGTCAGATATAGGAAAAAAGATCCTTGTATTGTGACTGCTGATAATCAATGTGGATTCCCCAGTGTATAATAAAGTATAAGCTTGTGCCTCATATAACTCATTAAAAAATTTAGTCAACTGTAAGAATAAAGTGATTGGAAACTGGGCTTTCGTAGCTCTGGCTCTTAGAGAACTGTATAGATTTTTTTGAGAAACAGATTAGATAAAGAAGCTATACATGTAAGGTTCTGCTCTACTGAAAGTTTATAGACAGTCTGCACAGGTATCTTTAGATAAGTATATATTCTTTAGCTGTAACACTTCATAGTATCAAAGTTTGCATGAGGGATATGTCCAGGAAAACAGTAACAGCACTGAACTGCTAGGAGCTTTATATTTGATCTAATTGCCCAGTTTACAAGACAACATTTCTAAAAGCAATAAAAGCTATGAGTTGCAACATTTCACCGATAGAGGGGCAAGAAACAATAAAGGTGCTTGCACATACCCTGAAGACTACTTAGCTGAAATGCAGATATTTATGCCAGCTTGTTTGTCCTATTTAGCTGATGGGAACCTAAGATAGCCCACTTCTTGTGTTTTTTTTTTCTCCCTAGAATATTCCAAAAGCTGTGTGATTTTACACCCTCCATGAGACTACATCTCCTAGGATGCAGGATGGTCCCACCATTGTCCAGTGGGGCTGTACCTTGAAAGTCCTTCTGGCTGCAGTGCAAGGCAGGAATATAGCTCAGCTGGTGAAGCCAGCCATAGGGAGAAGTAGGAGGTATTCACACTACCTCTCTCCTAATCCACTGTCTTAGCTTATTTTAACTGAAGTGTTCTGGTTTTGATCAACACTCCCCAAACCATTCAATTTGGACCTGTTTTACCAAGGAAAAGTTCACATTTTTCCCTTGCATTTTTCATGAAGAATATCATTCAACACAAAGTCCAGCTTTTCATCTAAAAAAATTCCAGCAGTAAACCTAAAAGCTGTCATGTAAACCAGGTTCCTTAGTTTGCTCACTGAAATGAAGAAAAAATACTGTTTCAGGATTTTGAGGAAAAATTTTTGAAATGCAGATAGCATTAATAATACTACTACTACAGAAATTTAGTACAAGAAATAGAAAATGCAGTATACCATCTTTTAAAAATACTGTTTTGTTTATCCATTGTTTTGAACAACAATATTTGTCAGCAGAAGTCTGTGAATAGATTTAGTTAACTCCAAACTGTATTTTCAATTGGTCTGCTGAATACCTTCTGCTTTTATAAGTAAGGAAGTAAAGGTAGGAAATATTTTTCCATCTCTTCTTAGGGGCCTCATAAGGCTTTGTATGTTGCATATTCACAAAGACTGAAAAGAATGTCTTCAAATTAAGAATTTAAGTTTTATTTAATATTCACCCTTTACTTTTCCATCCTTTAATGTAATAACATCCTTTTAATGGGTTTTAAGCATATCACATGTTCACATTAAATCAAAGGAAATTCCTGACCATTATCATTGTAAACACTATTATCACAGAATTTTCATGAACTGATGCATATTGTGATTTTGATTTTAATAATATGTAAACAAAAATCCAGTTGCTTCTTGGTCACCTTAGTAAACTCAGATAAAGAAGTAGCTGCTATGCAGAACCAAGTGTATTATGCCTTAACCTCAAGACAATTCAAATCTCTCTGTATTTATAGTTTATGTATAAAGCATATTTTGCTGTCTTTAGTAGATCATAAATCTTTGAAAACTTTTATTGTTTTTGAAATGTCCTCCTGCTGCCTATGTTATACAATAAATTAGTTGCTAATAAAAATGAGTTTGACTCAGCCAAGATGGTAGTGAAGTAGTGGCTGTTGGGCTGCCAGTGAAGGCTTTGGTTCCCAGGCCTCCAGCCAACACAGACTAAGCGGTTTAAAGAGGTAACTTGCTCAGTGTTGATGAAAGTGGGAAAAGGTCATACTAAGATACTATCTCTTTCTTTTTCCCCTTTTTTATGTTAGTACCTCATATGCAATTCATAGGTCTTAAAATACAGAGAAATACAGAGACAGTATATCACAGACTCAGCTCTCTCCTAAACAAACTTCATTATCTAAAACTGAGTTATGTGCAAACTTCTACGTTTAGAAGCGGCTCCCTTGCCTAGCACATGGTATCACTGCATTAGTTCTGTTTTGTAGGAGTGTACAAAGGTGAGGTGGAGCTTCCAAACTCCAGTTGAACCTTTTCAAGCAAAAGGAACCTGTGTTTTTCTTGGTTGGCAGGCCTAGCATGTCCTTATGCGTACTTGGGGAGCACCACCAGTACAGCTGTGCTGGCTTCCAGCCATCAACCTCCTTGTTCACAGGAGAGGATTTATGAACTCTCTTGGATTCATCCCCATTGAAACTTAAACATAAGCTTAATCCCAGTAAAGTCAGTGGTACTTAAACACATACAGAAAGCTAAGCATGGGTTTGCAAAACAAAAATGGTTACAGAAGAACTGTATGGTTTCTACAGCCTTCTGCTTTGGCTCCTCAACCTCCAACCAGGTGGGTCCAACAATAGCTCCAAGACCTTCTGGCCAACCCTCAATTCCTTCTCTTGGAGAAAGTTCACATTTATTTTATTTTCATTGCCAAAGCAGAGTAAAGTATAATTTGAAATGGCAAAGTACTACATGAAATGGAATTTCCTTCTTCTGCCCAGCTCTAATAATGACTTAGAGTTGTAATTTAAGTAAAAGATAATGATATTTTTATTAAACTAAACGACACTTGTTAGCAACACTAAAGGGTCAAACTAGAAGTGGTGTTGCTTCATGCTGCCCAAATGGGTAATAAAATGCAATTATTTCCTTCTCAAAGTGCTATGATGACTTTTTTCCACTCATTTATGTGGTATCCCATTACATGTTCCCTGAATGTGCAGAGCAGGGGCATTCTGCTGAAATATCCCTGCCATAAGATTCCATGAAAAGTCACACTTATCTACAATAGAAATGTTTCTCTCACTTCTAGCTCAAAACTCAGTTTACCAGTTTTTTCTTTTTGCTTTTTTTGTTTTGGTTTGGTTTGGTTTTGGTTTTGGGTTTTTTTTTGTTTTTTAGAAGAGCTCAGTAATTTTTTTTCCTTCCCTAACTGAACTTAGGAAACATATTTAAGCAGAACTCTGAAACATTCAAGATCTGAGATTTTATATCGCAGAAACTAGGCAAACTAGCGCCATGTACGAAGAATGCCAATGTATTTAGTGCTCTTTCTCTGGTGAAAGTAGAGGGGCCTTGTGAGATGAGGAGAAGGTATGATTACTGTTGGAAATGTGGTGTCAGTTGAACTTTCCACCCTGATTAAGGCAAAATACTTGTGAATGAAGGCAGTAGGATAATATAACCACATTGCATTTCTCAGTTAACTGATTATGTAAATGGCCTTCAAGACAGATTATAAGAAATGAATATACATGCATTGCTGTCAGGATGTTCTTGATCAGGATAATTAATTATAAGTTTATAAATATCAACTCCTGCTCCTCATCTTTCATACCATTCAGAATAAGGCAGAATAGCTTGTGGACTGTAGCCTAATTCAACCCAACCTTTAGGTTGGGTATGAACAGCCTTTAAATTAAGAGAAAGATTGTTAAGATTGCAGCAGGTTTTTTGGTGTTAGATACTCCTTTTGGAGGGAGGGGAGAGGAGGAGGAGGGAAGATGATACAGCACCACCTTTCTGCCAGTCAGGGCTTTCCCCTGTCTCCTTCAGTCCCACCACTGGGAGACACGTTCCACCCCCACAGCTGAACTATGGTTAACCCTTTGGGACAGCACAAACCAGCTCCTACTGAAACTACTGAGAATTTCGTCATCATCTTCAGAGAAAAAAAAAAACAAAACACAATAAACACCAAGACCTGGGCTTCTCGGATTTTATCTAGTCTCATTTTGCCTGATTTTCACATGTATGAGGCAAGTTCTTCAGTTCTGTCATGTTTCTGATATTTCCTGGTGTGAATTTTATCTTCTCTAAGCAAAAGCTCTTTCACCTTATTATTCCCACCCACAACCTACTGAAGTAGTTACTCCTCTCTGATAGCATTACTTCACTATTCGCATGTTTAAATATTTTTCCTCCCTCTTCCTTCCATAAATGCCTTTCCTAAGCTGTGTATATTAAAGTCTGTTAACCTGTCTCAGTTGGTCACATGCAATTGTCCTTTTAATGATTTTTTTGCATTCACTTTTGTTCCCATTTGTATGGAGATATACGTATATGTATATGCTTATTTTATTTTATTTTATTTTATAAAAAGAACAAACTTAAAAATGGAATACCTACACTGGAGAACAACAGAAGCTATGTGCTAAAGATTGATAAGACCCTATTCTCACCTGTGATATTCATTACTGTACAGAAATCATTGCTTTAACAGCAGCACTTATCTCATATTAAGTTCATGCCTAATTTGTTGTGCAGCATTATTCCCTGTCTCACCCCTCTCAGCGCACCCTCGTGTGTTGTGCCTTTAACCAAGCATCAGTGCTGTTAGAGGCCTCTTTTCTCAGTCACACTCGTATGAAGCAGGGATCAGGCTGCTGGCTGGGAAAGCAGAGGGAAGCCAGAGTACTCAGTCAGATGCAACCGTGGGAGGGAATGCAAAAGACCAGGTATATCACCTGTCAGACTTCACCTACCTCAGCTGGAACATCCTTCTCAGCTGGGTTTTTTTCCTTACAGGGAATGTGTGCAGCTAGCACAGGGTGAAAAGTAGTAGGCAATTTTCTGATGAAATGGATTTTACTCAGAAAGTGCTGACTCACTGAAAATAAAGCTTTTTACAGTGTGTGCCAGCTTCAATGAAACAGTGATTGGGAAAGTGTTCTCTGCTCAAGGATGGAATTTCTGCTCAAAACTACAGACAGAGGACCACCACTGAGTAGCCAAAAAACTAGCTCTTGGAGTAGTCTCCTAAGATGAAGGAGGTCTGGGGCTCAAACCCTTGCTCCAGCCCAGATTCTGCTCACCAAGCACAGAGATTTGCAGGTCCAATAGCTGGAAAATGATGAGATGATGCCTGGAAGCCAAACCTTTCATTTTCTATAGCTTGTCATCATAGGCAACTGCAGAAATTTGCACTCGATAGGGCCCAATAATTATTTTCACTTGATAATGTATGTGGAATTTAATTTGCCATTACTACACATACACTTGGTTCTGTTGCATTAGTAGTTTATATATTAAAATTATATATCCATGCCACAGTGCTAGAACAGGCTTCCCTGCTTGGCTCTGGACTGTATTGTTAAATACGAGAATATTTCTAAATAACTGGCATAATAACAACTACGTTAGTCTACTCAAGCACTGTTCAGTTTATTTACTTTAGAGTCTTCAAAGAGATGCAAAACACACTTTGATAGAAAATAAAATCTGAAACCTTTACTGTAATCCCCCTGACATGTCAAACATAGCAATTTCTGCTAAATGACTCCATGGCTCCTGCGCCTTCCCAGCAGTTTGTCAAATAGTCTCTACAGGACATTTGTGTGTGATTATAGCACAGTTACAGGCTCTGGGAAGGCAAAACTCTCTCTTGGTGTGCCACCTCAGCAGTAGCGCTACAGCCCTGTGCTCTGCAGTAGGAATTGTACTGCAGCGGGAGCAGAAGAAAAGAGACTGGGAACTCTTGACCCGAAGTCCCAAAGCATAGCCTGCAAAGGCTTTTTACTGCAAGGGTGGGTTTTATTGCATCTATTGTTACAGCCACTGAATTCACAGTATTCAGTTGCGGATAAATTTTCTTATGTGTCTAACAACCTCGTGCGCTAGAGAGAGATGCAGCATCATTTCTGTTAACTTGTGTTTGCCCATGGGCCTTACCCAACATGATATAGGTTGGACCATCTCTTTTAGTCAGTTCAGGAGGAAACAGACACATTTGCAGAATCCGAATCTTTGATCAGAACAAGGCAGTCTAAATGGCTAAGTCTTGTGAAGATGTTTTGCCTCAATCTTGGCAGTTACCATTTAGGCGGTACTACAAAAAAAGGTAAATTCTCTCTCAGCCATAGTGCTAATGAGGCTTAGACATATAATCCTCACTGTACAGCAATGATGATCTTCTGTTTATATACCACCTTTTATCCAGGCAGATTCCAAAGGAGTACACAAAACTGTGTTTGTGTATACGAGACTTCACTCAGTACAAGCCTGCAGGTCCCTCAGGAGTGGAGCTCTGCAGCTGTTTAAACAATGCACAGCAGTACCCAGCAGTTCAGAGGGGAAGACATTTTTCAGGCTGAGGTTGGAGCAGCAGTTTAGACTCAAGATATATTAACCCTCGTGAGTGTTTGGCTGCAGAGGTATAGCCAAGTGCCAGCTTCGCAAAGGAACTTGGATGGTGGCACCTTTATCATGTCACTTGACCTTTCTGTGTCCTGGCTCTGAAATGCAGTAAGGTAGTCCTTACAGATGACTTGGGAGAGTTAGGTTCCTCGGAGCAGATTTCACATGGTAAAATGGCTTTCTACTGAGAGTGTTTAATCTAGGAAATACAGAGAGAGGGCCACCTTCTGTCCTGCTAACCTGTTTTCTAAACAGAAGCTCACTACACTGAAAGTTAGAGGGCAAGCATGCCTGTGCTGAGGGCAGCGGCTACCTTCACTCACTATTCATGGTCGTAACCCAGCTCCTGCAGCTAAGGTACCAAAGCAGTTTTTATCGGAGTCAACTATTTGTAATGCAACAGGGTTAGGAATTATCTTGGGGTCTCGTCTGGCCTTCTCAAGAGCTTAGGCACTGCTTAACATGTGCAGAACTGCAATTTGGATTTAGACATCTCAAGCCTGTCTACATTTCTCTTTGAACTCTTGAGTGAGTTAAGGATCTAACTCTAGAAGAGACTTTGTAATGAACTAAACCAATCTGTCTCTCCCGTTTGCATAAGGAAAACCCATATACTTAGAAAATGAGTACTTCCAGAAGGAGCTAGAAGCCGTTTGCTAGGAACTAGAAGCCTGAGCCAGAACTGCTACTCCCCTCACTCAAACACGGCTGGCGCCCTCAGCCCCAGCAGGACCTTTCCCAGGAGCTGTCACTGCTCTTTTTCTCCTTCCAGAGCAGGGAAGGTGCGTTACGGTCTGTGCCACCTATCAGCCATCTGCTGCCTACCTTTGAAGACAGTGGAGGGAAACAGGCACTTATAGGACTTGATTCTCCCAACCAAACACAGGCACTTGGGGTAGGATACACTTTAAGAAAAACTTATCAGAAGTAGGTACCTAAGTGGGAACAATATGTTTGAGCTTTCAGTACAGTCGTGGAGGTCCAGTCAATGCAGTCAATGGAGACCAGAAAGCAATTCAGTTCACCCTACAATACAATTACCTGTAGTGGGCTGAACTGCCCTCTGGTTTTCCTTCGCTGTATAGACTATATCTCCACTGCCCAAACCAGACACTTGAAAACCTGGCTCACATTTAGACACCTACATGTAGATGCTGGATTCAGCCATCAGCCTGGCACTGAATCCTACCCCTACCCTAAGGCTGAGATGAATCATGGGCTGTTTCTCACCACTCACTACAAAGGGAACGTGAATAGCTCAGAAGTGGACATGCTCATGCTCTCCTCATCTGAGCTGTGCTCTCAAAGCAGTGTCTTTTCTAAACTGCTAATCTGAGCTGAGACTGAGCAGGTCCCATGCCAAGTCTGGGTGCTCTGTTCCTCCTCCTTCTGTCTGCCACAGCAGAAAGAAAGTGTTGGGCAGCAGGAACAAGTAAGTACCTCTCTCCAGTAGGAAAAGAGTAGTTAGGTGGCTGCACAGCCTCTCCTGCAATCCTGACAGCTCCTCTTCCCAAGGCTGGTCTAAGGGAGGTGTCCAGCCTGAGGCAGGAGCACTGATGCTGGGGCAGGAACATCCAGGATGGGGTAGGAGCACCAAGGCTGCTGGCTCTCCCAGAGCTGCTCTGCAAATCAAGTCAGAGACTGGTGCAGGCAGCCTCACCTGCAAACTTGCTGGTCACCCACAAAAGCACAGTCTGTGCACCCAGAGCCTCAGAGCTTGGCTGTGATCTGATAATGCTATCACAGTAGGACCCATCCCAACACTCTACCACTTCTCATATTATTAAAAATACTTCTTGTAGTATTGTGGGAGTCCTGTGACAAGCTCTTATCTGAAAGATGCTGGCTCTGCCTAACTTTGCTCTCAAATGCCTGGTTGCAAACAGCCAAGTTTGTGTACAGACAAGATAAAACACATATGAGAGTTAAGGGTATTGTTAGTGAAGTGATCCCGCTATCGTACTGTAAGCTCAATCTTGTAACCATACAAGCAGGCCTACTGAACTCACCAGAGGAAGGAAGAAAGGGAGATCAACCCCTGGAACTCATTCAAAATAAGGTCCCAGTTCTACAACCAGGTACTCTAGTGTTAATAGGGTTTCTGCTTGGGCTCATGTTGGCAAATGGGGACTTAGTTACACATTTCTGATAAAAACTAAACAGAATTTGACAGTGCAACCTTTTCCTTATGCTAGAAACCTACAGCTGTGTGCCAAATATGCAAGATAAAAGGATGTAACAGAACCGAAACAGCATAAAAATAGGTTACAGTAAGCATACATTTTTATAGCTACATATTTTTTCCAGTTGATTCCACCCAGTCCATCTTTCTTCAAATAATTGTCATTAATCAAATACAAATATAGGCCCCATGGGTCTAACTCAGATTTAAAGCTAAGCACATGTGTAAGTGTTTGTTGGTCTGGAGTCTTATTTGTTGAAGTTTTATTGAAAAACATTCTACAATAGATTTTTTCCTCCACCTCCCCCTCCTCCCACCCAACAAATCAAATTACAGAGGGATTGATCTAATCATTCTGAAAAATGTTTTCATATATCAAATATAGTCTTACCCCACAAAAAAAATAGAAAGCCAGAACAAATCTGCTTTTTCCATTGTCAATAGCAGCTACAGTCAAGAGTCTTGCTTTAAATCTTGCAGATGGACAGCAGCTTCAGAGACATGCAGCGCAGCAATGGTGACAGAGAAAACAAGTAAGGTCATAAAGCATTGGCTCACACAAGTCAGGAAAAACGGGAGCGAAGGTTCAGGTAGGTTGCTGCTCCCTTAGGCACTTCCTCCAGAGACACCAGAGATGCAGCAGCTTTCTGATGAACAGCAAGTGCCTGGATTTTGGCTCAGAACAAAAAAGCCAACCTGTACTCTGAACTGTCAAAATGTACCCCACACATCCGCTATTGCTGGAAGAAGTCTTATTGATTTCAGTAGGATTCTTTATGGTTACAAAGATAAGCATGTGGCTGTGCTTTTGCACAACTCGGTATGCAAAAAGTTATATTCTTAAAGAAGTTTTTGTATATATACACATACACATTTAGATGTACACATAGTTATGTTCTGTGTATACATATATGCCTTACATTCACATATACACATAGAGGAAAATTAGTTTCCAACCCACAGCTAAAAAGGAGCAAAGAAAAAGCCCAAAGCCAGATAACCCTTGGCACCCCGACAAACTCAAAGAACCCAAAAAAGCAGAAAGAAACAAGAGAGCAGAATGTGGCCTTCCCCACCCATCACGAGGAGCCCGGACTATACCCTTACCATGGTCCCAGGCTGTAAAAGCATCCTCAGCCACGTCTTTTTCTGAAAGCCTCCTTTCTGCAACATGCTGCAGCATTTCACATTCCTCTTCTCCACAAAAGAGCCTTTGGATACGCAAAATCAACCAACCCTTATTATTTTTTTTTCCATCTCTAACATCCTGTGACACATACTTCTGTTTCCAGCTGCCCCATGACTTATTGTAGCAAGAATATCTGCCATCTCCCCATATCCCTGTCATAAACCTTTCAGGGAACTCTGCATTTTGGACATTCGGTTTGTGCTGTAGCGGGATTTTAACATTTGGGGGAAAACAAGGCACCTTCATGCTAGTTTAATTCAATCTTGCCCTTGAAGAAGGGTTTGTGCAGGGAACATTTCAGTGTAGAGTAAACCCTTTCCTTTAGGAACATAACGTTAGATTGACAGCGGGGATACAGATTTCCAGACAAATAGCAAATGAGTTTGCATGTTCACGTGGTCTCTTTTCCACACACCTTCTGCAAACCTTGGACGTTACTGGAATAGAAGATGAATTACTCAGGTTCTGTAAGATCAAGGAGCAAGGCCCTCCATGAGAAAAAATTGTGTAGAGGGTAAGGGTCGAGGTATGCCTCGAATGTTCTCAGTTATCTGTTTTACTACGAACCAAACACAAGAACAGAAAAGGACTTCTTAATTCCACTCCTCTTCTTCCCTCTTCTTGTAGTAGGGGGATTTGCTTAATTCTTTACAGCTGACCCGGCCCTTCTACCCTGACAATCTTTGTGCGAAGTTTACGGCATGCAGCTGTGGTCCTTCTGCTCAGGGCAAGAATGTTAACCCTTCCCCTGACAATCCTTGAACTAGTTATTATATACAGTCCATCACACGAATCTGATTTGAGACAACACCAGATGGTTGTTATTTAGGTGAAAGCAGACCCAAATAGAATAATAGCCCAAAACACTACAGGGTCAGTTACTAAAATACTAATTTGTGATCAGAATTTGGAAGGAAGAAATATGTTGGCATGGAGAAGGGGCATGGATAAGAACTGTTTGTGTTCCTTAGTCCCTTTACATTCCTCCTCTTGAAGACCTTTCAAACCGAAGCCGAGAGCTTTTTCTTCCATTAACTGTCTTGTTTGGGGGCTTGGGTCAGGTTGTTGGGTTTTTTTTAAATGAGCTGTTCTGAAATACAAACCTTTTTAAGGAAAGGTTGAACTTAATTCACAGTGGAGCCAGAAAAAGAGAGCCAACCTTCCGCTGGCACTTCTGCGCCTGAAAAGGGAAGAAAATTGACACCTGGAAACGCTGACATGTTGGAAAACAAATCTTACCCATTTTGAGTACAAGTAGGATGCTGGCAAACAATGTGACATTGAAGCAGGAGGAATGTAGGAAAACTTGCAAAACAAAACCTGAGAGGACTATTTAGGAACAAATAAATAATGAGTGTGTTGAGCAGCGCCGTGGCTAATGAATTTGTATCACTACATTTCAAGTCACAGACAGAACCTGGTAGATACTACTTATCTTTCCCCTCATAACAGCTGCACAGGTATTAACACTAATGCCTGAAGTAGCCTACTGGAACTGTTGGATTTATACCGGTCTACTTCAAATCGGCATGACGGTTTCCTTTAGGGCTTTGCAGATAGGCAATATTTCAGTTTGGAGGCCAAGTTATACACCGATTCAGTTCAGACTGAACTGAGTTTGGATTTTCTTTGTGTTTGCTTTCCTCACCAAAGTGAGAAACCAGAAAAGTTCTGCTTTACAGAAAATAAAACAGGTAAATAAAATGAAGGGCAAGACCCCTGACGCTGCTGGAGGAACCTCCATCTTTTCAGTCTGGACCCAGCCTCTCCCTTGCTGCAGGTGGGTGATGTAGCCACCTGGCCAGCACTCCCCGACTGACCGTGGCTTTTGGGGTGGACAGGGGGAGGATATCCCCTCTCCCACAGGACATGCAGCGCAGACTGCAGAGCTTTAGTCCTTCTGCTTGACTTCTCCCCTCCTTGTCCCACCTCTCCCCCAGAAACCTGCATCTCACTGGCGTGCCATGCCGGAACAGCTCTGCCAGGTCCAGGGCAAGGGCTGTGCCGGCTGGTGGTAGTGCCTTCACCTGGGAGGGGTAAATGCCAGTTTTGGTGACGGGGATATCTGCCCAGCTGGGGAGCACTGGGGTCACCAGCCAGAACAGTCTGGATTAAACAACCAGTATATTTTTTAAGCAGCTTTTGCTGCAAACTGGACAACTTCCTTTTCAACCTGCTGTACTTGGGACAGTCTTCTGTTCCCTGGACACAAAGTATTCACCCCTTTTAGCATCGGGCACCTGATGAGTTAGCTCACCTAACGTCTGAATCACCCTCTCTCCAACATTTATAAGGGAAGACCATCATAACCACACTTCTAACATGGAAGCAACAGCTAAGCAGCAGGTAGGGCTGGGGCCACAAAGCCCAAACACTGCTGCATCTTAGTAGAGGAGTCCCTTTTATGCTGACCTGCTCTCCACTGGTATCCATACACTCTCTTAAATACTGTCATTCAGGTACCTTCTTCACTTGTGCTGGTTTATAAGCTGCTCAAGAAAGCAACTGATTTTTGAATGATAACGTGCTATATAGATCTATGGTACAAATACAAAAAGATGTATTATGACAATGTTTGGAACATGAAGGCAAATAAAATAAAGCCCAGACATTAACATATACTTAGTCCAAGCAGAAGACAATTGGAATTAATTTAGTTCTTACACTTTAATATATCATACATGTATATAAAAGGAATGCTTGTAAAACAAAAACAATTTGCAAGCAAAAAAACCCCAGGAACAAATCTGCGGCACTCTGTACACTCATATGGTGGGTGTATTTTTGTCCCATAATGCTAGCCTTGTCAGTTGTTTTTTTTTTCTTCTTTTCTGTATTATTGTACCTAATTTGTTCTTTTTAATAGAAAACTCAAGAAAGTTTGGGTTCGAGGAGCTTTTCTATGCTAGCAAACAAGAGAAACAGCATCACAATCACTTGGGACCCCTTCAGCTTAAACAGTACTCATGCTAGGTATTTTCAAAGACACTGTCTTTTGTAAATAAACCCATATACTACTAAGGTTTTCAGAGCCGGAGGAGCTTTCCTATGCTAGCAAACAAGAGAAACAGCATCACAATCACTTGGGACCCCTTCAGCTTAAACAGTACTCATGCTAGGTATTTTCAAAGACACTGTCTTTTGTAAATAAACCCATATACTACTAAGGTTTTCAGAGCCGGAGCTTTTGTGGGTCATACCACAGAAACAATCTTCCTCCTGAACCTGTTTTTCCCTATCAGGTTATTGGCTTTTCATCTAGCTATTTATGGAAAAAGTAACCAGAATCCTCCAAGCCTGTCACTGGAGACCATTTTCCCAACTCAGTTAAAAGGTAGTCATATCTGTGGGTCTGAAATTTCTGCAAGAGTAGGCTTTGGTTTGTTTCTTGAAAGACGGGATTATAATGGAAAATAGTGTTAGGCTAAAGAAATAGCACTGGTGATATAATTTGGCAGAAAAATAAAGGCCATCCAAACAAAAGGGTTTGCATTTCTGGAAAAATAATTTTAGTTTTGTGCCAACACTGTCTGGACTGAGCAAAAATATGATTTACACCTTTCTAAAACCTTGAACCCATTGCCAGAAGTATGTAAAAAAAGTCAAAATCCTAAGGAGTAAATTTCTTGGGCTGCCATTTCCAATGAGTAAGTTTGATAAATAAAACTTAATTTTTACATCTGCCATGGATTCTGGGGTATGATTAATAGCTCGAATGTTGTGGCCAGTAGCCAATGTATGTATGTGATTACAGCAATCTTAAATATAGTACATTTTGAATAAATATGCCAAAAAAAAGTATAAAAAACACTCCATGCATGCTTGGAAAAAATCTTGTCATAGTGTCAAATATTAAATCCTTATGAAAGTTAAATACCACAGGCATCGTTAGGCGGAATCACAGCAGCATGGGGTGCCACTGGCATCAGCTCAGCTTTGGGAGTTCAATAATTGAAACACCATTTCTGTTCATTTTTCTACATTTTGTTTCAGCTGATTTGCTACATATCGTAGTGAAAAAACCCCACCCAAACCCCAAACCCCCTACTTTGCCAAAAATACCATGTTAAACTGGTTGTCTTTCAGAGTCACCTGCCAAAAAAAAAAAAAGATTTTTAAAATGTTGTTCATTTAAAAATTACACTCTGCTAACTCAGATTTTGTGATCAGCACAGTTTCCCTCTCCTCTTCAAGGGGCACCATGTTCTCACCTGCGCTGACAACAGCAGGAGGATAATAGAGATCATTAAATTCTATTGCACTTGCACCACAGAATTACTTATTTAATGGAATTTTTACCAGGGAGAGTTCACTGGGATTTCAGAAGAAATACAGGATATTCTCCAAATCCCTATATCTGCAGGACAGGGAATTTTTATTCCTCCTCTCTCCTTACCTTCATGCCATTGCCTCTTCTGCTGCTGTTGGCTCTTCCTTCAGCACCTCCACCATGCTTCTGCTCTGCAAAAGAAAACTCTGCACCAGGGGACTAGTTTTAGGTAGGAGCAAAAGGGGTGGAAGCTCCTGGAAGTTCAGAGCTTAACTAAGGCTTGTTCAAAGCAGTCAGTAATTTTGGCTTTAATGTCAGCCATGTGGTTTTAACAACTTTTTAAAATGAAAACTTACTCTGTGTGTCTGTCTTTTGTGCACCAGGTTTCAAGAGCCTGAATTCTGTAAGCCTCCCCTCGCTGTAAAAAGTGGAAGGTAGCCTTGCAATGGTTTTAGGGTGATTTTTTTCCTAGAATACTTTATCTATCTTTAGTAGACATAGACACCAGGTTCCCAATTCTGCTGAACTGTTCAGGGCAGAAATTTTTGCAGCAAAATGCACAACATCAGCTATCTAATGGAAACAGTTGCAACCTTAACTTTTCAGGGAAGGGAGGAAGAAGTGCCTTTGCTACTAAAGGCTATTGTCTGCCTACCTCCAAATGGGTGAGGTTCACCTGCTATAATTACATTCTGTACCTAATAATGTTCTAAAACAGTAATCACCTCTAAAAGCAGGGCTTGCTCTGCTCTAAGCAGTGAATTCCGAGCCAACATTTGTATTAAGCAGTATTGACATCCAGTGGAGAGTTAGAATAATTACATGTATGAAGATAACCAAGTGCAATCATCCAGTTTACATTCTGAGTTCAGCTTGAAAAGAGTAGTCTACTTACCTTAACCTACTGATACTATCTTCCTATAAAATGTAACTCTTAACCTTACTGTATTCTCTTTGTTAAGAAAAACTAGAATAATATCATACAAAGTCTACCATTTCTCTGTAAAGGGTTTTCTTTTGTGTGTAGTTTCCTTTTCTTCCACATACTTCCCCTTTTTTGTTACAGTTGTTCAAAAGTAATGCCTGGGCTGGAGGCGCTGTTGTTTTTTATCGGAAAGAAGACATCAAAGCATGTGTCTGACTGTTTTCCAGGACACATAAAAGTGTACCTGTCTTTGAAAACAGTATTACAATGCAATTTAAAACCAGATTTGGAGTCTCAGACTCGATTATGTTTCCCGAAAGTTAGAGAAGATAGACTTGCATGAGCCATCTAAGTACCTTCTCATTGCAGTGGAAGCAATGCGCAGTCTAGCCCTTCCAATAAAGGAAGAATCAGTACAAGACTTGGAGCAGTAGCAATAACCTCATCAGCACTAGTCTAAGGACAATTTGGTGACCCCATCTGATTCTAACAGAGTTATGTCCTTATCAAAGAAAGCTAATTTAAAAATGTTCACTTTCTCCTGTAAAAGCTGTTGACTACTCATCGTAAAACTAACCACTTGTCAGCTCTCAGCAATCAAAAACTGAACAACTTTTGACAGAAGTAGTGAAAATCGGGTAAAAATCACAGTAAGACTGAAAGAAAAGGAAAAAAGGAAATGCAAACTCTACCAATGCATTTTGTATAACTAAAACTTCTGTCTTTGTCACTGTCTTCTCTTTCTATACCTCAGTAAAATCTATTCTGGGACACTGGAGATCTCCAAACATCAGCAATAGAAAATAGAGAATACAGCTACTGGTCACCAGTTAAAAATTTGCCTTCTTACTGTACTTTGATGGCCTATGCCATATGAGTTGGTTGCCTTTAGTTTTGCCAAAAGGCATTCACATTATAGAAATAAAAGCTTGTAAGTGCTAATTCAGGCTCCAGTGAATTTGCTGAACATCTGGTCCTGGTGTAACTGCTCAAAACTGCAGAAGGCAAGGTGTCCAGCAATGCAGATGCAGATTTGGGCGAGTGTTGTATATTCCTTCCCAGTGCATCCTTCAGAGGAAAATGAGAAGAAAACAAATATAAAAAGAAGCCATGCTGCTCTAAAGGCACTGGTAGTGTCCACATGCTCTTGCGACTCCAAGGCCTTTGAGGGCAAATGTCTTAGTCTTGGACAATACCCTGGGGAGTTCATAATAAAATGGGATTGCCGGGAGGGAAAACCTCTGGTTCAGATACTCAATACCTCACCGTCTGATGTGCTCCCTTACACTGTCCAGGTGACCCCACAATAGCAGATTTCCACAAGGATAACTTGAATATGGCTATGTTCACCCCAGAGCCCAAGACATTTGGTGAGACTTCTTTTTCAAAGACTTGGTAATACATGTGAATCATGTAGCCACCTTACTTATGAGACCAAAAGCACTGCTAGCAGGAGCACCTGCCTCACAAGAGGGTCTCATACCAGGACCTCATTGAGGAAAAACTATGTGCAATGAAGAGTAGAGAGCTACCTGTAGGGATACAACATGGGCTGATAGGTCCGGGTCCCGGTGGACTGTGGGGGTGCATGAGGAAGGCTGCTCATGACAAATGTCTAGCTCCTGGGCAGTGCTGGCAGACAGTATAGGCAGCATGTTTCAAATAGGCAAAGAAAGTACTAAAAAGGCCATTTCAGAGTACTGTGAGTGCCATGGGATGCATGTCATCATACAAATTACTATGTCCAGGCTGAATCCACCTGAGAGACTCTGAAGGTATCACCAAATCTGAAGTGCAGATGCCCATGGAAGATCCTCACTGGGGAAGCCTTCATGAGTGAACAGAATACTTGTTAATAACAGGCTGATATGGCCCAAAGCCACCGTTCTTTGAAATAAGGCCAAGTTTGCAAGATTCCTTGTACAACAGAAGGTGTAATATGTATCTACATACCTCTCTATATATCTATGTGAGTGTAAAATGTCACCCTTTTTGTGAAATTGAAGTAACACCAGATACTTTTGCTGGTAACTGTGCACATGCTGCTGTTTAATTCTCATGCTGTAATCGTCTGGTGGGTTAGATCAGGGCTTTCAGTTAATCATTCACTTTTGTTACCTCCCAGATTGATTTGCCTGCATAATTTAATTGTTCCATCTGCCCTTTACCTTAACATTTCTCCTTGTCACACAGAAGAACACTAATTGGTCCCTACTCTTAATTATGTGTACTTTTTCTGCAATAGAAAAGAATTCCATTTACTTTAATATATTCATGAATTTGTTGCATAATTACTGTTGCTTTTCCCAGTTTGTCTTGTAACTTCTGGTTGCTGCTGACTTCTCTCAGCGGATTTCCCTGGAACACTTGGAAGTTGAATGACAGGAAATGCACTACAAAGACCTGTATTAATAGAATTTCAGGTCTCTGATTAATTGTCACATTTTGAAGGAAAAATTTGTAGGAAGCCACAAATTACAGGGTTTATAAAACATGTAAATAAAAGTCTGTGCATGAGACTGTTTTAAAAAAAACACAGAGATGTTTGAGAAAGAATAACAAGCCACAAAGAATTTTCAATTTCTAAAAACAATTTTAATGGTAAAATGCCAGCTAATTTTTATGAAATACACATCAGCTGACTAGCAGAAACATATGGAGGTTTGACCACCACAAGAGGTCTGTATCCCTCATTACGGACCCAGGCTGCAGTGCTGTCCACTGCAATGGAGAGTGTCCTATGTGCTCTG
This sequence comes from Aptenodytes forsteri, assembly GCF_000699145.1. Lineage (NCBI taxonomy): Eukaryota > Metazoa > Chordata > Aves > Sphenisciformes > Spheniscidae > Aptenodytes > Aptenodytes forsteri. Next base: position 1,386,495 of record NW_008794621.1, on the reverse strand, counting down.
CTTATTTTTTTAATCCTTCCTTCTTCGTCAGTGATATTCTCCAGCTTTCTGCTGCATTTAGGTAGAAGGGAGCTGCTTGAGCAGACTCAGCACCAGGCACAGCAGCGCATCCAGCTGGCAGGGGCTCCCTGGGGCCAGGAGCCGACAGAGGCGAGGGGGATCGCGGCAGAAGTCTAGCCGTGCACATGCGACCCTGGGAAGAGAGGTAGCAGCACAGGAGCCGGCTCAGTGCACAGCCCCTGCAGTGTGCCGGAGAGTCTGGCGCAGGGTTTCTTAGTGGAAGAGCTGATAACTCTTTATATTACGAGAAACCTTTATCACAACGGGCATCTGTGCCGATATTGCAACAGCGCGGCCGAGGAACAAGAGACACTGTCTGCTTCCTTACTCTTAGAAAGTTGTTAGACATTAGCAGCACTGTGGGACTAAAAATCTCCACGTCTGGTTTTGAGACGCTTCAAATATAAGAGGCTATATACAGCTCTTTATCTCACGCCACCTAAGAAATACATGTGTTTTGTTTTGGTTTTGTTTTTTTTATGGCACATCTGAATCCCATTGTCTTTGCAGTAAAATATATATCCAAGACCAAAAAATTCTGCTTGACTCTATGTAATGGCTTTTTTTCAGAGTGCACAGATGCCCACAGTGAGAAATACCTCTTTGTCTTAAAGCCTGTGCTTGTATAACCATTGGGTCTGCATGCTTAGAAACGGGTAGTATTATTCTGTTATCAATCTTTTGATGTATTTCTTAACCCATTTGCAGTTGTCACAGATTAGGTCGTATATGGCAATCTTTAATCTAAGTAAACCTAGGAACTCACCCCTTTGTCCCCATCATTGACAATCATCCTTACTATTAATAACTTATTGCTTTGGGTCAAATGTGGGAGTTGTATGGAGTCACAGGACTTCACGTCCTGGAGATTAAAGATGAAGACAAAAAGTCACAAAATAACTTCCCAATTCTGTGTACGTAAGTTCAAAACGGATCCCTATGGCAAGTAGGAGATGTGTTCACAAAAGCTAACTTCTAAACCAACTCACTAGCATTTGGAAATTCAGTTTAGCTCTAGACACTGTGGAAGTGATTTATAGTTTCTGGTTTTAGTCCCTCTCTTGTGCCATCATCTCCTTGTCAATTCTTGTGAGACTGAGTTAACTCCCTGGCACAATTCCCCTTGGATTTCCCATAGCTAGAGAGGTAGTTCTTTCACAATGCTGCAGAGAGAGATTTTGTTCACCGTAGTTCCTTATCCCCTCAAAACTGAGGACCTCAGACCTGTCTTAGACCTCAGAATTCTAAAGCGCTTCATCAAAAAGAAAGAATTGAAGATAGTATTCTTGACCTCTCCTAGTCCTATCATAAACCCTGATGTCTGATAAATGCTCAGCCTACTTTTTTTCTTTTATGTGCCATACATCTAAGACACCAGAAATAAATGATTGTTCCATTCCACCGCTCTCTTGTCAGACTGTTATAAGCCCTCAGAGCATTTACAAAATGTATAAGAGCCACCATCTCTACAACTGGAGAAGGATTCAAGACACTATCAGGTAGTCTGTCTATCTGATATAGCTAAAATAATCAAAAGTTTTTTGATCAGGATTCACTTAGAGACCATACAGGCAATGTAGCTTTCCCTTTGGGGACCTTTCTTAAAGAACATATGAAATTATACCCGTAATTATACCCATAAACATATGAAATTATCTATAAGTCCTTCCAACCTGAAAGCATAACCTTGCCCTGCCAGAGAACACTGTCCCTTTTGAGCTTCTGGTCTTTTGCTGCTAAAAGAAATGTTTTCAGTAGTAACTATATTTTTGCAGGATAAAGCCTCTTGACTATGTCTCTTCTAGTAAATAAGAAACAGGCAGGGCACAGCTCACACCCTGGTTCACAACTGTGATGAAACGATGAGCCCACTTTTGCCTGCTTCTGGCTGGTGCCTGTTAGTGCTGCCACAGACGGTGCTCAAGCCCAGTGCCTGCCAGGGACCCTTCCTGCAAAGCAGCCTGATATCTCTGTTTTGAGAGGGCAGTGAGTTAGGGTCTGTGGACAGGACTGATGCTGTGCCAGCTGGCCTTTAGTACAGAGAATGATCCCTGGCCTCCTTTAGCTGATGGTGTAGGCACTGCCTTTCAGACAATACCAAAATATTTATTAAAAGTTATATCAGATTTATGTATTCAAACAACTTGTTTATCCATTTTCTTTCCAAAACCTAATAGCCATAAAGACGAGAATACATTATGTTCTCCAGATGGGTAAACAGCCTGAATTAGTGGGACCTTGCAATACCAGCCCCACCTATTTTTTTCCTAACAAAAAGCATGGAAGGTTGTTTTCAGCAGATTTGATGACAGCAATTGAATTGGCTTATCCTAAACTCCTGTGTTTGGATGAGGTGACTCACTCCCTAGCTGTACCAATTTCTCTCCATGCACAGGGGAAATAGCTTAGCTTTTGGACATCCAGCTAGAGACAGCTAGAAAAGGGCCTCTGGAGTTTGAAGCCCCGTTTTGACGAAGCAAGGAAGGAAATCCCAGCATTGATGTTGTGACAGTATAAATCTTCTGCAGCAATTTAGCAGTGGTGCAACTCTTCCCTCAGTGGGCCAAGACTTGATGCTCGATGGTATTGTGATCCTGTTCCGCTTACTTGCTCAAAGCAACCTACTAATTTATCAGAATGAGCGGAGTGAGCAAAAGTTTCCTTCTACGCCCTGTTAGAGGTGGTTCAGAACAAAGAGACTTCTGTGCTTTTCATATGCGAGGCACCTTGTTAAAATTCTCTTCAAGAACTGCAGCTATTACTAATTAAACTTCCTTACCATCAAAGTAGCCACATAAATCAGCCACACAATAATGGTTCTATGAAAAATACTTTATCAAGCCTTCTGAACACACTTTAATGCAGTGCAACTGAAAAATAACAGATCAACAACTTTATTTCCTCTGGTCAAATACTAAACCAACCAAATTAGGTGAAAAGCAACTTTTATTTTATACCTACAGCTTTGATTCAACCAACAGTCTTGAATACTGTACATGATGATTTCAGCCTTTGCCAAAGACATAAGCCTATGCAAATGGCCTTAACATCAGCCTTATTCCTCTCTAAGACTCTTGTCTTGCTCTCAGATGCCACTCTCAGATGTGCTACGCTACACGGTAGAATGAACCTGCAATGTTAGTAATGTGTTAGGTGATATTTCTTGCTCGTGTTACTTTTTATCATCTTTATTGGTTGTTATAGCCCCCTTTCTGCCATTCTTTTGGTTTTTATTTTTATTCGCAGTTCCCGAAGATCAAACTATATGAGCTTTCTATAATACCCAGTTCCACAGAGTTTCGGATTCATACCTGCCTGGAACTGGTACACTATTTAAGTTAACATTAAATTTGGCCCTGACTCTTTTGTGGTCGGCCACTGGCTCTCTTAGTCTTGAGCACCATTATTGTCCTAATGCAGATTCCCACTGTACGTATCTTTTACTCCCTGTCCTGAGCTATTGCATATCGCTGATGTCCTCAAGTTCTCTCTCTCATGAAAACTGGGTATAAATTAAGTCTTGGGAAAACAGAACAGTTTAAATATACCCAGAAGTGTTTTACCTACCTCTGCTTAAAAGCCGAGTAGTAGAATGAGCAAGTGAAGATGACAGGTTTCGTTTTTTTTCATTCTGATTAACCCCTTTTCCCATTTGACAGAGATCGAGGCAGCTGGTCTGGTTTCTTGGCTGCAAGACACATAAAGTATCTTAATGTCCTCTGTTGCCTATTTTGTGTGGTGCCAGTGTCTGCATCTTCTGGGGCTTCACATAGGCAAAATCATCCAGTCACAAGAGTAATACTGTCTTGATTTAAGGATATGGCATCTAGACAAGCACCATTTTAAGTTAACGGCGAAGCATCTATTCCCAGCTTGAATCTGTGTAAGAAAGTAGAGGTTGAGAAATTCTCTTGTGAGAAAATTCTTTGAAGATCTACACTCTGGTACAATATTACTGAATGAAAGCTTAGACCCTGTGAAGTATATGTCAACATTGCTGCTGATTTCCATCAGCCCAGAGCTGCTTCCAATGTCTTCAATAGAACAAAGGATTTAGGGTTTGGGAGATTTTTTTTTTAGTAATAAAAGTGGAATTTTGGCTGCCTCTTCTGCACAGAGAGGCATACCAGCAGGTGAGAAAGAAGTCAGAGCTGTTTAGTAAATGGAAAATTTATGCACAGCAAAGGAGAGACTGCTTCACAACATTCAGAGATATGCTGGGGCTTTCTTGATGTACACACAGGCTATGGATAAGTAACCTTCTTCTTCTTGCATTTGGATTCAGTAGGTGTGTTTTGGTGAGAGAAGCACTGAACAGCACAATATACTAGCTGATAGAACTGCTGAAATCAACACCAATCATTTCTGGAAAACAAACAGATTTGTGGGATGACAGATATAACAGGCATCGCAATGATACCGATCTGATCTCCACCCATCCGGCCTGTGTAACTATAAAATAAACCAAAGGAGAAAACCAAAACAGATTGGCTGCAAGAGCTATGGGATTTCTTCTTTAGACCAGTGCCAGCTAACGGACCCCCACAAGAAAACAAAAGAAATTGTTTATAGTTTTAAAAATATTTTCCATTTTTGAAGTTGCTCACAAATGAATTTCCTAAAAGGAGAAAAAAGACAGAAAGGAACAGATTAGGCAAGCTAAACTAAAAACAAAAAAAGAACAAAACATCCAGCTATAGTGAGAAAAAAAAAAATCTTTCCGGAAATATAATAGATTGTTGCTTGAGAGTGCTCTGCTGCAATAATTTCTGTAACAAGCTCACAGCCAAATCCACAGGATTTTCACCATCCAGATGTGCTCTGCAGCCATTGGGGCAAATTTGAACATACCTTTGAGAGATGGAGTAGTTCCTATATCCCACCTTTCCCCCAGAAGCATACTCTGACAGTCTATCCTGTTAACCAGTACTGGTCTGCTGAGGATTTAAAGAGGCAATGCTTCAGCAATGGCCCAAATCATTCCAGCTAATTTGAGACACTAAAGAGACAGGCCTGATTTACAGATATCTTAAAACCAACAACAATTTCGTAGCACATGAGTACGGAGTCTCAATCCTCTCTCTCCCTTCTTGCTGGCTGAACTTTGACCAGCCCGTTCCCCTCTGGAATTCTACACTCGGAGCATGAATGACCAGTTTAGTCTTGAACAATGACCAGAAGTAACACCACTGATTGAAAAAGGCCCTATCCATTACTACTATCAAAGGCCCCACACGTCCCATGAGAAATCCCTTCAGTTCTGTCATTGGTTGACTGGAAATGCAGCAGAAGCAGTATTTAAACTAAAAGAGCATCTGAACTAATGGAGCCTCCTTTTGCTTGTGTCTCAGGATCGGTTTACTTCTGTGTCTACGAAGACGTGGGTTCTACTGCAGCTTTTCACACACTTGGGGCAGTCATAAATCTCTGTCTCTCTCTCTTTGGTGAATTCTCCAAGATATGTAAGCCCTCAATATCATTGAAAGCAACCAAAATGTTCAAAAGATAGGGAACAAACAATGCACACTGAGCAAGTTTACTAACCTTGTTCCTTCCAGAAACTTGGCTAAAAATGCTTCCCTTTGAATGAATTGTGAAATATAATGCTCAAAGAAGAACTTGCATTCTTAATGCTACCCTCTGCTCATTTGTATTATCAGTAGGCTGCAGATTAGAGCATGAACCCTGCCTGGGTAGTGTACACAACAGGCTATTGCAACAAGTGATTTCAAAGCGGTATGCAACCAAGGGGCTGAATGCCTCCTTCCTCCTGAGCAGCATGTACTGAGCCTGGCACAACGTGAAACCTGCTGCCGCCGCTGCCCACACCCTGCTTCTAAAATGTTCTTGCAGTTTCTCAGATTTCTCTTCAATAGCTCTGATTTTTCCACCCTGGGGAACCGAGAATGATCAAGGGAATCGCATCTCTTTGAAAAGAGATGCGATTAGTCACTCAGAGAGGAAAAAAGCTCTCATCAGGACTCATTCTGTGCGGAGGAAGAGACCGGGCTCCACGCCAGAGCACTATTAATTCTACCTGGAAACAGATTAAATTCTAGGTCATCATTCTGGACATGGAAACCTTTTGCTTCTTCCACATTTTCAGCAGGGCTCCGGAGTTTTTGGCACTGTTTTGAGCATTGTGCTCTATAAAGCAGTGTTAAATACTGCACAGTTATAGTCAGGAAACACCTCAGAGTCCCCTAATGTCAATTAGCTACTTCCTCTGCAAAGTCATAAGCAGATGCATGAGAGCAGCTCTCCAGGAATATATTTGCTAACAGGTGCATTATTAGGAAGGAAAGAAGGTTGTTTATATTAACGGGAAGTCCCCTTCAAAATCGCTCATCCAGTGTTTTCTGTCTGCTGCTGGCCTCACTCTTGCCTCTCACTTTTCACCCACATGTGTTGGATAATTAGGGGTTCAAACAATGCATGAAGGGCCTCTGCTTCTAGTGACTCATAGCTTCAGGGATTATCCAAAATTACCAGAAGGCTTATGATTCCCTTACGATTCCAGAAGAGAAGCTGTCCGTAAGACATTGGTCTTCATAGACACTGTAAGATTAAAATTACAGGGACTGCTGACAGTAGTGATAAATTATGGCAAGCCGGGTCTTCCACTGGTACAAACTGGGGCAGCTTCACTGAAGGCAGCAGAGCTTTGCCAAATTACACCAGGCTGATGATCTAGCCCATTGCAAACAACTTCTGCACAACGGCTTTTTTTCCTTTCCACTCTAATAATCCAGTTTCTTTCTCACTGTTCATCTCTCAAGGTGCAGAGGACCAAACACAGGTTTTTTCCCCTAGGTTTAGATCACCAAACTCATGGATTTATGCAAACACAAGTCAGAATCCCAGGCTATGCTGACCTGGACTCATTTTTTAGTGAACTCTGTTTTGGCATGGGACCAACAACCACACATTCGTATTCAACCCTTACATTTTAGTACACTAAGTCCATTCAGATCATAGATGATGATGTCATGCTAAGAGACCTTTCCTATTTCTAGCTCCACCATCAATAGGTAATAAAGCATTCAAACTGGAAGAGATCAGCTATACACACTACACACGAAAACATGAACCCTGTGGAAAAATCAGTGTTTGCGAGAAACTTTTGCAGAACTTGGAGTAAATTGGTGCGAAATAATGCAGCTTGCCTTGAGAAACGCACTGGCACAGTCTTGTGCTCTTCTGAGGGAGAGAGGGACGTTCTGCCTTGGTCTCATTTCACAGAAGCAGGGAATTAAAACAAATTAAAATGCTTGTACTGGCTTCAAGTTACAAGCTGGAGACCTCTATACATGCATGCAAGCAATTTGAAGGTGCTTTTAGAATTTGAGAATGAGTTCATCTGCCAGCTCACTTGAACTAAAAGCCCTTCAGAGATGGCAATCGGTGCACAGAACAAGTGCACAGACACATCATTTGATCCTGTTGCCACTTCTGTGCTGCATCTAACATACTTCAGATCAGCATGGTTGCTATTCTGTTGGATTACTTGGCCCGTTCCCTTTAGGGACAACCAATACATGGATGTATCTTGCCTCATTTGAAGTATCCTAATACATTGCGTGCTTAATGAGAAGAGGCACGGTGTGTCAGATCTATACCAGATGAGGGCTTTCCTTCAGGGGAAAGCGTTTGGCCCTCGTGTTTTCCTTGGACATTTTGCAAGTCTCCACTTAACTTAGGAGCCTAAGTCCCATTCAAAAACTGACTCACAGCAGATCTACACCACACAAGGAAACACAGTGCAGAGAGAACAAGACTAGCGCTCTCAAGCTATGGTGCAGAAATGTGTGCAAAGAGCAGCCCCAGTCTCCAGCACACTGCAGCCAGGTCAACAAGGTGTAGCCGAGCTGAAATGCTCTGCCCCAAGCTGGGGTACAGCACAGGTGAGATGCCCAGACTCCTGCTGCTGCTGGGACTAGTGTGGTGTCTGCTGCGTCAGGAGTCTCCTCATTGTTTGCTGTGGCATGACACAAGCGTGTCCTTATGCTTCAAAATTTCAGGGAAGAGGTTCTAGAATCACTGCCATGCTTTTGCCAATGTTACTCTTCTGCCTTAATCGGGCAAGCTCTATTACTGCTTCAGCAACAGATATAGGGACTGAGTAAAGGAAAGAATATGGAATTTGGCCCAGAGCCCTTTTAAATGCACTTCTATGGGTAATTTAATAGCTGTATTATAAAATGTTAATGTTAGTATAAAAATCTGGGGAATTTCAGGCCCAAACTGGGTTAACTTTTTTCTTTTACCCTCTTTCCTCTCGAGAAGCTTGTTTTCTTTTTATTGCATTCCAATAACGAGAGACCATTTCACACAGGTACATCTGCAATATGTTACAGGCAGCATAGAATATTAAAACAACCTGTGCTACTGCTAGTGAAACTAATAAGGGAGGTAAAACTTTTCTCAGGCTGAGAGGAAAAAGGTGCCTATAGCAGGAACTCCATTACCGAACTACATTACTGAAGGTACTGCACTGAACGCTGAAGTCATTTCCAATTCAAAGTCTTGTTTCAAACAGCAACACTGCTACTCGAAGAGGGGAGCTGGGCTAGGGTGAAGTGGTGGTGGTGGTGGCCAGGCAGTTCACATGAGGTTATGTTTAGATATGGATCAGGGTTTTAAAACAAAACAGTAAGTTAAGATAATAAAAGCAAGGTGAATATAAAGCAGAGAGAGAGGAAGTTTATACATTAACCTTACTTACTACATAGAGAGGGGCAAACCTGTCTGCCCTAATCCTCTGAATCGACATAAGTGTGAAAGTTCACCTCCAGTGTTATTGAGTTCACGCTCGGCAAAGGATCAGCTGTGAAATAGATTGCAAAGCCAGAAGTGAGAGAACAATTCAGCTGAGAAATGAAGAGGTGAAAGGGGAAAAATGAGCAGAAGGTACAAAAAGGGGGAGTGGGAAGGGTAGCTGAGTGAGAGAAGCCAGAGAAAGAAAGAGGAAGAGCCAAATGGAAAAATAAACAAATAGTTTCTTTTTTGGTTAAGGCTTAGGAATTCCTGCTCCACAGAAAAATTACCATTTCCAGATTTATTTATTTTTTATTTCAAATTGGAAGGAAAAGTCAGAAAGACAAAAGAAATTTATAATGGAATTTTGTTAAAAAATTGCCTTCTGTGGTTCTGGCCACCCACCTGCTTACCAGACTGGCTCCTAGCACAAATTCTGACAGAATCAACACATTCCACCAAAATGTCACTGTCCAGTGGAAAGTGGCTCCACTGGAAATACTCTGTCCGGCTGTATATCCTGTCACTGCTTTTTTAAGCTGTATAGGTACCTGAGGGGAGCTTGGCTTCAAGAATAAGAACACAATACGGTCTGTTACTGCACATAATTTTTCAGTTTAGATTTCAAAAGGGAAGTTACTAATGTGCAGCCCAGCTTTCCAAGAGCAAAAAAAGGCAAATCTGTTTTATTGTTGCACCTCTACTGGTGGAGGAAGAGGGGGGAAATGTGGGAGGAAGAGGGCAAGACAGACACATGTTCTTTTAAATAATGTGTCTGTCTATGTGAGAGGAAATTCACAGAAATGAATTTATTCTGCAGCCCCCTGAAGGACTTATAGCTCCATATTTGGTTCTCCCAACTCCAAGTGTCCTAAGCTTTGTTATATTTATTGTAAGTTTGGTGAACAGCTACTAGCTCTTTGCTGGTGGGTTGGTCAAGTCTCAAGTACTGAACACTCTTGCAGCTGGCTCCTACCTCATGTTCTTCCCCATGAAACTGGTACCTTGCATATTGGGAGAGCAACACCATGATGTCTTTCCAGTTTGTGATCCCAGGCAAAACCGTATCTCTTTCCCACAGTTTGTACCCTCATGGTGCAGCTCTGGAAGGCTTTTCACAGTTGCAGCCTGTGCCCAGGTTCTTAAAACCTCACTGTTTCTTCAGGGACAATCAGGGCAGGGAGCTGACGTGGCCAGGATGGGACAGCAGTGATGGATGTGGACAGCGGTGGGGATGGAACAAGCCTAGGGGGAGGGATGGGACATCATCAGCATCATCCTGAAAACAAGCTGGGCTTTAGCCAGGGGACATGCATGGGCAGTGGGAGACCAGGCACAAGGAGGTCTGGAAATACAGATCAGGAACGTTTGCAGATGGGGAGAAGTGGAGGGGCTTGGAGCAAGAAGGAGTCTGGAGACCTGCAGATTGAAAAATGCTGGAGGAGTGGGTTGAAAAGGTGAGCAGGAGAGCATTGGGTGGGAAGAGGATGGGGGCTTGTGGTGGGTAGGACTGAGAGATAACACGAGGCAGTTTACCATCACCCACCATCTCACCACGTGAGACTCTTCATTCCTTTTACTGTGCTTAATTTTCTTGTTATTAAATGCCAAATCCAGCCGGTCTGCTTCATCTTAAATCTGCCAAACTGGCTGATCCGGCCTGAGGTGTCCTAGAGCAGGGAAGAGGCTGTGGCCCAATACTGCAATCCGGACCCCGTATTCAGAAACTACGCTCCGAGGCTGGCATCGTGCCCCCCACCATGTGGCTTGTCAAGGCAGATGTGCCTCATCACATAACTCCACGCAGCTGTGGCCAGTCTTGGGGAAATTTGCACTAGTGTATAAGAAACTAGAGGGAAAAAAAGTATCCAGCTACAAAAAGGGTCACATTACTTTGACTCGAGAGCTTAGTTGTCTACATCCCTGCCTCTGAAAGCAATCCAGGATCTGTGAATTCACTTGCACATATAGATGTTTGGCAGATGCATCAGAGAAAAATATGTGACTCCGCTATACATCAATAGGTTAGTTTATCTAAGGTAAGGGACATAATAGGTCTTTTTCTGCTGCATCCATTCTTTGAAACTGATTTGGAAGCAGTTCAGATTTTCATTCAGATTCAGTGCTCATTTCCAATAAATTTATTTTCAGTACCCCTTATATTTATGCTTCTTTCAGCCTGTTTTCCTTCCATTTGGCAATCTGCATGTGCAACTCTAGCTGTTAGCTGTTGGGCCTGGTTGCTGCAATGGGAACTCGCTGAGGTCTTAAATTATGTTTGAGAGCTTGATCCCACTTGAATAAAATCGAAGAGAGCTTTCCATCGACTTTAACATGAACAGCAGAGAAATCAGAAACGAGGAATATTTTACTGCTTAAAAATATTCAGGAAGTTCCACAGCCCTGAACTTCAGTAGATGTATACCGCCAGGATGCAAAGATAGGATATAAGGCTGATTTATCAGAATTCAGGCTTTAAACTTAAATTAGTAGATATATTTACCACCAGAGGGACAAATTCTACCCTTACACACATATTCCTCCTTGCAAGTCTATTGCACTCAAATTCTGCACTATCTATATGAACAAATTAGAGTTTGTTTTACTTTGCCTTCTTATAATTTGCTTTCTCACAGTTGCAGAACTTCTCAGGTGCCATCTCCAAAAGTAGCATTTTTGCACAGATAATTGAGGTGTTCTGGGAAAATAGCCTCTTTGTACTAACAGAACAAGTCAGAGACATCCTAAAAGACGGGCTAGTGCAATGCTGTTTTGTAGCATTCTGCCGATTTGCACAAAAACCCCTTTGTTGATTCCCCTTGGGTTTTTTTGACCTTCAGCTGTGGACTCCCTGGAGGTGGGGACCCTCTCCTTTTAATTGCATGGAAACTCCTTAGCCCAAGAGGAATGCTACTATGAGCAAAGGACAATTTTGAAACTTTGTGAAGCTGCAAATGTTAGGTGGTGAGAGCTTTCCCTGTGGTGATGTGTCCTTTATCACACAAATGGTCCCCCCAAAAGTTGGCTGGACTCCCGCTGAGAATAAATGCTTACCATTGCAAATAAAAGCTGCAATCGAGACCTTAAAGCTTTACTGTTAACCAGCCAGACAATAATTCATTTGTACTTGATTTTTTCATTAACTCCTTTTTTGCTGTTTAAGGGAATCTTCCTAGGGCTTTTTCTAGTTGTATTAACCCTAAGATCTTTATCTTCCATGTGCTTTTCTTCTATATGAAGGGAAAAAGTGAAACCACATGAAACTGGGCAATGCACCAGAAAACATTTATGAAATTTCTGGTGAAGTGTTTTGGCATAACTACATAACAATAACATACTATATTCATTAACTTGAACAAACAAACCCAATAGATTATTAAAAAACAAAACGTAGAAGAAAGTACAGATGCGGTGTAACTTTACACTTTGACAATACAGAGGACAGATTTACCAGCTTGTTTACTGCTTCTCTTGACGAAGGAGAAGAGCTAACCCAAAAGCCATAGGCAGGATCTACAGCAAAGAACACGGGGGGAAATCCCAGTCAATCTAGGTCTCACTGGTGCCAGTAAACCAGCAAGATCCACAGTGCTGTTAAGGATACAGCACTTGCAATCATTTAACTAACATCTAGTTAAACTTGATGATGGTAAAGGTAATGGATGCTCAGCAGAGCACTGAGGTGTCTCCTGAAGTGACAGGAATGTATTCCTCATTTACCCTCCTGCAAGCATAGACTAATAATTGGTCTACAAATATTTGCCTCTCTTTTCTTTCAGAAAATACATGGTTGCTTAATCAAGAATGATTTTGGTGTCATACAGCACACAAGAGTGTATGCTCTGTGCAATAGTTGGAGGGAGAAACTCGAGTGACTGATCAGCCCAAGAATTCTCCACTGCTGAGCTGAATTCAAGTTATGTAGACAAACCATTGCCGTACAATCTGCCTCAACCATAAGCAAGCTAGCTTGGACAGTGAAAGCAGTAAAGCTCAGTTCATGTGGCAGTCCAGGGAGACTATTTTATTGTACTTCTGAGGATAAATTTATCTTCAGGTAAAACTGCAGGCTGATTTATTTTGCAAACATCTCTGTGCTACATTGCCTGTGCTTGTTAACATACAGCTTGCTCAGGCCACCTCTTTGCAGGACCACACTGTGGGACATAGACATATCCTAAATGTGCATAGAATCATAGAATCATTAAGGTTGGAAAAGACCTCTAAGATCATCGAGTCCAACTGTCAACCCAACACCACCATGCCCACTAAACCATGTCCCTAAGTGCCTCATCTACACGTCTTTTAAATACTTCCAGGGATGGTGACTC
>NW_008794621.1:1358691-1373111 GCF_000699145.1 Aptenodytes forsteri | reverse complement strand
CCTCCCCCACTTCCCTGGGCAGCCTGTTCCAATGTTTGACCACTCTTTCAGTAAAGAAATTTTTCCTCATGTCCAATCTAAACCTCCCTTGGCGCAACTTGAGGCCATTGCATGTAAGACCAGTTCCTTCCTTGGAGAGGGGGCACAGCAAACGGGAGGTGGGAGAAAGAAGAAACATCAGCTCCGTACAACTCTGGCCCAAAATCACAAAAGAAGAAGAACCAGGAATAAGAAGAACCAGGAGCTCAAAACTGTTTAGATGCGATCAGACTATTTAGATGCAAATCAGACTGTTCAGAGGTGGATGCCGCATGGTTGTGGATAAGGGGAGGAAAGGACCACTCAGGGTCACAGATCCCCCGCTGTTATATAAGGGGGAATGTACCCACCTCAGTCCTCCCAGTAAATCCATCTCGGAGCTTTTAAAGGCATTTATTTATGCTTGTTCAGAATACTGGGTCTCTTGAGGCAATTAAAAAAGACTGATGGAGCATTTCTAAAAGTCCAACAGCTATTTCAAATATGAAAGAACAAAGAGTAGGCTGGGATTCAGGGATCTCACAGAGTAAGAAAGCATTCGCAGTGAAGGAAGCGCAAGTGGGCTGTGTTTCCTACATTAAAGCAGATTAGTTGTGAAAGAGTGATGGGTTTTGTGCATTTTTTATTCCTTCTCATGTGAACTTGTACATCTGTTAGACGTTTGTGTACTAGTTTATAAGTAGTGGAGCTATTTAAGGTGGTAAGACATACAAATACCCCAAAGGGAACAAGTATGTTAACATGTACAGCTGTTATGAAACTGGCATTTTCTGTGCTAGGCCAAAAAACTATCATTGTTGTGACATTTCCACTAATTCAGAATGAATATAGGTGTTGAAAATATTATTTGATTTCTCATACAATCAAGATCAGATCTGTAAAGTTTCTTTTTTTTCCTTTTAAACAGAGATGGTGTTAAGCTTTCCACTGTACTTCATTCCAGCGGTTCCTCCTGAGTTGAGTCTCACATCTTGTGGAGTACTCTGATTTGATCTAAATGCAAGGAATAATTTCCTATTCTTATATATGGAGGTATTTTGGAGGAGGGTTTTGGTTTTGTTTTAAATGCAGTCCTGCTGTTCCAGCTCATGTTTGTTTTCCCTAAGAGAAAAGAAAAATTACTAGAAAATGGGTAAGAATTGCATTATTCCCATACCTACACTTTCCTTCTGCCTTTTAATTAATTACCATGTTGCAGAGTTTTGTGACACTTTACAAGGAGCTGAAGTGAGCTGACCATTGTGAAGGAAAAAAGGCCGGACAACAGAAAACAGTGGCAAAGTGGTAAGGCATGAGGGTGAAAGGCAGAAAAAAGCCATGAGCAAATTTAATCACCGAAGTCCAGCATGGTGAGTCCTCTGCCCTCTCCTGTCTAACCCAAAGTGTATGCACTTTGCTCAGTGAACCGTAAGAAAGCCTTGCAACACTGTAAGAGAGTAAAATTTGTCCCTTACAACAGAGGAGAGACTTAGGCACCCGACAAGAGCTCTTGGGCTGCGAATCCCATGCAGGAGTGAAGTGGATGCTGCACCCACCCCTCTCCTGGCAGGGTGCCCACCTGCCTGCCTGCAGGGCATGGGCTGTGGCCATCTGTGCCCTTATGGCCCCCACGCTCCACTCGGAGGACAGCTTACCTGGACCCCTACCTTGAGTTTATGAATTCCTCTTCACCCCAGCCCCTAATATGGCAGTGCTGAGCATCATGATGCTCGGTGCCTTGGCATACTTGTCTTAAATCAAACGGAGATAGAAATCAAATGCAGGAAGACCTGCCCAGTGCTTACAAGCTTTATCAGGACTTGTGCTGGCTGCAGTGGTCTCCCATCCCAAGGGAGAGCCTGTCAGCTGGCTATAGAGATGTGCAGAGAAGCTCATCCCATCCTGCTGAGGATTTTCATGTCTCAGCATCCGTTTTGTCACCAGCTCAAAGGAAAGCCCTGAACTCCACAGCAGCCCAGCTGCCTGGCTATGCTCAGTGCCTGCGTCTGTCCAGGCTGCCTTCCTCATTAATGGGAAAAGACGCACACTTCTGCAGAGGGATTTGTTTCACGTGACGTTGAGATGGATCCGGACTGAGCTGCTGCCAAGGCTCCCAGAGCCCCAGTTTTCCTCAGCCTCTGCTCCCAACAGCTGGGAGAGGATGGGGAGCAGGGACCCCAGGCCACAGGCTAATTGGCCTCTGCTGAGAAAGTTGAGAGCAAGCTAGACATTTTGTGTTGGAAATTTTTCTGCTTCCCATCCATCTCCCAGCAGTCAGACCATCCATGTGGAAAGTTTTGATTGTGACAGTCAACAAAGAAATATGCCATTGAGTAATTTCTGATCTGGCTTTATTTGCAGTTGTTGTCCTGAAATGTAGCTTTTTGAACATTAATGAGAATATAGCCTTAAGAGTCAGAAGTGGCCAGTGGGAGAGGAGAACTTAACTGTCTGAGTTTACCTATATGTCTTGTACTTGTAATTCAAGTAGGATATCAGGAGCCCCTTTTCTTAATATCTGCCTGCTTATACCATCCCCCATTTCCAGCTGTGGTCTAGCAGATTGCTGGAAATGGGTGGATGCTCATCTTAACCAAAAAAGAGACATCAGAAAGAAATGGATTAATGCTGAGAAGGGGAGGTTCATTTTTTAAAAGATACTTGTGCCTGTCACAGTGGAATTAAGAAATCTTATTCCTCTCACTTGATATATGGCACATTCCTACTCCCGTACATCTGTCCGGATACATGCCTAAGCAGCACACTTTCAAAGCGTGCTTGAGAGTGGCTCATCTTTTGTGCATGAGTTACAGGATGATAAAGTCTCTGTAATAATCATTTATTGTTTCCAATTTCCATCTGTATCCAGGTGTAATGTTCACAGATTCAAAAAGCTGGAACAGGCAGGTATTGGTTAAGTGGCCCACCTGGCTCCACTTATCCCCCTTTCAAATTAGAGGCAATGTAACCCAAAACCTCTATCTTCTGCTTTTTAACATTTCACACAAACTCATTTGGGAAATTTATTGTGGCTTTAAAAAGATCTGACTTTTTTATTTGGTGCGTCACACTGCAAGAACAGTACAGTACCTGTTAGCCAGATGGTACAGGAATAACAGGCCAAAAGGTACCAGATTTCTTATTTAGAGTCTGCTGTGAAACATGCGTATCAGATTCAGGTGATATTAATGAAAAAATAATGCTGGAAAAGTTACAAGCCATTATTCCATGCAGAAATGGCATTTTTCCCCTTTTACAAGCACTCTCAAGTTAAATAAGCTTTGAACTTTCAGATCTTTCTGTTTGCGGGGGTTTGCTTATAACAGTCATGTAGCCAATATGACGACAAGTTTGGAAGAGGCCCAGGTATTTTTAATCAGTGAGACCATGCTGCAATGTATGAAACAGATTTAAACTGCTTTTGCCTTTACATGACCAAAATTTTCTCTAACTTAATATAAAATCAGTGTAACCAACTGACCAAATTCCAGGAAAATTTACTGCTCCTTAGCAGGCTAGGCTGCATTATAATCTTAATTGTCAGCCCTAATATGATCTTGCAAGGGTTTTATGAAAATCAGTTTAGCTTTAGAGATCGTAAATGGTGTGGCAGCTCTGTCAGTGTGAGCGCTATCAAACTGCTTTACTGTCATATCAGAATTAATATCCAGTTTTCTTTCTTGTTGGTATTAAACCGGACCAGATGTTTGCTTTGAGTTTGTAAACCCCTGGTAACAGTGACAAACAGGATGAATGTCATCGGGGAAAACAACCCCAGCGCCGGCACTCGGAGCCAGTCAGTCCCCACCCCGCTCTGCTCCCCGCTGCGCACGAATAAGCCATCCCTCCCACGGGGTTGTTTGCTCGCTCGTTCGGTTATTTGTTTGTTTGGAGGGAATTGGGTTAGAGTAGCTCAACTTCAAATGAAAAACACATCCTAATCTAGCGGGACCTGCACTGGAAATAATGCATCAGAGCGTCCTGGCCCTTTCTGAGGCCTGATCTGCGCTAAAGTTTGGCCACTGGAGCTGTGCTTCAATTAGAAGTTTCCAGACTTGCTGACACAGTCATGCCAGCAGAGCCCTAGCGTAGACGGGATCTGCTGGGAAACAGCTTCTTTCGGTCATCGTGTGTAGTTCCTTTGGGGAATGCTGTCTGCTTTTCTCTTTACAAGAGCTTGTTCCTTTAGACGTGCCATCAGATCCTTCCCAGCCCAGCCAGCACCACAGTTCACCATGTCCTCACCCCCTGTGACTCTTCCCCTCTTCACATCCATGGTGGCAATCACAGGTGACACAGTGGGATGCATGGGGTCACATCTTCTAATCACAGGGACACACTGAACCCAAGTTACAAGAAGGTTTCATGCCATGACCACAGGGTCAGTGAGGAGAGGTGATGAAACTGCATGGAAATTTAAAACTAAGAGGAAGCTTTAGGTAGACCTGCTCCAAGATGTTTGATCCTCCCTCATGTTCCCCCCTCTCAAATAAGACAGCACACCACTTCATGCACCAGTATGTCAGTACCTCCCTCATAGAATCATAGAATTATAGACTCATTTAGGTTGGAAAAGACCCTTATGATCATCAAGTCCGTTAACCTAGCACTGCCAAGTCCACCACTAAACCATGTCCCTAAGCACGACGTCTACACGTCTTTTAAATCCCTCCAGGGATGGTGACTCCACCACTTCCCTGGGCAGCCTGTTCTAGTGTTTGATAACCCTTTCGGTGTTCCCCTCTCTCAAATAAGCCTGCACACCACTTCATGAGCCAGTATGTCGGTATCTCCAAACCACTGGCAGCATTTCTTGCTTCTTTCCTCCTAGGGAGACCTTTGGCATTCAAACACAGTCCCAGTTCAGTATCACCAACAGGGACCTGACTCAACCCCCTCAAAGCCTCCTGCCTCTGGGGCTTTCAGCCTCTTCAGGGGCAGGTCCTCCTCACCGCGGGGGCTGACCAGCCCCTCTCAGGCCCTTTCTTTCTCCGCTAAGCTCCCTGCAGATCTTGCCTATTGGTCTTACAATTCACCACCTAGGGAGCAGCCAGTTGCAAGTGAGATCCACACATGGGATGTCTCTGGAGTTTTTAGGCCTACCATAACAAATATAAAATTAGAAGAATGCAGAGAACTACCCAATACCTCACTTAATAAAAAAGTTAACTCTCGTGATGGCAGAGATATGCAAAATAACTGCAAAACCTAATCACAGCAGGAGGAATTGTACAACACCCCTGATCTCAGCTACTGTTAACATCTGTGTAGGATGTTCACGCTACGTAACATGGAAAATGGTAATTCCTATAATTTTCCTGTTTTGTAGGAGCATCATAGTTTCCCTCATTTGTGAGACGAGATAATGAGCTGAGGCCTTAAATTAAAGTAATTTAGGAAACTGTTAGTTTCAATAAGGACAGAATTAGACCTTTAACTGTGAATTTGCAGTGGTTTCCAAATTTAAGACAGACCATTTTAAACAAGACCAAGGAAAAAACAAAGATGAAAAAGGGGTGCCTTTTTGACTTAAAATAATATTGACATAATTTTCTTGGATTTTCACATTATTTTGAAAAGACCTTCAAAGCAGGGCTGGCAAAATGTTATTAATAAGGTGCAAAATGGCTCATATGTTAACTTTCTTCACATTTCATTACAAAAGAAAAAAAAAAGAAAAAATAAAGAGAAACCATTTCTGCAAAGTAAATTTAGCTTAAATAAGTGCATTATTATTTTTTCAGCAAAATGGGTCACTGGCGTAAACCTGTGAACATTTTTTTGTTTTCCATGGTTTGATGAAAATTAGACATATTCCATTAAACTCATATGATGAATGTGCAAAATCATTTGAAACAGAAAGGAAAAACATATCTGAACAGGCTTTTTTGCAGCAAGATTTAAATTGCACACGGCTTCGATCAGAAGACTTGGAAGGCAGCTTAATTTCTTTGAGCTATGAGACAGAAGGCCAAAGCCCTCAGCAGAAGTAAATTGGTATTGCTCCACCGAACACATTGGAGCCATGCTAATGGCAAATGAATCATGCTGATTGACATCAGATGAGGATTTGGCCCCATTTCGTCTCCTGGGTGAATGAGATTTTCTGTGTTAAAGAGAACATTATTATTCCACAAATGGCACAGCACTGTCGCCCTAAACACTAACTTGCTTTTTAAAACTGTTGATTCCCGAAGATTCCTTAATCTAAATCAGGGTAAATAGGACAAAACAGGTTTCCGTTTCCTAAGATCGTGATGTGGCACTCTTTGTTGCTGCTCTGAGCTTGCACAAGTTCACTGTATCTGCTTGAACATGGACTCCTGCCTGTGAATGTCGTCTGGCCACCACACTGATACTCTTCAATTCTTGTTAGAAAAAATAGATACATTCCTAAGAAACCAACACTTGCCGTTTTAGCGGTTTAAGTGTTTACAATTAACAAGTACCATCCTCCGCAGAATTCTGCAGCTTCAGAAAAGAATAATAACACATGGTTTAAAAATCCGTGAAATGATGCTGATATCTTATTAGTTCACTGTTGTTCTGCAAATCCGTCTCGTCTGCCACCACCTCACCTGCCCCCCAGAGTCCTTAACTCTTAGTTCTGCTCTCTAACATTTGCAAATATATACAGAAAAGTCAAAATAACAAATTATAAGGTGACTGTGAAAGCTTATTTTCCACGCGCAGTGCTAATCCATACTCCAGTGGGGTGGCCGTTTCTTGGCTGCAGGCAGATGCTATGCTTTGAAGTGTGGCTCAAGTGCTGAGCTGTATCTTGTGCTTGACAGCAGGCTGCTGGCATGGAGGCCTCTGTAACCCATATCTCTAGTGACGACTTGCACATTTTTCGGTGCATCTGGGCCCTAATAAATTGTATATCCTTGTTAGAATTTGTCACACCCCAGGCTATAAGCAACCTCCTGAGCTCTACAAAGTGTGTAACAACACCATTACATTGGTTAGAGTAATAAGACACGTACCACATACAAGATATATGCAAGACACATACCCTGGAGAACCAATTGAAAATAAAAGCCTGGGGTCACAAATTTTCCATGAGTCCTACAGCCCTATTACTGCAGAAAACTCTCTTGTGCATTTGGACATGCCTCAGGACAACCCATGAACGTTAACTAAGGTAGCCCTTGCTGCCTTGCTTTCTTCTATCATCACCTGTGTTTCAAACTAACCAGCATTTTCCATGCCAAAATAATTTTGCTCCCAGGTGCATGAAAAAGTCTCAAAATAGAAAGTATAGCTGAACTGCACTTTGCAACCTTAAAATATTTTAGTTATTCCCTTCCTTGCAGCCTTCTCTCCCTTTCTGCTGCCTACGAAATTGTCATAATGCTGATTCCCCGTCATGTCTTCATGTGAACAAGTCACTTAGGTCCACAAGATCCACAAGAGCATTTGTGTCTGTTTCTCAGTCTCACAATTGGGTCAACTGCTTCAGACCACAGACTATACACTGTGCTCTTATTTCCAGCATGGTGTGAAGCCGGTGTAGCCCGATTAGCATTCCTAACAGTACATTACCTTATATACATTATATATGCAGGGTTTTGATGCAATCATTCTGTTGTCAGGATAAACTAAACTTTTCTAGACTTTTAATTTCTCTATCATCTAAGCAGCCTGTTGCAGTAACCCAGGTAACTGGTAGTCGAGTGATAACAAATCCTCTTCCAGGGACCAAGAGCGTGAATCAAGAGCCTTAATGTAAATTGTCTCACTTTAGCTCTGCTAAGGTGAGGAAGAAATCTGTGCAGGGCTGCCAGATGTGACACAGGACCCAAGGGATACACATGGTCTCATCAAGCAGCAGCTGGAGCCCAGGCAGAAGACCTTAGCAGTCTAAAAGGCACTAAACGCTTCATTAGGTGACTGAATCCCACTTAATTTATCCAGTCTTAATTTGATAAACAGATCCACTGAAGTCCAGAACAGATCAGGGAACCTCTATATTTTCTCTATTTGGAGATATTAGCATGTTTGTGATGTGATGGTCATGGTCCGTAATACACAGTAGTACATAAACTGTGTTCCCCTGTGAAATATTCTCTAAATATTCAGTCTGGTGGCTTGCACCTCTTGAGTAAGTGTCAATATTCATTTCTGTTTTAAACTCTTCGTACATATTTTTCATTTCTGCCTACCTAGTTCCAGGTTCTCTAATACATTTCTATTCCAGTACAACTTAAAGTGATAGCCATCAGAAAAGAGGCATAAATTCAAACCACGGATCTGCAAGCACAGAAAGTTTATACCAACTATATCACCTATCATTTCAACCTTCAGGAATGGCTGCCATATGACCAGAAATACATCAAGTGTCCCTCTTGGAAGATATAAAACCCACTCCACCTGCTCACAAAATTCTCCACATCGGCATGAAATCCATGGCAGTTCTTCATTTTACGTAACGCTGTTGTGGTTACTGCAGTTAGAGCCACACATTATTAAAATTGACTTGCATTATTAACATCAACTTATGGTCGCTGCCATCCAAAAAAAATTAGTCTTTCGAGAATATTTGAAGCAGAGCCAATTTCAGCTCTGAAATACTGCTCTTGAAGTCTTTTGTCCACAATTTTTTGCATCTGTAGCACATCTCCTATTCTAAAGCCACAGGCAATTTTTTTTTTCTCAGATGGTTTGTATATTTCTTTGTATATATATTTTAAAAATTATGTTTAAACAAGTTAGCCACACTGTACTCCATAATGGCCTCTTTATTCTATTGATTCAAATCCTTTTTCCACTGGCTGAAAGACTGAGAAATAACAACACGAAAAAGGTAATAGCAGGAAGCTCCCCGTGTCACCGTAAGAGTCCATGTGTAGAATGAGAGCAGAACCTTAAATCACAGGGAGAAGGTAATTCATTGTAATTGTTTGTGCTATGGTATTAAGCATGTCAGAGATAGCACATCTGGATCCTTTGTACTGCGATCACAGTACCCAAAACCGTATCTGACAGACAATTTCCTGTACTTAATGTGACGAACACTTTCAGAATCTGGAATGTCTCTTAGAGCAGAGGACATTTTTGAAATCCAACCACTATAAAACAAGCCCTCATTTCCTTCCCACTTCAGCACACTCTGTTGTGTTCAGTAGTCTGTAATTTCTCATTCGTGCTGACAAACAGTCCCGTCCTTGATCAGTTTGCAAGAGGCTCCAGGGATCCATCATGCTTCCCATCAGGTTGGGTTGTAAACTTCTGTCTTGTCACTCTGGTCGGATTCCGGTTCGTGTAATTCACATTCTGGCTCCCTGAATTCCTCTCCCAGTTGCAATTAGGTATGATGTTCTCATTCACTTCCTTTTCTGATGTCCTGAGCCTTGTTGCCACATGATCCTTACTCCCCAGCCTGTCTGTTTGCCTGTCTATAAATGTATACGGAACTGCAATAGCCCGGGTATCGAAGCAGCGTGCTCCCAACTCCTTTGCTACAGTGACGGGAGAAGTGATTGCAATTAGCTTCCTATGCAGTAACACAATGCTGGTATATTTCTTTGGTATATTCATTCCTGTTCCTATTCACACCATTACTATATACTTTTTATTAAACGATTTCCTCAGTCACTGCTTTTCTTGAAAGAGTCTATTTTCATCCTATGCCAGAGGATCTCAACAGTATTTACAGAAGCAGACACTTGTCCAGGCAGGGAACAGAAATAAATAATGGAGGCCCTGATGATGAGCCAGCATTCATTTCCATGGCTCCACTTCCTAATATTTGTTACTCTTAATATACTGCTAATCAATGATACAGATATTAAGCTTTAGTCAAAGATGGTTTTGGCAAACATTTTTGAAGAACATTTCTTTTTGAAATACATTCTAAAAGATAATTTTTTAACAGAAACAGTAGTAAGTACATTCAATTCCTTTCTCATCCCCAACAGAATCAAATTTACAAAAGATCTTTCCCGGTCTGAATTAACTGTAATAATAAAGAACCTAATGTCAAGTTGAGTAATGATAGGTTTAATGGTTCAGAGTGTAGCTGCTGCTTTAATTCATGAATATAATAAAATAGAGTTTAGGAAACATTTGTATTACAGTGAAGTAATATGTTCAGCTGAAACTTTAGCAAGAAAATGCATTACAGCAACAAAATAGTCAGTATTCATATATCAACCTGGGTTTAGCTGATCCGGCAAATCTCTTAGATAACAAACACCACAGAAGCACAGTTTGAAACAGCTTAGAAACACATTACGTTCATTTAATAGCAGATGTGAAACTACTGACACTTTGGGCCTTTTAATACAATCCCTGGAACCCACTCCACTAATTAACCCCCTTACGTTAGCAGGATCACAGACTGTCGGTATAAAGAGCTGGTACACTGAAATGCCTTGAGACTGTTTTGTGAAGCTGACTGAGAGAGCACTTGGGTTTGTCCATATTCAGTGCCTGGTTTTCTTACCAGTTTCCTCCATAGCCTTGCGTGTGCAAGTCCATTAGCACAGTTTAGTTCAATTTTCATGAAAAAATGGGCCCAAGAGTCTTTTCCAATCTTGCACAGGTTAATGTAGATGAAGAAACTGGAGTCTCTCTGATGAATTATACCAGCTGAATCTGAGCTCCTCACAGATTGGGAAGGAAGAATATTATATGTCTCTTATCCCTCTTACTGCTCAAGGACCTCTCTTGCCTATTATTCCTTCATGCCTTTTCCAATTCTCTGGTTCCTGTCTTTTAAAAAATTCTGGACTGCTCGAGCAAATTTTATAAAATCTAGGGGTAAGGGGATATTGCTGCGGAGACTTGTTATTCTCTACAAGGAGAAAGGATTTGTAAGTGGATTTGAGACAGAAAGGGAGAGGCACAGTTTTCCCATTCCTCCCCAGTGTCCAAGTTCGGATAGATAAAGGATTCAACCCTATCAAGTGGCGAATGACATCACCCCTCTACCTCCCCAAGAAACCCAAGCAGGCTCAGCATTTTGCAAAATACACGGAGGGTCAGCTTACAGTTCAAAAAAGAAAGACTTGAAAAGAACAAAAAGCAATTTAATCCAAACCACTGCACAAAAAGAGAGCCCTTCAGTGAAAGGATGAGAATATTGCTATTGACAGGGGTGGGGAGAAAACCTGCCAGTTTTCCTGATACATAATTATCAAGAATAATCAAATTGCCATGGATAAAGCCAGAAGAGATTTAAGCCTCCCTTTGGTCCCTGAATGAGGTCCTAATGTAACATTTCCCCAGATCGACACAGCTCGGTTCCCTCCTGGAGGAGCGGTGTCCAGGCAGCTTCCCCAGCCTGAACCTTTGCTGGGGTAGGTTTTGGTTCTGGCCTGGAGCAGCATTAGGTATTTGCTCTGTAACTGGCTGACCCAAACAACCCAAAGTCAAATATCCCCTCAACTGAGGAGGGTTGAATCCAGCCTAAACCAGCTGAGTTTTCTCCCATGCCAGAAAACCTTTGGCTAAGCAATTAGGACAGGTCTTACAGCAGAGCCAAAGAACTGGCTTTTAATTTTGTGGTTTCAATCCCATTTCAGAATTTAAACTGATAATCCTCCATCTTAATTTAAAAATAAACCCTGCTGCCTCACTTAATCATGTCTCTAAACATACTTGGGTCAGATCTGCAGTGCCCTGGTGTCCTTCCCAGAGGGAAAACCAGCGGTTCTAGCACCTCAGGCTCATTCTCCAGGCATCCCTGGGGGCCATACAGCTAACAGAGCTGTCTCTTGGGGCACCCTTTGGCTACCAGCTCTGCTTGGATGAGCCCCATCATCAGGGCCCCCATTAGGGGCCCTGACAGCCAGCCAAACTTGGGGCAGATTTGGTGTTGCATGAAGAACAGGTTGAACTGGCTTTCAACATGGCAACCAGGACACAAAGGTGAATCAGGGCCAAATACCCCTCATGGCGAGCTGAATGCAGCAAACCCTTGGATCTTGATAAGCTCAATACCTTTATTTTTTTTCTTTCAAATTAACCTGTCCTGGTTTGCTTCATTTCTTCCTTGATTTTTCAAAATCAGATTTCTTTTTGTTCAAAATCAGATGACTTTTGTTTGTCTATCTGCCTCTTTTTCTTCATTGTTTTTTGTTTCCAGTAACAGACTTATTAACACTCCCTCGATTGTTTATGGCATTCCTGACATTGCTTTGCTGACTCATATTTTACCATAAACTATAACTTCTTTCTTTTTCCATTCATGCTGTATTTTCCCCCCAAATGCAATTCCTTCTGAGAACAACACGTTCCCCCAAAATCCCTTAAATGAGGTAACAAATCATTCTTTGGGGGTAGTTTGACCCAAGTGCGATGTCTTCTCTCTTGCCATTAAATAGTTGTTTGGCTTTGACATGATAAATCACTAGTTTGTGTTAAATAGACTTGGTTTTAAGTTGGCATTCACCTCCTCTAGTAAAGGCAGGGACGCATTGTCTTTCTTCTTACCACTCTTTTCTTATGCTATTTAAGATTATAATGATATATGTTTTTTCTCCCTTTGCTATTCCAAAGCACTAAGGTCTTGGCCATGTGTCTTTCCTCTGTATGCTTAATTTTATTGGGTAACATTGAGAGGAACATAACCTTGGATGAGATTGTTGTGAAAAAACAAAATCTTCCCCAACACCCCACAAAAGAAAACCCTTATGGTTTTATTGTTCAGTCAAGGATTTATTGTCAAATTCCATTTCAGTGATTCCAGACATCATGATTAAAAAGTGGATGTAGGCTCAGAAAAAAGTCCCATTGTTACTTTGAGTCAATTGCTAACTCAAAATGTTCTCTGATAAGAATACCAAGAGGACTCCATGGAGGAGTGGTGCTGGGATCTCTGTTACAGCATCGTGGCTCTGAGAAGGACGTTCCTGCACAGCAGATGAATCTCATCCTACCAGCCCAGAGAGTAAGCAGGGCTCATTTCCTAGCAGGCTGGATTATGACCGAGCAAAAAGGTCAATGAATCAATGAATAATCAATACAACCTGATGGAATATTATACTAATGCTTTTTCCTGACTGACCACTGCTTCTATTGATTTTAAGAAGTTCAGTATTGCAGGGTGAGATTCA
Organism: Aptenodytes forsteri; assembly: GCF_000699145.1. Classification (NCBI taxonomy): domain Eukaryota; kingdom Metazoa; phylum Chordata; class Aves; order Sphenisciformes; family Spheniscidae; genus Aptenodytes; species Aptenodytes forsteri. The sequence goes on along the minus strand of NW_008794621.1, from coordinate 1,360,032 downwards.
TTCACTCCCACTTCACTTATCTGCAATGCAAATGAGTCATCTAACCTCTTTGGACTTCTATTTTAGAATGAGGTGGCTCAAATCCTAGATGTGCTTATTTCTCTTCATTGATTATAAGGGGAGTCCAAACAGGTAGCTCAGATACGGCAGGGGGGGTTGGACATGATCTGTATATTATACTAATGCTTTTTCCTGACTGACCACTGCTTCTATTGATTTTAAGAAGTTCAGTATTGCAGGGTGAGATTCATTCACTCCCACTTCACTTATCTGCAATGCAAATGAGTCATCTAACCTCTTTGGACTTCTATTTTAGAATGAGGTGGCTCAAATCCTAGATGTGCTTATTTCTCTTCATTGATTATAAGGGGAGTCCAAACAGGTAGCTCAGATACGGCAGGGGGGGTTGGACTAGATGATCTGTAAAGGTGCATTCCAACCCAAACCATTCTGTGATTCTATGATTCTATGAGACGACTTTCTACTCTGTATTCTGCATACGGCCAGATGAATCCCATCCAGACAGTTTTCTCCTTGCTTTATGCTTGGTATTTTGCTGTTTCCATTGAAAAACGGAGGAGAAAACCTCAGGAGGCTACAGAACATTACAAGTAAATAAGTTTTGCAACATCAAAGGCAATGGGCATGTTTTAGAGGCAAATCCATTCAGTGACAAGTTGGCAATATTCTGAATGATTTCATTGATTCAATCCCATTTAAACAGTCATGGTAGCATATAATCATAGTACTTTAGTTTTATTCCTTAGAGCATTAGGAAATAAAGACAAGTTGCCTAAATAAATAGAGGAACTATTCATCTTGCTCCAGATGAAACACTTGTGTCAAAGTTCCTCACTGAAGACAACATTTTGCTGTTGCTTTTAATGGCACCACAGTTTTAACCAAAAAGTCTGTTGTATCATACATCATTATGTTGACGCAAAAGGAGGATATTTTGAGGGCTGTGTCCAAAACGTTGAAGTACTGTGATTATATGCTACCATGACTGTAGGAAGGGCCACAATCCCTTCAGAGGTATACCTGCTGCGGCACAGACATAACCACGGCCACAAACGCTTCGAGATGTACCTGCTCTGGTGCGGACTTATTCACAGCCACAGACGCTTCGGGGTGTCCTGCTCCTGCATGGACTCATCCACAGCTCACAGTCTCTTCGACTCAAGTTCACACTGGAGTTCCAGAGTGTCCAGTACAGCAGCACAGAAACAGCAGCGATGCCCTGGCTGTCTGCCAGCCCAGGCACATGGCCATTACTGTTATCAAAATGTTCCCAGGCACAGCAGAGTAAGGTGATAAGCAGTGCAGCAGTACAGCAAGCAG
>NW_008794621.1:1333882-1357145 GCF_000699145.1 Aptenodytes forsteri | reverse complement strand
GGGGTCAGCTGTCCCGGCTGTGTCCCCTCCCAACTTCTTGTGCACCCCCAGCCTACTCGCTGGTGGGGTGGGGTGTGAAGCAGAAAAGGCCTTGACTCTGTGTAAGCACTGCTCAGCAGTGACTAAAACATCTCTATTATCAAGATTGTTTTCAGCATAAATCCAAAACACAGCCCCATCCTAGCTACTACGAAGAAAATTAACTCTACCCCAGCCAAAACCAGCATACCAGGCTGTAGACAACCAAAATTTGCATGTATGAACACCTTGCTTTTATACATCTGTCTCCCCCAGAGTAGATACAGGATTGGACTGGTGTCCAAGCCAGCGTACATTATGCCAACCTCATGTCAATGTTCACCACACATCCCTAGCAGTAATACTCAAGTTTACAGCTGCCTTGAAGCTAACTACTTCTGGCAGCAAGGGTGAGCTGTAATTTCCCCTTCATGTCCATCCATTAGGCATCCGCAGCTCTAAGCCCCTTCTCTACGGGAGACCTTCTGGTCCTTTGTTCAAAGAGAACATTCCTCTCATGGGAAGGAGTAGAAGGAAGAGGAACATGCAATTCTCTCTGCGTTTTGCTCTTCTAGTCCCAATTTTTTCTGTAGCGATAATCCAAGAGTCCAGCCACCATCTCATGATCTGGGTGATTCAGGATTTCAAATCACGGGTAAGATATGCACAGGAAAAAACAGTCTGGGGAGGAGGAGGAACCAGAAGCCAGCGTTTCTCCTTCCAGTGAGTACGGCTGTGTTATGGAGTCATGCTTTTTCTCTGGTCCAACAAAGTTTGAATTCTTCTGGCTCAGTTTCTGAGGTTCAGCAGAGGGAAGGCCAAGTGCCAGAACTGTCTGGTAGCTAGATGACTTTCCTGGGAGACACACAAATTTCTGAAAGCAGCTCTCACTGCTTGGCCTAATGGTCTGAGTGCTAGGGAAAGGGTGGGGGACGGGACAGAAACTTTTCCTCTGGATGTGTTTTAAAAGAAAGTGGTTGCTGCAGATGAATTTTACCTGAACCCAATCCTGTCAGTATAAGGCATGGGCAAAGGTCTCTGCTCAAGAAAGCTTTTAATGTATTTATAAGCAACAGTTGCATGGCTCTGTCAAGATGGGAGCAGTCTGGGTGTGCTATGAGACAGTCGTGGGCACTTGAGGGGTCTTAAAGTAGAAGAGCATGGTACATGGTCTTCTCTTAAGAGCAGCTGTCTGAAGGTGTTTAAGGTTGCTCCTAAAGATGAAGGTGGGAGCCCAGCAGGACTGGAGAAAACAGCTAGCCTCCAACATACAGCAGTGAGGCCATCGGCATGCTGTGGAAAACCTCAGCAGACCCCTATGGGCATCATTAGACATCTTCATACCATTAAAAAATATGCTCCCTGATGCCATTTACTTTCCGTCAGGGAACCACCTGGGCCAGCAGCTCTCTGGGGGCCGGGACCACGCGGGCTCCCCTGGGGTGGCAGGGCAGGGCCTGGCAGCCAGGGTCCATCCCACCTCCCCAGCCAGGAGCAGGGCAGCCAGCTGGCACTGGGGCAGCCCCAGCCGCAGGCATCGGGTACCTGCCTGGGGATGGGGACGGGATGAGGCCAGGCCAGGACATGGGCCCATGGGTGGGCCCAGCTTGGGGGAACCCCATGGCCAAGCAGGGCAGGGCTGTGGGGAGCTGAAGACCGGCCCTGCTGCAGCGTCACTGGGGCAGGGGCCGATGGCCCCAGGGGGCTGCCATGGGCAGGGTGGGGGGAGCCCCAGGGGGCTGGGCAGGGACAGTCAGGGCTGTCAGTGCCTCAGCGGCCCAACACTCGCAAGCACCGGTCAATCCAAAGGCATAATCCAGAAGCATACCATGCTTCATATTGCTGCTCCTGCATTACCAGCCGTGCCCTCTCTTGTCCACCCACTGCCTGGGAGCCCACTGCTCGCCTTAGCTGCTCTGGGTGAAGTCTCACCCACATGACTTTTGTGAACGCCTTGCCTCCACATGGGCTTGGATTTCATCCTTGATGCATATTTGCAAAACACGTGCCACTAAATCCAACTCCCGTATGCAATCTAAGCATCATTTGGGCCTGAGAGTGACCATCTCAGCTGCCAGGATATTGATTTAAGCATCCCTGAAGGGAAACGCGGCTTTGCTATTTGGATGAAAGTCAGTCCCTATGCTTCTCACAAGTAACAAAACCCTGACCATGTATACCGTATCGAGTGTCAAACTGACCTGCGACACTCGTAATGAAAACACCCTGCCCCACAAGCAAAGCTGCCTGGGGGCACGTGATTCCCCGGACCAGTCGGCCACTGCAAGATCGTCTGCAGCTGTTTGCAGTGACTCTGCTACGGGTGGCGTAACACCCATGTGGACACACTGCATGGTGAACTCGGAATCTCAACATGACTTAAATGCTATCTTCAGACAAAATAAACTCCTCAGAAACATAAACAAAGACGTTTATTGCAAATAAAAATTCACATTCACATCATTAAATCTTATGAATTATAAGGAGGTCATTTTGCAAATTGTGAAGCATCCATGTGCACAAGGGCTGCCGTTTTCATCAGAACAGCTGCCTGGGACATGTATATATTTAGCTGAATGTGCCAAGCCAAATATCCCTCTATCTACAAAGGTTTTGATTTGGCTGGTGACATCGTTCTGACACTTCCACAGTTTCATTTTCTCTGGATCTGGCAGTAGAGGCTCATAGAAAACCCCAAACCAAGAATCTGGAAAACAAAGACATTTCTGGTATTACTTGGCAGTCCTGGAAATCCCAGGATACAACCGATACACAGTGGGAACATTTTGTTTGCAAATGTCTTGGATTTACATGCAGGCTAAATCTGCTGTGCAGAAGGTCTTTTCCAATGCAATTCTTAAAGAACATGACTCTAGAATATAGCCATTTTAATGAAATCAGTATGTACCACAGGTAAGACTGCAGACATGATGGAAAACTTTCATTTGTTTAAAAGATGGATTGCTTCTGTGGATGCGGAACCCTGTAACTCTGGGGGTTTAAAATGCAGTTGTTAGATGCAATGGAGCAGCAAATACTGAGAAGTTCAAGAAATTCGGACAAAAATTCAATCTTTTATTTTCTAAGAATGTTGGAGGAACTTTCTGATTCTATTGCATATTCTAAGGGTTGTTTCCCTTTGAAATCTCTCATCTTTTCTACTGTCACTCTCTTTTATGTAAATATATGTGTAAAGGCAATACATGTGTATATGTATACAGGCATAGATCTATACACATACCCCACCTTTTTGATTGGCAAATGATCATGCAACAAATATTTTATATTCATCAGTAATAGATTTGGGATAGAAACACTGAGTCCGCTAAAGAAGCTGTTGCTTGAAATATAAAATTCAGTAGGGTCACCTTCTGCAGTGGGAATTACTGGGTTAAAATCCACAGCCTGTGACAGACAGCTGCCAAGATCAGAAGATCAGAAAGCTTCCTTCTGGATTTAAAATTAACCAGTCTGTGAAGGTGTTTCACAAAAGTGGAAAGTATCCAAATGACATTTATGAAGCCATGAACACCAGGATGCTTTATTTATTTAAGGAAGAGACAGTGGAGAGCATATAGAACACAGGGGTATGGCTAAGATGAGGGGATGAGCTCACAGCTGGAAGAAGCTGACAGGGCTTCCCTGACATACCATGCCTGCATTTGCACTTGCGCCCAAGTGAAACTGGGCCCTTCTTCTCAGTATCATTTCCACTAATAGGGTGAGCTGGAACCATTAACAGCCCACAAGTGGCTTAATGGAGCAGGCAGAGGGGGAACGCTAGGGAAGAGCACTTTTCCTTGTCCACTTCTTTTTATCTGGGTTTTTCCAGAGCAGAGAGATGGTTAAACATGTGGCCTTTGATTTGCAATTACTTGAGAAGTTGTGATATATTAATATCTTTGGAAAGGCTAAATGTTTATCAAGTGTAAATTGCCAGCTGACAATTTGTACCAGCTGAGGCTCATATTGTTTATTCATGTTGTTTTCTAATCCTTTTATGATTGGGAGAGGCAGCCACCACAGAAAATGCCAACTAGAGAACAGGGAAGAATGATGGCCAATGAACTAAAGGCTACAACTCATGTAACTGCAGTAACTAGAGCAAAGTGACTTACAACTTACCTTCAGGATACAGATGCAATTTTACACTTCTATTATATTTTTAAAGGCCTTTTAATGTTGGTGTATTTCACCTATTTTCCCCCAAACTCTACATATAGGCGAGAGACCTGACCCCCCCACATATAGCACCTTAGATAGCATGAAGCCCGTGCCAAGTAAGGAGTTAGTGGCCTGTCCTCTCCCCGTGCTGCAGCTGCGTAACTCTTCCCCGCTTACTATTATTTTCCTGGACGTGTATTTTGGAGTTGGGGCTCTTGCCCACTCTTCTACCACGAGGAACAATCATCTGCCAATGACGTTAAGAAGTTTTCACTCGGAATAACAGACTGAACTCTGCACAGCAATCTTCGTCATTTCTGCTTTTCCCTCAAACATCCATCAGCGGGGGGCAGGGGAGGAGGGAAACCACAGAGGAATAGTGAAAAGAAAGAAAATGACCGAAGAAAGCAACATGATGAAGTCCCCTGTTTCTTTGCCATTTTCTCCTAATCAAAGCCTATCATTGATCAAGTAGCTGACTGGATAACCTCACTGTTTTTCCTCTTCTCTTCGGAGAAAATTTTGCATGTTATTCTTCAGTATATGATGAAGCAATTAAAATAAAGAGCTCACACACTCTGCTTTTTTTACACACAGGAATGTATGGAGCAGCACAGGTGTGCACTCAGGCACATTCACGCACTATCTTGATGGCTAAATTATGCCCTCGGAATAATAATTTCGTATCATAATTTCTCTGTGATAAGAATATGCAGTTTAGGGGCTAAGTTTTCTTATGAGATGACTTTTTCCTCGAGCAAAGGAGAGAAAGAGGAGGAAGAGACTGGCTATTCTGCCCCATGTCTTCCTGGGGCTGGGTATCCGCACACCCCTCTGTCCACAGGGCTCGCTGTCAAGGCAGAGCCTGGCTCCAGGACTGTCAAATCTTTGTAGAAAAAGTGCCATGTGATACACTTCCACAGGCAGCAGGGTGGTCTGATCCCACCTGAAGTTCACAGCTCGGCAGCCGTATACTGTTCATATGAAATAACAGTAAGATTATAGCTAAGGTGAGAGGTGGTTTTCCCTCGTCTATTAATTGAGCAAGCCAGCTGTTTTAATCCCATTCCCAGTGTATTTCTAAGTAGAACATATTGCTTGTCAGCTACTAAATATTTTAATGGTGTATACTGGTACCTCAATAACGGCCAGTCCAAAGGCAATCCCCATAATTATGAGCAGATGGTCTTTAAGGTATTTGATAATCACATCTCCACAAGGCTGAAAAATAAGACAAAATGATTAATTATAGGTAACCAATATTATCCTAAGGTTATTAGGAATGCATTCTCTAAAATAGCTCCTCTCACTCTCTCTCTCTCTCTCTCTCTCTCTGTTAAAGAAAGGCTATTTGAATTTACTCTGGCTTGTTGCTAACAAAGAATACAGCTATATGTGCCTTCTGCACTGCGAAAGATATCTAGTCTTTGCCTTCCCAAATATGAAGATGAATTTAGTAGCTGACCATAAAATGGTACAATTTCAAATGAAGACATGCAGCTGTAATGCCTAATGTTTGCATGATTTTCAGTTGACAAGGAAAGAAGCGTTTATTCTTACTTTCACTTGATAATCATTCACTGCTAGGAAAGAGCCAATGCAGCCATGACCAGATCCGAAAGAGAACTTCAGTTTCCCACTAATCTGATCTTTGGATTTGAAACTTCAAAGCCTATTATTAGAGTCAGGCTCAACTATAAATATTTGGATATAAAACCTAGCTTGAATATTAATTTTGACAAATGTTTGGTGGTCTTGGGCTGGGGCTGAGAGGAAGGGAGTGATCATATCTGAAGTTCTATGCAGAGCTGCTCTCCCTTTTAATAAATGCATACATCTGTTCTTATAATGACTACATCTTCTCCAGGCATTGACAATACTCCTTTTGCAAACTGTAGGGAAAGCCAAGTACGGCTTAAATCCATCAAAACTATGGTACTGTTCCAACACTACAACTGCCTTCCCCCCAAATATAGTTATATTCTTTCACCATGTTTCCTCCCTCACAGTAAACACATGGGTCTTCTCCTTCTAGTCCTTCTAAAAAACGTCTCATTTAAGCTGACTCAGAACTGCACTGCATTTCAGATCTTTTTTCCTGGATCACAAGAGTTGAATGTCTTTCTTTACTAGCATCTAACACCACCATGAAATCTGTATGTTCATGTGAGCGATATCTTGCACCTGCAGTAATTTCACTGATGGCTTCTCATGTGTTCTTTGAGGGTTTGCCTGAGGCCAAAAAGACCTTAAAATGTGGCCAAAACAGCCTCTTTGTATACATCTTATTTCCAGATTGGGTTCTGGCATCCTCTACTTAACCAGACTGTTCCCTTGCTTTAAAACAGTACTTGCTTCTGTGGGACTACACATGGAGGAAATTAGTGTTCAGGCAGGACCTGGCTAAGGAGCAGTGCATTTAGAAAAGTATACAAACAGATTTGGACATTTGCTAAAATCTGCTTTGTGCTAGGTGCAGATTGGCAAACTTTGTACTACCAGCATTCTAAAAATGCAGCTATTTTGTGCTAGTTTTCCACTTTTTTTTCATATTTTTCTTTGTATGCATGGCGTCCAGATTTCCATATGAGGAGACAGATAAATCTTGAAATTAATTAATTGAGATCTCTGCTGCCCACCTACCAATTTTTGAGTATGCTTTCTTGTTGCCTGTCACCAGATATTTTTGCCTTGTTATTATATTAACTGCCACAAGCTTTTCAAAAGGCTGTAGTTGTAGGGAAAAAAGGCTGTAGTTGTAGGAAATTACACATTGAGTATGCTGCCATGAAACCTACAACATGTAAGGTTTCTTTCCAGCAGATCCTGCAAAATGAGTGTGGGTTTTTTTATTAAATTACTATAGAACCCCAAAGGTCTTGCATTTGATGTGTTCGTTTTTCAATATCCCTTAGCCCTTTGAAAGCCTCTGAGTCAACATGTCTACCACCAGAATGAGCCTGGGTGCGAACATAGCCTTCTGAGGGAGGAATGAGAGCCAAAGGGTAGCTGACGTGCTGCTCTGACCCAGAGGCACACCCTGGCCCCAAAGCCATAATAGTTTTCACCCATAGTAACCATGCAGACCGCTGAGGTCCTAAGGGTACTGCACTGCACAGCTAAACTAGAGGCATCGCAGGAAGAGGAAGCAGCAGTGTATTTCATGTATGCACAGTAATTTCATAACAGATGGCACAGGGGTAATTCTGGCTGACAAAGAGAAGGCAAAACTTTGCCTTTTTGGAAAGATACAAAACTGCTGACTATGCCAGTCACCAAAGACAACCTTGGGTTAAAACCTTTTTTTGGAAAGAAGAGTAAAACGTTATCTTTTTCTTACCTTTTTATAAATGTATCTGCCTTGAAATAAGGTGCAGAGGTCTGCTGATGGGTTCTTCAGTTCACACTCACAGATTTTATTGCTACCAAAAGGAGTATTAAAATTTTTTCCCCAGTCTGCAGGTCCGTTCAGCAAACCGCAGCACTGGTTCTGCAAGAAAGGAGGGAATGGGGAGATGAGGAAAAAAGTGGTGATTTGCAGTTCGAGGAGAGTAGGCGAGGGAGCTGAGAGGAACAACGAAGGAGAAATTTCCTTTCATCTTTTCCCATGTGGAAGTTGTCCCAAATTGGTATGTCTCGAACACCCTTTACATTTCCATACCAATTATAAGAATGTAAGTGCACAAGTTTAAAAAAAGAAAAAAAAGGAAAAAAGACCAGATTTTCGGTATACAGTGCTCAAAAAACATTAACATACTATAAAGCTAGTAATTGTCAGTGCCAGAATGGAACTGGAACAATGCTGGGTATAGTATTTTTTGAGAATCAAGTCTTCTTTCTGCAGGTTATACTTGCAGAAGGTAAGTAATAGCTCCAGTAACACCCACATTTCACACCTTGAAAAGCCAGGCTGAAAATGTAAAATTCAGGCACATAAAACTCTGAAATCTAGAAAAATAACCACCTTGAATGATGGTTAGCCCTTTAAATTAGAAATGGACTGAGAAGGCCAGGGCTCCATTTGGGGTTTGTGAAACCTAAACCAGGTGCAGCTTCACTTCATGTTCCACTTTATTCAAGCCACTAAAGCCCAGGGGTGCAGACTTGGGTTTGAGGTCCTCCCTCTTTTAAAAAACAGCTGGAAATGTTCACATAATTTTGTATAAAAGCAAAGGCCATGGGACATAATAAAGCAATCCTGGTCTATTTAAAAATTAATACAGTAATTATGGGATTTTTCATTTTGCTCACTCTTCAATCATCTCTCCAGGGAGCTGGTTATTATATCAGAAGAAATAAGCTGACTCAGAAGCAAAGGACAGGGCTGGAAGTGGAATGAGGAAGGAGAAGTAGAAGTAATATAAGCCACCCAAATATTGTTTCTTGCTTCCTTATCTTTCACACCAGCAGCCTTTAAAAATATAAGAATTCTTTAAGCCTACTCATCAAAGTCATCACCCATTAGGGACTAAAAAAAAAAAAAACAACAGCAGGCACACTGTCAATGTACAGACACAGGTACTAGTAGGAGGGGCAGGGGTCTACACCATCAGTGATATCAGTGAGATGCAAGGGTATTTATTCTCTATGCAATACCCAGGAGCAAGCTGGCACTAAGTGTCCACCTTCTGGGGTCCTGCAGGTGGGGGAAGCCAGGATAGGTATAAGCACAGTGAAAACAAACCTCCCTTTTATTGTATTTTCTTCCCCCTTCTTACACAGTAAAGTATGGCATTTAATGACTTCATAGCAATAGGATATTCCAAATTAAATACACTCCCAATGTTTTCCTTATCCCTGGGGTAATCTTGCCTTAAGAGTACTAGATAGTTCTTAGCTGGGATACAGTGAAGGAGCGATGTCCCTTCAGAAGGGAAAGCTGTAACAAAGGAGCAGGCAGCCTTCTCATGAAAGAGCTTAGCTAACTGTCAGTCTCACTTGCATGTTGTGTGTCCTTGCTCCATTGCTCTTATAAACACTGCTGCACAAAGAAATCATCACAGAAAGCCCATGTCATATCAAGAGAGCAGAAGCCCCTTGCGTAGTGTTTTAACTTGCATTTAAGTCAGACCCTTCCCCATCTCCAGGGAATGAAATTCAAATCTGTGGCAGAGTAGCCATAAAATGAAGCACAGACAAATGCTAGAGATGGAACAGATAGCAACAACCCCTGTCCTTTGTTGCATTTTAATTACCATTCTCTCAAATTTCTGGAACTTGTCTTGAAATGTTTTAGATTCTTCTGTAGAGCTTTGCAATGAATTCACACCCGCCAGGAGAGTCTTGTTAAGGGATGTTTCAATCTGCAAGTCCAAATATTTTATTAGTTTTTGGGGTAGAAACAACACTCTGGGAAGACATCAATGAAATTGCAGAATAATACTGTACCTGAGATCTGTACACTGCTCCTAAAATACCTCCTGTGATCTGAAGGATCAGGATCAGAAGCAGTCCAATAAAAAACTAGGAATAAAACAAAAAGGGGAGAAAACTATAGTACTTTTGACCAAGATGATATAATTTCTTCGAAGTGAATGTTAAGCTTTCATCTGCTTGAATAACCAGGTAGGTAGAATGAACTGGAGTTCCAGTCAGAACTGCTCCAGTTATTCCTCCTTTGGCAATGAGAAAAGGGGGTGCTCGAGACAGAGTGTGCTCAGCTAGTGATCAAAACAAGGGGCACACCAGAGTAGGGCAGTGTGTAGGTGAGAGGTGTTGGGCAGGAGGACAGGGAGGGCGTTCTAGGAGGAAGAGCAAAGGGAGCAACTGGGAATTTATGAAATTAAATGGGATAGGTAGTGGGGGAAGACTGGTGGAGGGAACTTCGGTGATGGCTGGGTGGAAAAAAAGTTAGTGACATGCTCAGGGCTCTCTGGACCCTGTCTTCTTGTTGATGAGACCACCCATCATTTTTTCTGCACTAGAATTCAGAAGGGGCTCAAGCACAAGGTAAGCAATGAAAACACATGATCATAATCAAGCATTTGGTTAACCAAAAAGGCCCCCATCCTCATTTGGTACTACTTGCAAGGACCTTATCCATCAAATGTAGTTGTGGCCTGTTAAAGGTAGCCAAATGTTTTTCTTTCCTACCAACAGCAGCATGCACCGGCTCTCCTTTATGGCACCACAGCACCCCAGAAACCCAAGGACCATAATGATGGAGCCCACAGCTATCAGCAGATCAACCCCTGCAAACAGGCTGCTGTCTATCTCCAAATCCTGAAAAGAGAGGGGAAAAATATCTTTCAGCTACAAGAAGCTCCTCCTAAAAACATCTGTATACCCCAAAACAAGATAATTACTTCATAACTGATAAATATACTGATTAGCAACCATGGAGAAATTCTGATCCGTAAATAAAAAATCCGTAATGCCCCCTTCTTAAACGTTTTGTTGGGGAGCTCGGTAGAACCTGGCTTTTCACAGCCTTCATCTCTGTACAAGATGAAAGTCAACTTTACAGAGTAAATAAAGATCTCTTGTCTTTAAAGTGGCTTTCAGTTAGTTTTCAGTCGATGAATCTTTGCTTTTTACTGGAAGTAGCAAAACTGATTATCTTGAAATCTCTCCTACATTAGCCAAATGTTAAAGAAACTAAACCTCTGTTTGTCATTAGAAGGCCAGGAACATACTCTGTGACTGTTCCTGAGAGAACACTTCACAGAGCGATGCTGGATATACTAGAGAAATAGTTAGATGTATTTTCCAAAGCAGCTTTCTTTTTCTTTTTTTTAGACATGATCTCTAATATTACCCTCAGAGATGAGGACTGTATTTTGATGTGTGGGACATTCAACTAAACAATTCGTATACCTCAATATTATTAAATATCAAATTATTCAGTTCCCACAGGACTGACTAAGGCCAAAGGCCAAAATAGAGAAAAATGTTCAAAGAATATTTTCCAGTGTGGCTGGTGCCAAGATTAGCAAAAATGTCTGGAAGTTGTCACATTTATCTTCTGATGGAAATTGCAAAGGTATATAGACAAGTATAATTTGAAGAATGTGTTGTTTTTTTCCTTTCCAAGTTGGACTGATCCTCCTGTTATTTATTCTTAGAAAGCTCTATTCATCTACAGCCAAATCCTTATGGTCTGTTCAATTATTACTCAGGCAAAACATACATTGGTTTTGAATGGGAACTTTCACTGCCTAGAGGCAAAAATGTGAGAAAATGCTTTCAATTTTGGTCCCTACTCTTAATTCACAGTTTTTGGGGAGTGCTAACTGTCACTTCAGGAAACCAGTTTGGGACACACTTAAGTATACTTTTCTAAATAGGAAATCTCTCAAAAAGTAAGAAAGGATAATAGTGGTTATGGTTTTCCAAGCTCCATTGTACCATCTGAACCATCATACTAGAGATGGTCAACTAGCAAGTATGGCAATTTTAGCTTCTTGTAAAATGTTGATTGAGGAGTGAAAGTCGTCATTCTTCTTCTTCCACAGGCAAGAACGGCAGAGCTCTCCACCATGACCTAATTTACCCCATGGCACAACATCATCATGAACTGAGTTCTGTTGCATCCATCCTCTGCCAGACATGAGACATCTGGGACTGGCTAAGGGCAACAGTGTCATCAGCCAAATGGCAGGAAATATATAAAGCTATCTTCTTATCTCCACCATGTTTTTATTTCCAGGAGGTAAAACACTGACTTAAAAATTATTGTTCTTCACTGATGGACTGTAGTAGAGCAGCAGAGGAGCGATCTGAAGATTTCCAACTTAATCTATACTGAAGGCTCAATCTGGAAGCTGAAAAAAATGCTCCCATGTCACACCTGGCCATTTTTTCACTTCTATGGCCAGAAAGCCTTTTTGGAAATAGAAGTGTGCAAATTAAATTTTCAAATTCATTTACATTTCTATGGCCCAACTTTACAAGAAGAAATATACTGCTTAAACCTTAGAGTCAGATTGTTCTTCCTGTTAGTATAACAAAGGACCAACGTACAAAGATTGCACAGTGCCTCTCAGAGAAGCATCTATGAGCTGTGAAATCAGCTTCACTCAAGGGTGGTGGAAAACTTGCTGTGAGTCAGAGGCCAGTGCCACTGGGAGCACACCTGGCAAAAGGTTGGCAGGGCCCACAGGGCCAAAGGGCCTTTGCACCAACAGGACCAGCCTCTGCTGCATGTCTGCAAGATCAAGGGCACCTCAAAATTGTATTTTCCCTAGCTTTGCAGAAAAGGAAAGTCATAAAGTCTGAAGTAATTTAATAACCCAGATAAAATGCAGGAGGGGAACTCAGGGACTTTCTTCTCCCCTCCAGGAGTGCTGTTAGGACATTTTAATCCTAAGTAAAGGTTTTCGGGTCTCTAAAACTCTTTCTATATAAATATGAGGGAAAAAGGATAAGGTGTTTTTAAGGAGCCACTGAAAATAGAAGGGAAAAATCCTTGTTCCCTTTCAGAGTTGCAGTTACTGGGGAAATAAGAATTGTGTTATTGAACACAGTGAGAAAGGTAAAAATATTACCTACAAACATATGGAAGTAACCCTAGGAATATATATGACTATACTATTCTAATAGGGAAAGACATTGAAAAGTCTAGGAGCTGCATGGCTCCTCATTATTCTCTCTAACACTGAAATCAATATCAAAACCATCATTAGTTTCCATTAGAGGAGAGAGAGACACATGTTTTCCAACAGAAATCAGTGTGCATCTGCAAGAACCTACATTAATAACACTAGAAGACACTTCTTGTAGTCACATGTCTGTGCTTACGTCAATCACTTTATCTGACTACCTGCACCATCTCGTTTTATCTTAAACATCATAAAATGCATTAATCTTTACCCACACAAGCCACCTCAACAAAAACATAACAACTTTGTGGAAATGAAGATGGGAAATGAAAGTGTATGCAGTAGCTTCCACATTTTACATGGTTCTGGTATGACTGCATGCACTTACCTGCTGAGCATCTTTGCTAACACGTATCCATATAGAGACTCCCAGAATAACGGAACCACACACCTGCAGGAGAAAATAAAGAATATTTAGAAAGATCAGCGATTTTAGATTAACATTCAGCGTCCAAATTGCACCAGATGCTGGCCAAAATTCTGAAATAATTTGTTTGGCAAAGTGAAAGAAACATGAATTGCTGGAGCATAGAATATTGATTCGTATCCAGGAAACTTCATAAGGGTAGTTAAATCTTCAGTTATGCACCAAATCCCTGATGTTTCTACCTCAGAGGACTCCGCATTTCCTTGATGATTTATGCATGTGGTTGGGAAGCACACAGAAATTCTGTCAGATGAGAGAGGAATATAAATTGCTATTGTATGTATGTAACATGGCTGTAAAGAACATTGTTTCTTGTATAATGGAAACACATGAGATTTGATAAGGGGTGTTTGTATAAATGTTGTTTCTAGAGTTATTCAGGACATATATCTAGAGACAGATTCTCTATGGTAAAACTATCAGGAAAAGTTCTAAATAAAGTCTTTCTGCTGTTTCTATTGCAACAATATCTGGCCATCTCCAATCCTTAGAATATTCCTCCTATAAAATGCCTATAGTTATTATTTCCATTACATTTTTACAGAAAACAACCATACTCGGTCGTGTACATGTGAAAGTTAGACTGGGGTGACTTGCTTTAAGATGTTGAAGTCAGGGCAGATGAATCCTAGGTCCAGACACATTGCCTAATCACTAGTTGTGCTCCTGTTTCATTGATCATTGAGGTACCGTTCCACTATGAGCCAGTCACTCTATTCCTAACCTTGTCCATGATGATTCTTACACAGAATTTCTCTTTATTAAGTGTTGGAGACGGGTAATAAAGAGGCTAATCAGATGTAAGGATTGTGCCTACTGAGGCGACTGGTGGGAAAGAGAGATCACTGAGGACCAGAGACTAGTTGGATTTAGAATTATCGTCCTGTATGTCATTAATACTCAAGTCATAAATGGCCCTGAGATGTTGTTATGAGCTTCCCATGAAGACCGGGATTATTCCTAACCTTTTAAAATTAAAAGAGCTATTTTTATATGTTTTAGATAATTTTTCTTAAAAAATACTTTCCCTGCAAAAGGTTTCATGTAATATTCAGCATCAAAGACCATAACAACTTTAGCAGATTATTTAATATGGAACCGAGCCAGCACTCAGACATGAGTACCACACATTTTCCTGCTCTAAGTAAAGCTCCTATAAGTACATTTTAAACATGAAAAGGAAAGTTGTACAATCGATGACAGCTATATCATGTTATCAAATTTAACTAGAACTCCCCACTGAAACCTTCTGAATCCCACTGAATCAGCCTAGAAACTGATGGTGTCATATGACTCCATATTTGGGTCTTGTTCAGCAGCACTAGGTGAGCCATGTGGCTATGCACCAGACAACGTGGGCTCGCTAATGTGAAAATTTCCACTGAAGCAGCTATTGCTACAAATCCAAACAGAATTTGGCCCACTGCCTTATTTGTTACATAGGACCTCCCATAAAAATACAGCACAGTAGTAGAAGTAAATATAGCTGAATGTACAGGAACTTACCAACCAGATGGGAGTGCTACAATATTTATTTCCTCCATTCGAAAAAGAAACATCATTTATAAATCAAAATTTTTAATAAGGTGTATATATTTTAATTGTAAAATATAGAGTTGGTTTAGGCTGATAAAAAATGCTCCATTTCAGTAAAATCTTAATGTTTTGTTTCTGTTTATTTTCATACTATACAAAGTGTACAAGAACACACAAAGAAAAGTTTTGAAATAACAAATCAAAATGGTCTGTTCCCAGAGTCCAAGTCAAACATTTCAAGTTTGCTGGAATACTCCATCCTAATGATTAAGTTTTCTTAAAATAAAGTTTCGACTAAAGAAACTTTCATTTCAGGAAATTTCATTTTTAATGAACCAGTATTCTCTGATGGAATAAAAAGAGCTTCTTTGAAAAGGTCCTCGCCCATTTTCCCAAAACTAGATGGCTATCATAGTTCTGCCTCAACCCTTGACCAAGAATCAGTGACCTCATCACCATCTCATAAACTGACCAGGAACAGGACTGTTGTCCCTCAAATTCCATCAGTCCTTCTCTTCTCTAGCCCTTTAGTCTTGGTGTGATGAAGAAATACAGCCTAATTAAATTAATATCACCTCAGATGAGCCTGCTGTGACTCTGGACCAGCAGTATAACAAGACTGCACTTCTCAGACACGGGTATACCAAACCTATGGGGAATTCCCTCCACTGGCACACACTTTTTAAGCAACCAGTTTAAGGGTATCAGGAGGAGCTTTCTACAAGGTTGCTCCTGTTTGGGAAAACATTTGACTGGAACACTTCCTTGAGTTACCTGAAATTAACAGTGGTAGGAAGGTCCTACAGAGAATGTGGTCTATGGCTCGGCATACCTGCTAAGTTTGTGTTGCTACTTTCAGTGATGGAGATGTTCAGATGTAAGGTATGGGGAAGGGGCCACTTTGGTTGTAGATGGGACTGCAAGTCTGGTATCAACAACTGATCAAAGATTGCTCTATCACTAACTGGGTTGCCTCAAACTAGGATCAGACATCAATATTTAGTGCAAAAAAATGGTAATTCTACAATTTTGCATGATGTAGAGTAGCAGAAGCTGACAGAATGAGGGCAGCAGGTGAGACTGGATATCCTGCAAACTCTGAAGAAGAGAAAGAGGAAAAATCTGACCTACGTGTCAGGTTTAATGCACAAAACTGAGTTAAGGATTAACTTAAGGACTATTAAAAGCTCCGTATAGGCACCCAGCTCCAAAGCACAGGTGTTCAAAAGCCCATGCTCAGCTTTATTTCACCAAACTGGGAGGATGCAAAACTCTACGGACACTCTGGAGCCCAGCATCGGGCTCATGGGGCTGTAGATTCCCAGGGGGCACACGTCATGTAGTGAAGCCAGAGCCACTTTGCAGAGCTCGCTTTGACTATTCCAGGGCTTACATGCTTAGTGCTATGCTGTAAAAGCTGCTTAGAAAAAGGCATCAGAAGACTGGAAGGCCCATTCCCAAGTCCCCTAAGAGGGGACACTCCCAGAGAGATTGCAAAGGGCTTAAAATCAAAGGACACCAGGTAAATATGCAGCCGTTGCTCTTATCTAGCTGTAGTTAAAGTCACCTTCATTTCTCACAATCAGTTTAATTTTCCACTTGCCAACTGCCTTGTACACCAGGGAGAGCAGCTGTGGGATCAGTGGCTGTAAAGACATCACTGTTCCCTGTACTTTACTACAGCAATTTAATCATTTCCAGGAATTAGAGACAGGAATGTGAATCAAAGAATTCAGCTTCATTGTACTCCGTCAGCCCATATTCCTGTTTGCACCACATCTGTTCTTCCCTATCTTGGTAGCCCTAAACCCCTTCCTTTAAAATAAGTAACTAGCTGCATTCCTGTCCTCCTCTGTCCCATCCAGGCAGTCACATGCACAGCAAATGCTCTCAGCGTATTCTTCCCCAGAATAGAGTACGGATTTTCCTACCTTTGGCGTAAAGATAGGTTTGGGAAGTTTGTTCCACGCCTGCTTGTTTCCTGA
The DNA here is from genome assembly GCF_000699145.1 of Aptenodytes forsteri. Taxonomy (NCBI): domain Eukaryota; kingdom Metazoa; phylum Chordata; class Aves; order Sphenisciformes; family Spheniscidae; genus Aptenodytes; species Aptenodytes forsteri. The sequence continues at coordinate 1,340,415 of NW_008794621.1, read as the reverse complement.
GCTTTCAAGACTCCCCCAGGATCACATCCTGTGTTTTTTCCTAGGAAACCCATGCTGTCACTGGAGGCTTAAGCGTGGGGCATTATTCACATGTTCGTTCCAGAAGTAGTTTGGAGCTTTTCTAATGCTAGTCTGAGACATTTGCCTGTGTTTTAGCTCACAGTAAATGTAAATGAATGTGAACACGAAAAACTTCCTGAGTGGCAGGAATTCCAAGTCAGAAACTTATGGACTCTTTTAAGTACCGTTGCAGAAAAACTTCAACACAGATGTCAAATATCTTCAATCTGCCTTGATGGAGGTGGAGGAAGAAGAGGGGGGAGGCAGTCCAAACCATCACTGGCCTGTTAGGAATTTCTTTGTGAGGTCCACAAGCAATCAAAGAATTTTGCCAATTTTTCTCATTTTGGCTGGCCACAAATTTTCAAACGATACTGTTTGTGGTCCCTTTTGAACGGTATCACCTTTTCACTTGAAAAAATCCCTTGAGGCAAAGCCCATAATGTGGCTAGTAGTTCCACTTCTGGTTTCAGTGAACCTCTGGTGAACCTGACAAATCTCTGTTGGGAAAGCTGACAGTGAAGTTGAACCATGAGAGAAATGTTCTTTAACTCAAACCTTTCCAGAGCTTCCAGGATCTGAAATTCTTGCAAACCAGCTGAGATCTGATAAATAGACAAATATGGTTCAAACGACACCCAGAAACTTGCCTGCTGCCCTGTGCTGTATCTGTCTTGATACAGCTAGTGGCAGTACTGCCAACCCATACCATTTTACAAACGTTTACTGTCCACCATCAGAAAGTAATTATGACATTGAACGTAAAGCGAAGAACCACAAAGAAGGATATGAAACCCATTTATCAATTAGGAGGCTAAAAATACAAGTGAATTTTCCGTATCTTCTGTTGCAACTACATTTTCAGGATTATGCCGTTGGGATGCAAGCAGCAGACAATAAAAGCAAGAGAACAATGCATTGTAAGTGGAGAATCTGTTATCTTCTGACTGAAATAAGTGATGTCCCTTGACACAAGGGGCACGATATGGGCAGGGAGAAAGACTCATGGCTGGTCTACTTTTGAATGTGAAGGAAAGCTATTTTGAAGGAAAAAGACAAAGGGAAGGACAAAAGTTAAACATATTCTCCCCTTCCTGATTTAGAATCGTACTCTGGTTCCACTTATTCTCTATTTTCTTTACAGTTCCTTCAACAACAGCATTCAGATAATGTTGAACACATTTCATGCATCACTAATAACAATTTAAACACCAACTTACCCAAAATAAGAAGTTGAAGACGAACATGGAGTATTTCATGCAGCCACTTACACCCGCCATTTTCAACAAGCTGAGACAAAATCAAGCACTGCAGAAGAAGCTTTCCTAAGAGTTTGTCCTTGATAGAAAAGTTGTTCCTGTGTCTTCAGAAAACCTGTCAAACCACATCAAATACACCGTGCTCTGCTACTGAAAGCAAAAATTGCGACCAAGGCATAGACAATTATTTAAATAGTTCCTATACCACAGGTAAACATTAACCAGAGTATTGGGAAAGCACTACCAGGTGTTATCACTGAGTCTCCAGACTCTTACTGTGTCTCTGTGATTTGTACTTTTCTGTGGTCCTGTTAGTCTTGTCCTACGCCTCGAAAGTAAATAGATAATGCAGCAAAAGTCATAGTTTCGAGAGAAAGGGAAGTGAGCATAAAAACATTTTACAGACCTGCTTGTAAGAGGTGGAAATGATTGCATTTCTTAACGCTTTTAAGTTACAGGGTTTACTCTTTCATCGCCCACTGAATATTGCCAACATTCATTCGGTCGTGTTCACCCTCCCACTCCAGATGTTCAACCAGCATAAAGGGACGGGTCTGTGTCATCTAGGCAGAGGAGGTGTAAGGAATCTGCCACCATTTTCTCCCTCTCGGTGTCTACTTCAGGTCCTTTTCCTCTTCCTCACCAAATCAGGACCCCGGGAACCTGAGCGTTGTGGTGCACAAAATGTTCTGCTGTGCAGGTTTCCAAAAGTGTTGTGAACCCCAGCACAGCAATCATGGTTCTGGCGTCAGATGCAGGATACCTCCCAGCAACAGGAGCTAGATTCGTCCCAGAAGACAAGGCAATAAACCTGTTTCATTAGTTTTGTTTTATGTCTTGTTTGTTTTCTTTTGTGCTCCTCAAACTAGGAATCCTGAGGGGAAAATAAAGGTATCATTGCTCTGTTTTTATTATCAGCCCTTTTTCTGGAGAAGCCCCTTATAGCAGTCCTTGGAGGGATGAGGGTCAGACACAGGTTCCCCTGAGTTTGTGATAAAAAAAGAAGCTTTATTTTGCAGGTGAGCACAAAGGATTTAAATCTGAGAGACTAAGGACATGCTGGACTGAACTGATTTATGAAGCCCCCTTGGCCCAAGCCCATTTTTCAGTCTTCGCTGTCAGTTCGCATTCTTCAATTCTGCTGTCTGTATTTGAGAAAAAATGGAAAGTGTTAGTATATAACACACCTGTAGATGGTGACAAAAAGATGTAACTTAGAGCCTGGGTTTTGTGGGATGCACAAAAAAAATCATCTACTCTACATTGAAAACAACTTCTTCTAGCTGGTCTCTAAACCAGCTTCTAATGAAGGTGTGATGTTGTAATCTCTCCATTCACTTTCACTAATTATATTTAAACAGATACAACCATTCCCATTTTTATGAGCAGCTCTATACCTGCCTTTGACTTTCTGGGCTCCCCCTTGGCCCAAGCCCATTTTTCAGTCTTCGCTGTCAGTTCGCATTCTTCAATTCTGCTGTCTGTATTTGAGAAAAAATGGAAAGTGTTAGTATATAACACACAGATAGATGGTGACAAAAAGATGTAACTTAGAGCCTGGGTTTTGTGGGATGCACAAAATCATCTCTCCATTCACTTTCACTAATTATATTACAACAGATACAACCATTCCCATTTTTATGAGCAGCTCTATACCTGCCTTTGACTTTCTGGGCTCCTTTCTGGAGTAATACTCCTTTTTCTAAGTAGGAGATTGGCTGTCTGACTAGCTTATTTCGCAATATCCACCCTGAATCTGAGAATGTTCCTAAAAATAATTGCGCTCATGAAATACAGATTTTGTAAGGATTGGGAGAAACAACTGTGTGGTATGGTTTAGATCTAAAGCACTCAACAAATAAGTAAGTTGAGAAATGTGGGTGTCTTTATGGAGGGATGCCATAGCCACAGATGAATCATGAGAAAAGTTTAAAGGGCCATATAAAATTGTATGAAAAGGGCCATGAAGGGTAATAAGAGAATCACAGATGACACAGAATTTGAAGAGGTAAGTCTGCAATCAGACCATGCAATTGCAGTAAACTGAGTTTATTATACGCGGAGTTCAGAAACAGCATTTTGTACCAAAAACTACACGGCTATAAAACTTCACGCACAGCAGATACTCACTACAGAAGGCTTGAGCTGTAGCCCCGTTGTCTGTGAGATGCTTAGCCCAGGCATTCAGTCAGAGGTGTCTGAGGGAAACCGTGCTAGGGCTGTAACCATATAGGAAGCAAGCGTGAGCATTCACACACTGGCCCTTCGAAAAAGGCCGGTGTGCAAGGACGTTTCCCGTGCAAGAGGCCCGCTCCCTCTTTGCCTCCCCGCTTTCCTTCACGGCACTCGTGGATTTTGGGCAGGTAGGGGTCTGCGCTAGCAATGCCCCGCAGTGACTCCCAGAGTGGTATACAGGCTCGGGCTGTCGGAGGACCCCAGGCCTGTCCGGGGGCAGAGAGCTCCACAGCATCTCTGGACCCTTCCCCAGCCTCCACCCTCGGGAGGTATAAGACCAGCACAGCTGAGTTTCTCGTTCAGTCTAGGAAATTTAAACAGCTGAAGATAGATATGATTTAGATCTGAAACCTGTTTTCATTACAATTTTATACTTATGGCTGTGGATGTTGAAGAAATTTGCCAGAACTTCTGGGATTTTTTTTAACTTTTTTTTTTAAATATGCCTATTGAACATTAACCACAAGCAAGTTCTGGTAAGATCCCAGTTTCTCCTAAACCTTGAAGAACCTACCTGCATTTTATATGTTTACTGATCTCTTTGAAAAAGCAAAAACAGACTTTCCTAGGACCTGATAGATGCTCCTTTTCTAAGATGGCAAATAGAAAATAAAGTCAAAGTTAAACACATTTCCTAGTGGGTTTCCAACGTGCTAAATATGGCTGCTGAATAGAAACTCAGGAAAATCGTAGGAAACTACGATTCCTACATGTTTCATATCTCTATTTAATGGTATTCAAAGTAAAAATATGTCATCTAAGATTAAAAGCAAACAAGCACTTTCCATTAAGTGACAGATTTCCAGGTTAAATCTTCTGTATGAGTTGGTGATTTCTTATTTCCTGGCTACACAGTGCTTTTTTATATGTCGTGGAGAAAGGGAAAGCCACAGTTATGGCACAGATTACGTTTGCAGTTGTACCTATAAGTATGAAGGTCATGCAGATAATTGCAGAGGCTTATGAATGAGAGCAATGGCATGAGAAATTTTGCGGCTATTTGGCTGCATGTGAAATTGCTCCCGTTACCCCTCCACTAACCTTTTAGGTGATCAGCTATGCCCTACCAATAACAAAGCCTGTGCCACAAAGTGCTCAAAAGCTTTTCCCAGTAAAGAAGTTGTAAACCCCCATTCACTTACTGCTCGTCCTTGCAGATTAGAAGAGGAGGATTATCAATGCACAGCCCGGATACAGCGCAGGGTGGGAGCCTCTGACGCAGCACACGCAGCTCCCCGCCACAACAGGGGAGCTATGATGACATGCTGACTTTGCCCGCTGTGTCACACAAGAAACCGGAGAGGGAGAGGCATATTTTGGCAGAAAAAAATGCCAGTACACCTGTAATGAACCTGGAATAAAGCGTCTCCCCTTTGACACTTCCCAAGCAGCTACAGTTGGTTTTATAATGCTTTTACCTTCCTTCTCCTCCGAGCCTTTCCTCACTTTGAGCCTTTTTCTTCTTTTTTTACAACCTCCATTTCCCCTTGTGAGGTGCTTCTCCATGGTCAGGCTGTGACCAAAGCCCCATATCAGACGATTCACTGTATAGGCAGTCATACTTCAGGTCCGGACTTGAAAAACCCGTTTGCCCTGCGTAGCAGCGAGCTCTTTGAACAGTGGGATGTGGATGGCGGATAATAAAAGTTTGTTTGCCATTGGAATTTCTGCTCAGTGCAGTGATAAACGCACAACAGAGAAGATGGGTAAGATCTATATTTAGCTTGCAATCTCAAAGAGAGCAGTAGATCTCTGGATCTGCTGAATTAGTAGGGACAGCCTATATAAGCTGTGCAGAGACAGATCTCAGGCTGTCACAGCATTCATCCTTCAGTCAAAGGGATACGTCACCTCTTGCAACCTCACCTGTTGCCCTGAGGTCTCTACTCAATACAAGTTTCTGCATTTCCTGATTAAACTCCTGTCTAAACAGTAGTGCGAAATATAACAGCTTTTTCGTGTTTTCACAATAAGTTGCTCACCCTTGATGCCAGGTGAAACAAATGCTGTGTGCCATCAGCCTTGACAGCATTTTGGCACTCATCTAAATGGGGAATGCTGCCAAAAGAAGACGTGTTTGCAGTCCAAACAGCAGGACAAACACCTTCAAACCAGTGGGAAATGGGAGCATCTGGTTTTGTCCTTGAAGGTATTTGCAGCACTGGGTCTGACTGAGATTGCAGTCAGTCTACTACACCTCATATCTTGGTTTCAGGCTTAGCAAATAGATCTTACTGCAATACCATAATAGCTAGTAATACTGCAATTGTAAAACTGAAGTATACTCCCATGTCTGAGTCTTAGCAAAATACTACAGTGTCCTAACAGATCTTACTTACGGAGAATTATTTTGCATTGGAATATTATGTGGCACTGACATCGCTGCTGAGTTTACACTCAGCTCCCAGAGTCAAACAATTACAAGATTCCTTGCCCTCATTTTAAAATATCCTTTCATCTAGGCCCTGAGATGAAGGGTAAGAGCTTGAAAAGCTTGACAAAAATATACCTGAAAACTCCAAAGGCTGAATAAAAAGTAGAAGAAAGAAGACAGCAGTATTGTATTTGATCACGAGTCTTACACCATTTTCATGATTTTGGGTAGCTGATTTGTGATCGACAATACTATAAGCAGATAAACTTTTGGCTAACTTCTATAACTCACATGACTTAGCTATGATTGAGTCCAAGGCTGATCCTGCAATTGACCACCACATGAAAAGGAATGAGAGTATTTTCAACCAGTGTTAGGCATGTATATGGCTGGCGGAGTCAGCTGTTGTCCTGGTTTCAGCTGGGATAGAGTTGATTTCCTTCCTAGTAGCTGGTACAGTGCTGTGTTTTGGATTTAGGAGGAGAACAAAGTTGATAACACACCGATGTTTTAGTTGTTGCTAAGCAGTGCTTACACTAGCCAAGGGCTTTTCAGCTTCCCATGCTCTACCGACTGAGAAGGCTGGGGGTGCACAAGAAGCTGGG
>NW_008794621.1:1325688-1333629 GCF_000699145.1 Aptenodytes forsteri | reverse complement strand
CTTTTGCTTTATCTATTAAACTGTCTTTATCTCAACCCATGAGTTTTCTCACTTTTGCTCTTCCGATTCTCTCCCCCATCCCACCGGCAGGGGAGGGAGGGAGGGAGCAGCTGTGTGGTGCTCAGTTGCCGACTGAAGTTAAACCACGACAGCTGTCTAGGGTGCCTTCACAGCTTCTGCAGAGGAATGGGGACTGCTAGGAAGTGATTTAGCTTGTCCTAAAATAGGCATGAAAACAGGTCAGGTGAACTGTGCTCTTGTGCTGGTTTTGGCTGGGGTAGAGTTAATTTTCTTCATAGTAGCTAGGATGGGGCTGTGTTTTGGATTTGTGCTGGAAACAGTGTTGATAATACAGGGATGTTTTAGTTATTGCTGAACAGTGCTTACACAGCGTCAAGGCCTTTTCTGATTCTCACCCCACCCCACCAGCGAGCAGGCTGGGGGTGCACAAGAAGTTGGGAGGGGGCACAGCCGGGACAGCTGACCCCAACTGACCAAAGGGATATCCCATACCATATGACATCATGCTCAGCATATAAAGCTGGGGGAAGAAGAAGGAAGGGGGGGACGTTCAGAGTTATGGTGTTTTGTCTTCCCAAGTAACCGTTACGCGTGATGGAGCCCTGCTTTCCTGGAGATGGCTGAACACCTGCCTGCCGATGGGAAGGAGTGAATGAATTCCTTGTTTCGCTTTGCTTGTGTGCACGGCTTTTGCTTTACCTATTAAACCGTCTTTATCTCAACCCACGAGTTTTCTCACTTTTACTCTTCCAATTCTCTCCCCCATCCCACTGAGGGGGAGTGAGTGAGTGGCTGTGTGGGGCTTAGTTGCCAGCTGGGGTTAAACCATGACAGCCCTTAAACTGTCTGTTTATTTCCACTGACCAAAAAGTGAGCCCAGGAAACTGAAGTCATATGAGATAGATCCCACCTAAGAGCCTCCCCAGCGGGGCAGCATCTCTGTTTCACAGCAGACCCTTTCTGCTTTTATAGTGCTCTAAAGGAAGAACATGTTTCTTTCCTTTTTAGGACTTTTTTACTCTGTTAGAGTGATGCAAAAAGTGCAAAAAAAAAAAGGGAAATGAGGATCTGGCCTTAGTATTTAACACTGTGGGCACGTCTGCGCAGCTTTTGCCATGAGATGGCTTTGCCTTGACCCACCCCAAAGCCTTAGCATGGCGTACAGCCCAAGGCAGCAAGCCCAGTCTCTTAGAGGCACTGGTTCGTTGCAGCTCAGCAGTGCACTGACCCCAGCACCATGCCAGTTCAACCTCAGAGCGAACTAGAATCCACTCAGAAAGCAGTCTGGTGTGGTCCCTCGGTGCCAAATACTGCTACTGACTTCTCTCCTTTCTTTTCCTCCCTCCTACCACACCCTGAACTGTTACAAGGATGAACAAAGTTGTGTCTCAGAGCAGGATCTGGAGCCTCTCAGTTCCCTAGGGGCTATATGAGTGAACTGGGCTCCTGTTAGTGTCATACTGGGAACTGATTTCTTGTCTGTTAGGGCTTTTATTTTCACTTTGAAATAATAGGTGTTTGCAGCTATTAACAATGTAAACCCTTTTTTCATGATGACTATGTTCCTCTGCACTCCAGCCAATAAAAATGTAAACTCTTCATATAAAAGATACAGCCCAACACATGAGTTGGTGAGCAACCAAGCTCGGAAGAGGCAGTGGCCTGACTATCAAAACAAAGCTAGATGTCCCAGCCATGTCTATATGCTCAGGAGCAGGCAAATCCTGCTGTGTCCCATGCCAGTCCCAGCTCCGGGCTGGGAAATGTTTAGCTCTCCCCTCTTCACGAGGCCTGGAGAAAGACAATGCAGAGGTATAATACCCCTTGTTCCAGCACAGGCACTCAGAGGGGGACTCCTGTGGCCCAGGTGAGTGCGTTGGCCACTGGGGTGTTGGTCAGAGGTGTGTCATGCCCTCCCTCTGACCACACTTTTCATGTTAGCACTGGAAATCTTGTCCCCGGGGAGGCAGTTTAAATGGGGATATGTCTCCACAAAAGGTTCCTGTTCTGACAAAAGAGTTTCATCAGAAAATCCCCAGCCAGCTCTGTGCTGAACTCCTATCCAGGCACTCCGTGGCCTGGCGCCAACATCACTCATATGTTCCTGCTTTAGCAAGGTCTAGTGTCTCGAACACTCTCACTTCCCCTAAAGCAACAATTCTTCCACCAGAAAACAAACCTCATGCAGCAGGTCTGACTGTGATCCGCTCTCCCTCCCAAAGGATGCAGCCTCCTCTTCCCATACACCACCGGTTTTCTTCTAAGCCTTTCATCTGAAAACTCTCTGAAATACATATTTTTAAGCTTTCATTGGTATTTGGCTCGTATTAAAATAAAAGTAGTCCTTAAGTACGAATAAACTTGCATACCTAGTCCACATATTTCTCTTTTCACCTTCCCTGCCTCCCCAGACCTTTTCATTTACTGCTAGCCTTCTTGGCTGTTTTACATCCTTTTTGCTCATTTATGTACTTCATGAACTAAGCTGTTCTTTTATGTCAGGGCTTATGTCAGGGATTTCCTATTTCCCAGCACCTGGTCAGGATTCATTTAAACTATATGTCTCCGGGTTTAAAATATTTTGTTGGTTTCAAAATTAATTCATCATGGATTAACATGGTAATCAGGGTCAGTAAGGGTTTCACTATCTAGCCTGTAAGTATATTATTAAGCCTAACTTTGTTAAAAAAATGCTTGCTAAAGAACTCATACTAAATATGATTCTTGTAAGTTTGTATTATATAGGCAGGGCTCAAGGTATGGGAGCTGTTACTGACAAAAGAGGTTGTATTTTTGACCCCTGGCATTTTCAGCATATCTTGAAACTGTCTGTGCCGTAAAGTACAGATTGTTGTGAAGAAAGATGCATTAAAAATATAGAGAACAGCCTTTGTCAATGAAGAATCAACAGGCTTCAGATGCATCTTTAGAATATCACCTTCTTTTTCAAGCAGGGGGGAGCTGATCTAGGAGCGTTTCTCCTGGAAAAGGACATGCATATTTCATATTCAGGTCTAAACACCGGGAACCTGATTCTGATTTTGTTTATGCCTATGTAAATTAAAAGAAGTTTATAAAGCAAGTCACTGTCAGTACAGATTAGAAATTATATATCTAACCTTCCTCCCTGCCCTAATTTTTCCAAGGGAAAAAGAAAAACCTGCCAGAAAAATGTGACACTTTCTCTCTGAATTTTCCCTGCTGCCCTCCAGCCGTGGGTGGGAAGTGTCCCAAATGATATGAGGCCCAGACAGGTATACAGTTATTTTGTGATCCAAAAATCAGATACTTATAGGTTAGAAAATGAGAACTAGGTTATTCTGTTGTTGGTTTATAGACGTCAGTTATGTAACCATAATTATATTATTCCCTATAAAGATGCTTTCTTAATGCCTTATATGAAAACTCTACATAATACAGGCAGGCAGGCAATGTGGTCACCAGTTATGTTTAGAATTAGTACACGGGAAGTACATAACATCTGTCATGAAATTTTGCTCCAAAAATGCAGATTTGATATTTATTTTGACAAGTGTGTTTCTTCTATTTCAGGATAATATGACACTCAATCCCCACTTTCACTGAGGCATACCTCTGTTTGGCAAAGTAAGTAAACACATACAAAAATTAAAAAACAAATATAAGTAAGCAAGCTTTAGCTTTCAACATTATTAATTCCTTAAGTCTCATTCGGGGTAAAATATCTGTGCTCTGAAAGTTGAATGGGAGCTTCTTTATTTTTCTATGGTTGCTGTAGACAAAGTGATGCTATCAAAATAACACTACACAGCAAGTGAGCTACAGGCTTCACAACCCCCTGAAACTCAGAGATCCTCTGGGACTATTCTACCAGATGTGTATAGTCTTTTCACAGTCCAGAGAGGAGTTTCCATCCACCCTCATCTGCTCACTGACCTTCACAATCCCGCTGACATTAAACTTCGCTGCTCTGCAGTGCTCTGTGGACACTGGGGTCTTTTCTGATTCAGATAGTTGTATTGCTTTTTCAGTTTAATCCCCTCACACACAAACCTTTCATTTCTGCCCCTGAGTGCTGTTTTTTACAAAGCTTGAATATGAAAATTCTATCATTTGCAGACTATAAACATTTGCTGAAAAAACTCGTATTTTCATTCCCACTCATCTTTGTCCCAAAAGTACTATTCATTTATCCCCTCTATACATAAAAAGGCTCTTTTCTTTCCAACTGTTTTTTCTGTAGCTGAAAGGACAGGAAGAGAACTGAAGAGTATTACTGAAAACTTTATAGTAACTACCAAATAGCAGAGTTAGTGGCTTTACCTACTGGCAATGATCCAGATTTATAACTTGCACATGTGCAATTCACATTTGTACTAAAAACTAATTTCCTACTGAAGCCATTGAAGAAAGATGCTGTAAAGAGGCCGGTCTTCAGAAAAGCTAAGAAGCCCATGCTGAGGGACTGTTGGCCTCCCAAGGCTATAATCAGAGCTGAGAGTGCTGAGCTGCTTTCAGAGGAATCTCAGTACCATCCAGCGCTAAGCTCCAAATGTTAACCACTACTGTAAAAATAGTTCCCCTTTTTTCAGCTTTCGCAAGTTTTCTGGGATTACCTCCGTCTGAACAGACAAGCACATGGAGCTAGGATACTCTTGGCTGTTGCATAAAGATTATTCTCTTCAATGCTACAAGAAATGTCCAAAACCCTCCTTTACTGACATAGAAAGAAGGAAGATGCATACTGGAACAAACCCGGGGCTTTTGTATCTACAGAAGTTCTTAGAGACCAGCTCAGCCTTTTGGAGGCCATGATGTGCTTCTTCACTTGCTCTCTGATCCCCTTGACTCATTCTGGGTCAAACAGTACAATACCAGAAGGGACGAGCTTCTGGGGACGAGCTTCTGAAGACGAGCCTCTGATTGCCACCATCCATGAAGGACTTCAAAGCTCTGCACACAGTTTGTCTTAGAGCTGACTCTGTAACTTTGAAAACATCCTCTGCAGGGACAGGGAAGACAATCTTTAATGGCACTACTCTGCCTCAGAGTATCTGCCCTGGGTGGATAGCTGGAATGGCAGAGGCCCCTGTTAACCTTACAGTTAAAGAACTAATGCAACAACTCAAGCCAAAACTAAGTTAGTAAACTTCCTATTTTATGTTATCAGAGTTGCTATGAGAAATACTTGCCCTTGCGAAAGTATTTGGCCAAGCCAAAGCCAAATCTTGAGCAATCATGTTTCTATCCGTGGCATGAGCCAGAGGTACTTACAGGAAGTGTGAACTAAAATCAATGCAAATGATGAAACCCTAGTTTTAATTTAAAATAGAATCTATATAGTAGATAACATTTAAGACAGAGGTGGGAATGTCAAAAGGAAGAAGAGTGAAAACTTCACAGCTAAAAGTGAAACAGGATTGTTTTCATGTCATGCCTCCTTTGAGCACAATCGCTGTAGTTCTTAACTGTTAAGATAATAAAAGACACTTTTCCATTGAGCTGTAGGCTCCCCATCAGCATATGGTTAGGCTTTGTGTCTTCTCTTTGCTAAACCATTTACTATCTCAAAGTGAAGAATTTCTTCCTTTGTCATGTCCATAGATGAGATTAACAAGCACACACACTTTATACACTTCATTAATCCTTGTGATGATTCATGTGCATGGGGGTCATACTCTAATCCAAGTCAGACCTCTAAAAATACTTGACCTCCAGATGGCTGTGCTGACTGCTGCAGCTAAGAGCGGAGTTTGGACACATCGTCTTTCTTTTCATAGCACCATAGTACAGATTAAACATATTCAAACTATCCTTATAAAAGACATGCTTAACAGTGTGCTGACTATACATAAAAAAAGGTCATTTGGGCAAGGATTTTGATTAGTCTGAGATTTAGTTCAAAGTCTGGCACCATTGCACTTTGCTCTTGAAAGACTCTTTGGGTACTAAAAATAAGGCATAACCACAGTGCTGCAAACAATAAGCTTGCTGTCAAAAGATGTCATACACAGTGGGAGCATCCTCCGGGATGCACACTGCTGGTTGCACAGGACTGCACTCCAGGGTGCCTGAGATCTCTGGAAGGGGTGCCAATGAAATACTACAACCAAACAGAAATGTTGCAAGAGAAGATTAACCATGAAAGTAATCACTATTTAGCTATGCTTGCGTTCAGCTCCATACTTGTTTTTTAAGGCTTGTAGCTCTTTATGAGGAGTCAAATTTATTCCCAGGTCTGAATGGCTTCCTCTCCTGTCCTTTCTCCCCATCACACAGAAATCAGATCTCTGTTTGCATCTGAGTACTGCTATTTTGGTTTATTTAGTCTTACCACTGCACTACTCCAAATTTATTCTATGACAGCCACCCAGAATTCCCTGCCATGAGGATATTTCTTGTCCAGAATTTATAAATAGGATTCCTTTCACTTAATTGCAGTCACTTAAAAAGGTAAGTCTGTAATTTAAGTTAGTTTTTTAACATGAAGGAGATCCATCCCAAGCATATAAAACAGGTGAGATGTCTTATTGTTGGCAAGTATTTATCTCTCTTTTCCAACTATAGAGAGAACTTAAAGGATTAGCTCAGATTATGTGCCAGATTTAGGAAGCTAATATTAAAGGAAATAGATATTACCCTAAGAGCTTTCTATCTGTGTAAGAAATTAAATGTTTTGCACTGTACTGAGTGTACCATAAAACAAAGTCTGCTGGCTTTACCCAGAGATAAGATATATCGCTATTTTCCAGCCTGTTGGATTACTTAGAAAATATTTACTCATCCCACAAAGTCTGTTAATCATATGCAAAAAGGATCAGAATCTTACCTGGTGTAAATGGGAATAACTTCACTGATTTCAAAATTGGGCTCAATAGCAGAAAGAACATACCACAGGCCACTAACTCCTCCTGAGACTATTGAAAAGGAATTCATCAGATCAGAATAGATGTAGGAAGTTTAATATCTTCCACAATGATCCATCAGATGTATTTCCTCATAAAGCCTGTCAACGATGGCAAAAAAGAAAAAAAAATCATGAAGGTCAAAAGCTGTTCTCTCAAATCCCATCTGCGTCACAGTTTCAATAGATGTTGCTGTTAAATGTGGTGGATTCTACTTCACTGAAGCATTTAAATTAAATCTGAATACCTTTCTGAAAAGATATGCTATAGATCAAAGAGATGCATTGAACCTGGAGCAAAAATGAATGAGTGGGTTTCTATGGGCTGTATTACATTAGAGTTCAGAATAGATGACCTTAATCCTCTCTCCCCACCTGAACATATGAATCCAGTCTCATTTAGCTAGACAGTACTTCACTGCCATAGGTGTGCTGATTTCATGAACTATAAAAATACATCTGATTTAAGAAACTGGCCTTTGAGCTCAGTGAGTACTTCTGAGTCACATAAACCAGTCTCTTGTTATTGCAGACATCATATTATATCCTTTTTTATCAACTTCCATTTTAGCAGTTTGTTTTCTTCACTTCCTCTACTCCCATTGCTGTACTCGTTAGGAAAGTTCTTCTAATTTCCATTCTGAATTTGCACATAGCCAGTTTACATTTATACAGTTTATTTCTGTCTTTTCTGACAACCCCGTTTTTTAGCTTAGTTATTTTCTTTCTGTAACACCTTTATGAACTGAAAGACTGCTTTGCTAAAAAGATGTCACATTCTTCTAGTTTCTCCTCACAAGATGCTTGCCATTCCCCTTCTGAACCTAACTACATCTCCCTGTGCCTGTTTCATTTGAGTTCATCTTTCCTGAGTAAGGGAGCCCCATGTAGGACATGGAGTTCCAGATAAGGTCTGAAAAATAGCCATCCCTCTTTCTAATGCAGAATTCCTCCTTGCAGAGGGGACATTAGAAAGGCAAAAGCCCAGCTAGAATGAAATCTGGCCGCTGTCATTAAAGACAACAAAAAATGTTTTT
>NW_008794621.1:1302395-1323948 GCF_000699145.1 Aptenodytes forsteri | reverse complement strand
AGTATTTAGTATTTAAAAGACGTGTAGATGAGGCGCTTAGGGACATGGGGCATGGTGGTGTTGGGTTGACAGTTGGACTCGATGATCTTAGAGGTCTTTTCCAACCTTAATGATTCTATGATTCTATGATTCTACAGGTAATTGCTCTCCTGACCATATTTGTCTTTCTTGTCTGTATCACACCAGTAGTGCATACTTATCCTGGTAAATAATATGCCCAAGTTCCCATCCTCAGTTGATTTTGCCCGATCAGTTCCTGGTTTATAACAGAAGTTTTTTTCTTATCCCTGTCCAAGCTAAATACTTGACATTATCTTTTACAGAAATCCATGCCACTCTAATCCCCCAGTACTCAGGCCATTCAGCTTTTCTGTATATCTTGATCATTCACATCTTGATCATCTCTCAAACCTTTGTGTCACTAGCATTTCCCATCAGTGCTCCCCCATTCTCCACGCTACAGTGAAAATGTTAAAAAAAAAAAAGATCCCAACTCTGCTCCTTTGCTGCTCCAGCTCTGCTCCTCTATAAACTAACTTCCTTTAATGCCAGCACCTTCCCTTTCAACACTACCTGATGACATCTCTATTTTAAGCATCTCCTTATCCACCATAGAGCGCTTCTGTTGATCTCCATCTTCAGAATGTCTGTGTTTCCATTGTCTGCAGAAGTGGTTGTCTTATCAAGCATATTTCATGTCTTTCAGGACAAGGCCAGTGATGGTGATTTTCTGAATATTAGCTGAAGTACTTTCCTGAGAAGCAGAAGACTTAGAGTCTAAGCAAATCTCAGCCTTGAATGGGGGGGGAGAATCCCCACTATTAGGGGACAGTGCATTGTGGAGGGGTATGAAGGTAAGGTGTGCAAACATAACCTACTTCTCCTGAAGCTAGGCCCCTGTGGAGATAAGAAAGCAGAATCCAGGTGACTAGTAGGAAAATAAGGTTAGTTCTGTATTAGTTTACTCACTAGGACGACAAACATGGATTGATTGCGGGATTCAACTACCATAGGTGTTTATGCATATTGCTTTAAACTGGCCCTTGAATATGTGACAGAAACAGAAGATCCTTGACCTTCCACATTTAAGTATTCACCTCTGCCCAGCACACTGACTTTCAATTTGTTCCAGAAAGGATCTTGCTTTTCAGAGAGGTGGGTGAATCTTCCTTTACTTCCAACAAGATTGTTTGCCCTCCCACCCCACCACCCTGAGTCTTTCTCTCACATCCCTTTTTCAGAGAGACAGCTTTTCTGTGTATTTTTCCTCTTCTTCCCCAGATCATGGCTGCCAGATATCTCCATTCTTCCTCCTGTCTTTTGTGAAGCTGGCTATTCTCTCCAAATTCCTTCTTTCCCACCTTCTCTCCCTTCCTATTCTTCATTTCACAGCGCAGAAAACTCATCCCTTAATTACCTCTGTGTCTTTCAGTTGACTCGCTGGTCCTTTACATTTTTCTTATAGACATACTCCCCTGGGTCAACTTACCTAGAACAGCCTTGAGATTGCCTTATGCAGTAGGTGTCTGCAAATTCTGAGTTTTCTGTGAAGCCTTTTCTGTACCGTATCTTCTATATCCATCTGTACTCCTGCACCAGTTGATTCTACAGTCTATTGATCTTTTCTTGGAGCTCTTATAGCTTATTATGCATTATACTTAATGCATGTACAGCTCTAATCAGACATACATTCTAAGTTAATGCATAATATGAAGTGTCTTCCCTGACTAACTCTACTGATTCTACAATTCTTCGGATTTTTTCTCCTAGTAGTCTCCTAGTCATCATTGTCTTCTCCGAGTAGTCTCTGCTTTTAAAGACAAAACTAAATTATGTTTTTAAAAAAAAGGGAAAAAAAGAGCTATATAAAGTTAGCCTTCACTACTTTCTATTCACTCCTGCAATAACTTAATTTTGATTACTGGAATGTAACATCTGGCTGAGAACTCTCAGCATAAAACTAGACTTTCATAACCAAGTATTGTGTTTCCAGGCAATGTGTCTCCCAAATTATGACAGCATACCAATACAGACATAAAATGTGTTTATGAGTCTTCAACTGCTGTGGAGGATGTGAGATCATTGGGCTGGATACTTAACCACATTAGGCTTGTTTGGGCACTGTTGCAGCTTTCATGAGAAAACTTTAAGGTAGTTAAATAGCAAACCGAGTGTCCTCTGTGCACAGAGGAATCCTCTACGTTCACCAAATTGGTGTAACTACTCTGGCACCAGCTGTGGTTACAGAAAGTCTTTGGGGCATGGCCAAGCAATAGTAACCCTGACTGCTGGAATACCACAACAATCAAAGCAGGCTTTTGCAACCCTGACACTTCTCCAAACCAAATGCTCTCCTCCAGCGTCAGGAGTGGGGAAGAGAACAGGAAAACACAAACAAGGCAGAGAATCGATGACAAACTACCAGGGAAATCAGGGGAAAGAAGAATACTGTGGGCTACTTGGGGCAACTGAAATCAAGAAAGATGGGGGCTATACATGGACAATGCTACAGAGTAAACTATTAACAACAGAGATCAGAGACAAACAAATTAAAATGCTCCTGAACTTTTTCATAGTTGAGGCAATAAAGCACAGCTTTAGGTACACATTTGCACCCCTCACTTTGTGAGTCATGTAACCTAAGGTTAAGCAAAGGAAACCCTAGTTTGAAACCGCACCCAGCCTTTCTCCTCCCTTACTCTGTTAATAAATAATTTTCGCAGATAATAATAACTGGTATCTGAAACTCATGTAATGATGGAGACTTCACTCACATTTACATCACACATTATCTACAAACACACCTTGAGAGATGATAAGAACGTGTGTGTGATGATGTGTAACTGTTGGTGCCTGGTACGTTACTGATTAAGCTAAAATACGGTGTGTACTGTAACGCACACATTTGCTGAAGAAACAGGAAGGAAAAGGAACACTGCGGCAAACAAAATGTGCTTCTACTAAATTCTCCCTCTTTTTTCAGCATGTGCCCAGGTCCTTTACTAGGATGCAACTGATACAGCACATTTTAGCAAGTTTTAGTAAGATAATATTGTCCCAGAAATTATAAACTAAATATAGGTTTATCATGACGTTTTACACCATCACCACCTTTTAATTCATTTCTTGGAGACCGTTCATTTCTTTTGTCTGTTGATTACTTCTTACTCCTCAGTGTGTAAGTCATGGCTTTCTACTGCTGGCAGCAATTTTTATGTTAATTCAGACTTTGGTCCCGAAAGTCTCCTGCACCTGTGCCAGAAATTATAAACTAAATATAGGTTTATCATGACGTTTTACACCATCACCACCTTTTAATTCATTTCTTGGAGACCGTTCATTTCTTTTGTCTGTTGATTACTTCTTACTCCTCAGTGTGTAAGTCATGGCTTTCTACTGCTGGCAGCAATTTTTATGTTAATTCAGACTTTGGTCCCGAAAGTCTCCTGCACCTGTGCTATTTCAGAGCCCTGCTGAACCCCCCGTGACCAGCTCTATGCCCGGACTTTTGCCTGGAAAGGTTCATTGCCCCCTGGGCTGCTTCTGCAGCCAGGCACATTAAACCCCGCTTCTTGCTCAGGACTGCACAGAGACTCCCCCTAATCACACTAAAATAGCAAATAATTGATGTAGTAAATATTTGTATTCATGAGCAAGGAAACAAACCTTACAGGTTAAGAATGCCCAAAAAGATTTGGTGGAGTAAATTGTTTTCTGTTAAAATAAATTACACCACAACCACAAAAACCCAACATTCTCTGTATTTTGAGGTCTTAGGCAAGGATTACTTAGCTTGTATTGTCTCCACTTTTATGACAAACTTATTGTGCCAATGTTAATTAGATGTGCTTAATAACACATAAAAGTAACCCCAAGCAGAACTGGAAAAAAAGTCAATTTTTTACTTAACTAAACTTGTGTGGTGAGAAGAATTTTATTGAAAACCTTAGCACTGCAAAATCACACACACAAATAGGCAGTACTCTGTAAAAGTCACAATCATTCATAAAATGTAGTACACAAGGTTGTTGGAAAGAGCTAAGAGAAAGACCTTTCTATTCCAAAACAAATTTACTAAGTCAGAAATGAAACAAAGAGGAGTGGAAGGAACGAGAAAGCAGAACAGAAAGTATTAATTATTTTGTGCAGGGACAAAAATGTAACAAAAGAAGGGAAATGAGAAACAGCATTTTGCCAGGAAACCCATCGTATGAGCTTTTAGATGCAGTTGTTCATAGAAATTGGCAGGAAAGGGACTTCTACGTCCATAACTCCAAGTCAGAGGTGAATGGGGCGACCACTCTTTTAACCTTATACTTCTGGGACAACATATGTAAATAGAGACAAGAGAGAGACACATCCAGGGCCAAAATGAGATGGGGAAAAACGTATGAGACACTATAAATCACCTTTTTAGGAAAAAGCACAAAATAGCTGAACTCCTTCCACCTTCTTAGGTAGTACTGTAGCTTAGACCCAAATAGCAGGAACAAAAATTGGTAGCTGTCACTGTTATTGTTTAAATGCCAGCAACAAAAGCCTCACAGAATATATGTGTATATATAGTTTGTAGCTAAGGTTTTCTCAAAAGCTGAAAATGTTACTTACTAACTGCTATAAAAACAAATGCAGCAGAATGCCAATGCAAATCCTGGATGCTGTGAGACGGCCGGCAGCATGGTGGATGGATACAGCTGGAAGGAAATTATGCCACATTTACGCATACAAAATATTTTCAAATATTCACACCTGACCCAGCAACGGCAGGGACTAATGTGTACTGAGGTGGGGGCAGGCATATCCAGAAAGCTGCTTGGCTAAGACTAAATGTGCCAGTGGCAAGAGCAGAGTGGGACCCCCTTCAGAAGGGTCATCGAGCTCCCCACACACACACAACTCTGTCCTCTTTGGGAGGTGTCCATTTAGTAGCCTTCCACCTTACTAAATGAGTGTTATCCTTCAGTCTGGAAGTTTAAAAGAAAGAGAGGCAAAAGAGGGTCCCTCACAGTCTCTACTCCATCACAACTGATTGGGAATGATAACCATTACTGTGTATAATTCTGTTACAATAGCCCAAGGAGGCAATCCCTATCTAAAACCCAGGCATAATACCCAGGTATTCAGTATCACTGTTAGCTGGTCAGAGCAAATTAAAGGGACGACTGTAAGCCAGGCCTGTCAGACAGTCAACAATCTCTTGAGACATAAACGGTAAAGTTATATGGTCACTGGGCGCATTTTTGTTAGGAGGAAGCAAAACACCTGAGCACCTATGGGAGTGCACAGCCGTATACTATCACCGTGAATTAGATGGTTTCTTGCTTCCTTCTTTGTCTGCCCTCTTTATTGTCTAGAAGGATGCAACCTGTAGAATTCCTTGCAGAGATGTTGGGCACCTTACCTCCTTGGGGTGGACAAAGCTCCTCCCTCAACAGGAGGGGGGGCAGCTAGCAGCAGAAGCTCAAGGTGAAAAACCCTCAGGGAAAAAATGGTCTCTTACCTTTGTCAGCTATTCTCTATCTTCACGCGTGTGCTCAGACACCAGATGCTCAGGCAAGGATGCCTATAAGCACTTTAGAGCGTAATTTCAATAAAGCATAATTACTATTGTAAACAAGTTATTTTCAATTATTTCCCAGTGTATGACTATAATCAGATCTTCTGCCCTTGGGCAAAAGCCCAGGTCCTGCTGCTGCCGACCAAAGACCTGTGCAGGAGGCTGAAGTGTTTGTTCCCCAGCTCGCAATACTGCAAAGAGGCAGAAGATGGCAGAAGAAAGCCCTGAAATGGCATCCCACCAGCCCAGGTGGGAAAGCCCTGCCTGGAGTTGCTCAGCGCAGAGGAAGTAGCCACATCTGACCTCCGTGTGAGGGTGGCTTTTCATCTCGGCATTTTGGAGTGTTTTCTTTGCCTTGGTGTATTATGTTTCTTTGACACCAAAAGTACTGGAGAATAGCTGAACACCGTGTGGGAACATACAATGCTTAATCCAGTAATGGGCTGGGTGTGAATTTCTCTTTTCACCCTGTTATTTCATGCTGCTTTTGTAGCCATGGCTATTGCTGAGATCAGATTCTGCTCTTTTGTGGCAACCTTTGGAGAGTCACGTTCCAAAGGACAGCAAACCTGTGAATTCTCAAAAACAGGTGAAACACCAGATTTGGAGCTCTTATGCAGCTTATTTTGTATGGTTTAGCCTGGTGCTTTGCTTAATAAGACCTTCCTGCACTTTCTGCTTGCAAGGGTTCATTTGCAAGCTGGTCCCACCACGCCATCAGGAAGAAGAAACAACAGCACAGTGCCAGTGCCAGTCCTGCTCGCTTTCATTCAGTGTTAAGCAAGCTGTCAAAGGCGATGCTTCTTCCTTTTGAGTGAAACTTCAGTGAAATCACAAAATCCTTTCATCCACGTGGAACTTTAAAAAGGGGTTGTTAGATTTTGACAAAGCCTGCAAGGCTGAAGACAGAAACATCATTTGATCCTTGAATGTCTGTTGCTTTCCCTCTAGCCTGCTCACTTGATCAAATATCTAAAAATGAGAATCAGCAGCTAAACTAATCTGTTCTGGAACAGATCCTGAAGACAATGGCCAAGTGAGCAGTGACCACAGCTAAATCTCCCAAGGTAGCTGGAGGTCCCACAGCAGAGCTATTGCATAGTGGATTGCCTAGGAAACTCCCCTTCTCCCGCTTCTTTCCTATCTCCGCACTTCAATCTACCTGGAAAGCCCAGTACTCAGAATGGCTCTCTACCATCACTGCTTTTCTGGCAAGCTCCTCTTTGCACCCTTCTTCCCCCACATATGGGGAGGGCAAGGAGCAGGGGGCTTTCACCGAGTGTTTCCCACCAGGCTGCTTCTCCTGGTGTGTCTGCTGCCTGCAGCACCATGAGGTGATGGCAAGGACGGGCAGCCTTTTCCCCCCAGGGCTTTTCGTAGAGCTCTGCGTCACTGCAAACAGACCCATGCTCATAACAGCAGTAAGAATTGAAAATAGAGGTTCTCATGCTTAGTCACACTAACACCGGGTCTTTTTGCATCATCAGAAAGGTGTTAACCTGACTGCACAGACTAGGACGAAGGCCACTGTGGTTTTTTAATTCATCCATTTTGTTCAAGAAGGGGCAGCAGGTGGCTACTCACATTTTTACAGGAACTGAACCTCTTTAATGTGTCTGTCCTCCCTCCCAGGCCCAGGCAACCAAAACAGGAACTGCATTGCCTTGGTGTCCCATCAAAGGCCAGTGTAAGCACAGCACCACGAAGCGGCACTCCCACAGTGTGCCCACTCAGCTCACTGCCCACTGTCTCACCCTTGCTCGCACTGGCCTGATAAAGTGTGGTACAAATTGAAGTTGTTTGGGCTGTTAAATAAGACCAGCTGTGTTAATTTTATCTCCACTCAAAACAAAGCAAAACAAACACACAGAAAGGGTTTGACAAGGGGAAAGAGAAGAAGGAAATCAATAGGGAAATAAATAATGTTTTTTAAGCTTCTAAGAGGGTATTAAAATAATGCAGATTAAAGAGCAAACAAAAGCTCTGAAGCAAGCTGACGGTGTCCTTTTAAGTGAACATGTGTGGGTTTACACATTCACATATGCCCTACAGGTGCACTTGCCAGCTATTCAACCAGACTGTATAAAAAATATGCGTGATTTTCCCTCCTTTCCCTCCACCTCACCAGACATGTTTACTATAAAAGAAGTTGAACAAGTTTGGTCTCTTCCTAATAAAAACTGTTAATAATTATTTCAAGTATACAAAGACTTGCTGCTTTTCTTTTTCTCTTAAGCCAAAATGACCGGTAAGATGTTCTGTTTATTACTCTCAGCACTTCAGCCATCAGCCTGGTTTTTAGACATTGGCTAGAAATTTAGTAGGAAAAAGGAATCACTACCATCTCTTCAAATAGTTTCCTTGGCTTTTGACCTCAATTTCTCAGTAGAAATCTGTGAGAATATTGTTGATACTTTTTGATGGAGTTAAAACCTGTCACAAGATGGGTCCTGGAGCAAGTCTGAAGGCCAGCACATCCTGGTGTCTCGCAGCAGAGAGCACGTCTGCCACTTTGGGATTAAAGGAGCGTGCAAAAAAAGTGCATAGAAGTCCTTATTGCCCCTCTCCTCTTGAGGCTGGCAGGGAGGGTGTCATGTCCATCAGCAAGAGGGGGTGGGGGGTGGGAAGTATAGAAAAGCTGAACCATGGGATGCTGATGGGACTTAATCCAACTTGGCTGCAAAACTGGTGGTTTTGATAAGAATGACATGTCCATCAAGTATTTCCCAGTCTGTCAATCTGGTAACTCCCATCAGGACTCTCATTTCTCACCAGATAGAAAAGCACAGGATTATCTCACTGTGAAAATTAAAGAAGCCACATAAAGCTGCTTTAAGAATACCCAGGGCCTTGTCATATATCCACACCATTTTATATCAAATCCATAGAAGACTGGGCCCATTGTGCATCCAGTAGATTGTCACATTTTGGGATGGGTCTTGTCACTGCACTGAAATTGTTGTCCTTTTTCATAAAACTCACAAGCTCTATCGTGTCCAGTATTGCCAGTAACCCCTATCAGTATCTGGAATATCTGGAGCTGAGTCAATTGGCTGTGTGCCCAGTGCACAACCTATTGTAGAAGTGAGAAAAACATTAAAAAAATAAGAAAATGATGCTTTTAGTAAGCAAAGAAAGGAAAAATTGCTATTGGTGATGCCCGTGACTTTTCCAGCTGCCTGGACATCCGGAGAAGAGAGCCAGAGAGGCAGAAAGATTTCTTTAAAGATCTTCTAGCTCTATCCCATTTGTAGGTGCACTTCTCCTAAAAATTTATCTCTGCAAATGATTCCCAAATCTCTCACTATCTCTTTCTCTATGTAATTCTCATTCTAACACTTCACTTCCACATCTCTGACGATCAGTAATGACTAACACTAAATTTTCTGTCCATCTTCCCCAATTTTTCCACTGCTCTTAACCTCACACTTCCTCCAGCCCATGATCAGGGAACATTTTAGATTCTGCTCCTTCCTTCAGTCACTGTATGATCCAAGTCTATTTTGCCTCCTCCTACATAATAGCTCACAGACTCGTCCTTTCTCTCAGCAGCCGGCTAAGGCTCATAGCAGGATACCATCATTTTGCACTTCATCTGTAATAATCTGGTCTCCAGCCATGTTCCAGCACTACTGCTGCCTTCACTTCCATTCAAAACACTGAGATTATAACCACGTTCCTGGCTCGTTGCTTTGGCTGCATCACCACTCTCCTTGTGTCCTTCCAGTGGCTTCGTATTTTCGAACACAAGCATCTTATCTTTGCCTTTAAGATCCTTCATATTTAGCCTCACCCTATCTGTCAAATATATTGGCCTATCAAACTGTCAGCTCCTGCCTGTGATCTGACAAAGATGACAGCCTTGATCACCATGTCTGCTTCTTCCTCAGCCACTTCTACACTTTCATCTGCCTGTCCCCTATGCATAAGGAAAACTACTATGGAGAATTCTTAATTTAACCTCCCCTGCAGGCTTCTCCTTCTGGGGACAGAGAAATAAATTCCATAACTCTCCTCCTGCACTGGCCAAGCAAATGCAAAGCTGTGATTTCAGCATACCTACTAAGTCCTGTTCACTTCATACTTGTCTTATCCTTTCATCTGACTCCCACTGAGTTCATCCACCATGACTGACATGGAGAGAAATTGTATCCTTTGCTCTCTGCCTCCGACCTGCACACCACATGGGAACCTTTGCTGCTTATAGAAGTGGTAGTAGTGACCGTGAGGAATCTCTCTCAGGAATTGTTACTAAGGAATCCAAATCACCTTATTTTTGTAAGGATAGGGGGCCAGGTCATGAAAGGGATTAGGTGCCTAACTTAATATTTAGATGCCTAACCTCCCATGGAAATCAGTAGCAAGTTAGGTACCTTATAGAAACTGGACAACCTCCTCCCCCCAGCTATGCAGGTATGCCTTTGAGGCCTCAAGCCTACTAGTGGCTGCAGCAGAGGCTGTGGGTGGTTAGCACGGCCTACACCCAACTACAGAGCGAGGGTTTCTGTACGACTGCATCTCTTCCCAGCAAGGGAAGCTCAGTTTCTGGGGCAGTGCTGTGTTAGATTGTCCTGCTTCTTCATCTGCTTTCTCTGCCTTACACAGAATTATCCTCTTTCTCTTCTCATTTCTTCTTCTTCGGCCGGTCAGTGAACGTCACCCCTAGATAATGGCAGTATCCTATAGCCGTAGTAGTACTCCTGCTTACACTAGCGACATGGTGGCCAGTTCCCGCTCAGCTTGTCACTCGTAAGGTCTTGCTCCCTTGGCCTAGTTACACGTTATGAAAGAACTGCTTCCTGCCCTCTGCATATCAGCTTTTCCATTATGGTTGCTCAGCTGCCACAATCAGGACCTGCCTTTAAGGTAATGACCTGGTCACAGACTCCAGCATTGCAATGATTAATTTTACCGAACAAAGGTGTTTATTCCCAGCTATCATTATTATTCTGCTTGCTTAGGTCTTGGGAACCTCTTTAGGCTGTCGGCTTGATGCACTTCGTGAGGGATTATAGCACTGGGTTGCTCAGGACTTTGAGACAGCTAATGGATATTATTGACTAGACTCATTGTTATATAATTGCAGAATATGGGGAGGCTGTTACACTCAAGTAGTTTTGGCCACCTCCCCTTCTTTCACAGCGGCCAGAATCTTGTACCTGAACTGTTTTGCCCGACAAAACTGTGGTCTTTCTGGCCATTTTTCATTTGCTGCTTCTGCTACTATGAATTCTTGGCAATGAACCTTAGTGTAACAAGAGTTATGATATGGAGTTAAATGACAGACTATGGAAGAGGTTTTAACTTTATTAACTCTTAGCCACCAAAGTGGAATGGTGTTATATTTGGACTTCTTATTCTTTTGATGTTTCTAGAAATCCCACTGAAACACTGCTGACTAAAGTTCAGTCACTCATAAAACTTTATAGATCATTAAAATTTCTGTTTATTCCAGCTCTGAGGGAGATGTAGGTTACACTATTTTAGATGTTACTAACTTTTATTCCTTAAGGACCAATAAAAATCAGGCCCAAATTAAATCCCAGAGATTTAGTTTAGAGGTTAATTTTTCCAACGGACAGCCTGGAAGATTAAACTTTGTCCCAAAGCAATCACATTCATTTATGTTTAATTTCATCTCCCTGCATGTAGAACATGGACCAAAAGTCAGGTAGACAGGAATCCTTGTGGCTTTGGTAAATTCGTTCCCCATCCCTTATAGGACGTGATACTTTTTAGTCTAAAACACTAAGTTTAATTCACTTACTTCACTTCCCATTTCACTGGGCCTTGTACCCTGACTGCTCACAGTGAGCACACACAAGGTTACTCTGGCCCCATTCTGGATGAACCTAGTCCCTGAAAATCAAAACCTTTGAAACGTCTGGATTACAAGTAGTGTTGAAATATATGTGTAAACTGTGTTGTGCTGTTACGGTAAAAAGACCTCTCATGTGCCTTGTGGGTTCTTTGGACAACCCAACCAAGGCTTTTCAGCAGCATGTCCTGAGGAGAAAAATCTGCCTCAGACAAAGGGATCCATCATAAGACAGTGAATTTAATCATTGTGACTTCTCTTCCACTATGTCGTGGCTATTTGCTCTTTTTGATCCTTATCCATAATTATACATCTGTTTGTTTGCTCCTGTTTCCCCGTACTGCTCCAGTAAACTGGCTTCCATATCGACACAGACCTGCCCCAGGGTATAACCTTCAGCATGTGAACTGCCTCAGGAAACTTTAGCTTGTGCTTAACTCTGATGAGTTTTTTCTGATCAGGGTGTTTAAATATTGAAATGCTGGCAAATATTCAGATAGGAGCACCAGGTAGTTTTCTTCAGGCTCCCTCCGTCTCAGTACAAGTTTTGCAGGGTAGTTATTTTTAGGTGCTGTCTGTGTGCAAGGCTGAAAAGCACCAATGATTTTCCCCTGCTAAATCATCTTCCTGATCAGTGTGGTCCTTTGCTGTTTCAGGTTTCAGTGATGACTAAAATCATACAGAAATCTTCAGCTACTCTGAGGTCAAAAAGATCTCTGTTGGAATCTCTAACATTTAACATGCCCTGTTGATGCTGCTCTTCTCTATAGAAACTTTTTAAAAGCTTTGCATAGTAAATGCGTGATTCACATGCAGTCCATAACTCACCAGTTTCAAAGGATCTGCTTTTCTGTCCAAGAGCTGCATAAATACATCATGTTTTTCCTTTTTTATAGGATTACTTTAGAACAAACACATTGTGTTATGATCGGTAATTAAATCAATAAATCTCTGAAACAATTCACAGCTTTCTGATTTATTTGAATGGTCAGTGCAACATCTTGTGTTCACATTGTGCTCTTTGAAAATTATATATGGCTATGTTGACAAGTTAATTTTTTCCATGCCATCTCTTTCTCACTTCCTAATGAGACTGAAGACTGCATATAGCTCAACAATTTTTCATAATGTACTTTCTGGAGTACTTAGCACTTATGTTTTATATCAACTTTTATTTCCAGTAATGAATTAGCACTTCAGCCCAGAAACCCCTCTGACAAGAACCTAAATGTACACGTATTTTCCCAAGATTCACAAATAACACATGCAAATACGCGCACAATATACATGTGTGTTTGTCAAGGAGAGGAAGGAGGGAATATCAAAACATTCGGATCTTCAGTTTGGACAAGCATGCAGAAGTTTGGATGTTTGTTCAAAGTCTATCCAAATGTATCTGAATCTTTTGGCTCTGGAAATCAATCAGAAATCTTGCGGGGTCAAACTTTCTCATGAGATTACCTCTAATACCTCTTCAGCTTCAGTCAGGCCAGTAAAAATACCACAAAATACTCTCTTGTCCACTTTTTCTCCCAGCTGAAAATGGAAAAGATGAGGAATGTGAAAATTAAACAATTAATCAAATTTTTTCCAACCCTCAGGAAAAGGCTTAGTTCAGTTCAAGTTTTTTTTCCGCAAGGTTTCAGGTTTGCTTTTGTTTTATGCAAACTTGTTCACTGAGCTCAAGTCCGTATGTGAATTGCACTCATTCTCGTGGTCAGAACTGCTCCTGTTAACTTTAATAGGCTTAATAACAGGTCCATAGTCTTTCAGTCTCAGAGTACAGTGTTTATGAGGGGTTTCTACCTTTACATGCAACCACATTCCCACTTTATTCCCACTTCCTGCTATTATGGGGTATTTTTTTCAACAACTCTCCTGACAAGTAAAGAAAACACTGTTCTATAAATCTATTTTAACTGTGCAGAGGCCTACTCAAGCCTATACATCGCACAAATTATACTGGGCTAACGTGGGATTTAATGTGATACAGAGGTATTGTGCAGGAATTTTGTGTATCAATGTAGCATGCATGGTTTTTCCCCAGTGATGATTCCCTGAAACATTATCTTCTGCTGAGAAGGAATTCCAGGAACACTTTTGCCCTGATCCTGATCCTGCACAGATCTTCTTCAGAATAGGTGACCTCCTGAAGTTCTTTTCATTTCCTAAAGCCTAGGTCTCATGCAGATTAGGAAGAGTTTTAGATTATTTGTCAAACAACATTTCTTAAAATCACTGTGAACTGTTACCTCAAACTTGCATGTAAACAAATCACACTGATTGTAACAAACAAACAAAACAAAACAAAATAAAATAAAATATGTATTAACATGCAAATACCATTCACTGGTTGTATCTGATGAGGATTTTGAATAGCTGCTGATTGCCACAGAGTAAGTGGTAGCACCAAATGGAAAGATTCCAGATGGAAATTCCTCTTTTTCCTTCTTCATTCTCCTTTACGCTGGTAAGTCAAATGTCAAAGAAATTATTCCAAAATTAAGTTTTTCCAAAATGCTTTATAGCCAAAATAGAATAAACACATTCTTTTTGACCACTTCACAAGAAAGAAAATTAGAGCCATGAAATTGCACAAATTATATTATTGGATTGTTTGTTTTTCTCTGTGAAGAAGTTCATGATACAATAGATGAAAGGTCTGAAATAATTAAGGAAAAAATAATACAGTTGCAAATACAGATTTGTATTTTCTCTTTGCTTCAACAAATGTGAGAATGCCAAGTTTTCCTTTCTGAAGGTGTCCATGTAGCAATATGCAAAACGTAACTAGTTTTTCTTTTAGATTTTAATGCCATCTCTGTTTATTTTCCCGCTTGGACTGAAAAGGAATCATAAAGGGTTGTATGTTTGCCAGCCATCTTGCTTTGTTCTGAACACCACTGTTAATTTTGTCTGCAGTTTGTTGATTCAGTTCTTTATGGTCCTCTATACATCTCATAAACAAACATACACACACTGTAACAAGGAAAGAAATAAAAAGGACTTATCCCAACAAGAAGCCTTCATTTTTCCAAGAGGTCAATGAAACTGAAGGTGTTTTGGACACTCATGATGCAATTAAAATGACTCATTGTACTGAAGTCATTGGCTGGCATGAGGCAAGTAACTTTACTGGGATTAGTCCCAGTTGCATTTTATTTCAGCTCCCGAATTTCAGCTGCACTGAATTATTCCTGGTTAGACAGGGGAATAAAGTTATGGGAAAAAATGGAGAGATAATGTTATTTCAGCAGTCTAGGAGATGTCCATCATTTGTTTTAAAAGTTACATAGATATGTTTATTCGACATTTTCAAAGGCTTGAGTTTATTTCTTAATGGTGTGCTTACTTGTCTTCAGCATTTTTCCTCTGTTCCCAAATTACCACTAAATGGCACTATTCAGTGAGACTTCAATTTAAGTCAGAAAGACCAGTGAGAACTCATAACACACTGAAATGTGTGCTTCCCATGCAAACCA
The DNA here is from genome assembly GCF_000699145.1 of Aptenodytes forsteri. Classification (NCBI taxonomy): domain Eukaryota; kingdom Metazoa; phylum Chordata; class Aves; order Sphenisciformes; family Spheniscidae; genus Aptenodytes; species Aptenodytes forsteri. The sequence continues at coordinate 1,309,091 of NW_008794621.1, read as the reverse complement.
ATTCAAGCTTACTCCTTAGTATTCCAGGTTTAATGAGGTGGATTTTAGATATTTTGGACTATGTTTACACTAGTAAAAAGGTTACAGTCAGGACATCAGTGTGAACAATTTCCCAAGATCATCTGTTAAATATAATTGTTAGAATATGTCCCAGTTTTGACATGACACAATTAACACTCTCCCATATAATGCTAACGTATGATACAGGGGTTAGCACAGGGTGAAGACTTTTCCCAGGAGGAGCATGGATAAGGTTGTCCTGTTCTGAGGAGGAAACACGTTTAGCAGTCACAAGGTCTGCCATGGCACTTGCCCCTGAGATTGAGATCTGTCCCATTTTCTCTACTGTAGGGATCAGCTGTCCATATGCAGGGCAGGGAGTCAGATGTGCCTGCTGGGGATGCAGTGGTCAATGCAGCCGAAGGCAGAGCTTGAGCGAGTTCCGTGAAGAGAGCCAGATCTTGAACAACTGCATTCTTCGCCAACAAAGAACAAAATATATATCTAAATTGAATGTGTTTGGAAGAATAGTGGCAGGTCCTTTACATGTCATTTGTTTGACAAAAGAGCTACATATCTTTCCTCATGCACAAGAAAACAAATTCAATCATAGCAGATGAATCTTGAACTGATGGAAATAGGATTTCTTGCATATGAAAAATAAATCTGATAGTAGTTTTATACTTAGAACTAAATGGCATCTGCACAGATGAGAATGCAATTACATGAGACAGCAAGTAAGAAGCTGAATTCCTCATGAGATTTTTTTTTATCCTGAAGACTGGCATAACCTCTCTGTTATGTTGTGTTAAGCAATTATAAAATTCTTCTTCCAGTAGTTTGTGCTTTCCCTGGCCACAAAAAAACAATTCCTTTTCTCCCTTTCTTATTTTTCTTTAAGAGAATTTAATCATTATGAGTGGTGCCAGATTTGTAGCACTGGAAAAGGAAGACCTCAGCTTTATGGAAGGTAAGCCAGTGAGTGGCAAGAATGCAAATATATTCATGATGCACTTCCACTTTTTAGCTTTACAAGGAAAAATGGTCTCTGTGACTTTGTTAAGAGCTCCTACTATGCTCTAAATGCATCTTTCTGTGTGTATGAACGTGCGACACAGTAGATGATAGAAACATTTATGTACCCTTTTCATAGGGTTCCCTTTTCTTTCTTCAGTCAGAATGAGTGGTTGCTGTCCCAATGAGGGAACAGCAGGGGAGTTGTCTCCCAAAACCAATGGCGCTCTCAGTATCTAGCGTTCAAGAGGTTGCACCAAAACCAAAAGATGACAGGTAGAGAAACCATGGCAACCCAGCATTGGTTCCCGGGTCAGATTGCAGGTGGGCTTTCCGCCACCAGAAGGCATCCTGTCTTTTCTTCCCTGGAACTTCCCTTCCTTACTCCTCCTAGGAACCTGCACCACAAAGGTGGGAGGCAATTCTACTACCCGTGACAATCTTGGCATCCATCGGCTACTAAGGGTTTAAACAATGGTCAAGATGAATCAACTACCAGTCCTTATTTCATGCTCATCTACCCTCAAACCAGGTGCACAGAAGGACAGGCATCCTGGGGTCATAGGAGAGAGGGTTGGAGCTGGAGAGAAAGGACAAGACAGCAGAGTTGACACTCTTGTCTCTGCACCTGCAGTACAGCATGCATGGCAACCTAGATCTTACACTGGGGACCGTACCGAATTGCATCAGGAACGCTGAAATTTCTGTGATGGGAACAAAGTAGGCAAATTTAGGAACTGGACTAAAACCAGTTACATATTTCACTGGGTAATGTCAATGATAAATTACCGCATTTGGTAACTAGATTTTACAGAAGTATGAATCCTGTATGTGTCCAGAAGAGAAGATTTAAAGTGAAATGGGATACAGTGTGGTAGGAAAGAATTCCAAATGGCTGCCACTAGCAAAAACACAGTTTGAATCTGTTGTCTAAGCAGAAACATGCAGTTTTCCAGGGTATAAATAGAGTTGGTGAACTTCTGTGTCAACAAAAGGGCAAAAATGGTTTAAGGTAAGTTAATAGAAAGGCCATAGTTCAGTGCCAATCATTTCAAAACAGCCTCTTCTGACTGCATATCAAATGTATGCAGACTGCTCTGGTTTCAAGCTTATTGGTTTGGGATTTTCCAGTGCTCTGTGCTGCTTGATCAGGAACACATGAGACCATAGAAGTGTCAAAGGATATCATTGGCAATATCCCAGTAGCAAATCTTTCCTCTTTTCTTGCACGGTCCATTTAATTGAACACTCGTATCAGTGGCAGATTCATTGCAAAACACATTTTTCATTTTTATGCCCTTTTTATGAAAGCTGTAAAGTTATATGCTTAAAAGACTTTGGCTAAAAAAATTATGTGAAAACGGATAACATTTACTTTTCCTAAGCTTGGGGTGGAGTAAGTGGTTCACATTGTGAATATCCCTGAATATGATGCATTTTTATTAACATTTCTATTTACAAGCTATTACCAGATGTCTGATTTAAAAAGCATTTTTGAAAGATTAAATTCAAAATACCTGCTATCCTTACGCATCTGAGGGGGTCCAACTATTCATACAACGTACGTTTGGGAATACTGAAAAAAAGCTGGCCGATGAGTCGTTTTTCCTTATTTTTACCTTTTTATGCCAACCTGAGGATATCTTAAGTACATTACAGAAGCTTTCTGCCCACCAATGGGTGTTCAGAACACTGGCACTATCTTAAGTGGCCCAAGCCGACAAAAAAATCAGGGCCAAACCTGAGTCCCCATTTTTTATGGAAGGAAAATTCCCATTGACGTCAATGGGAGTTTTGCCTGACTACAAAATAAAGAAATTGGCCCCAAATGTTATCTCCAAAGGGGGCTTTACTCACGGCACACAGCTGTATCTCATGAGCCAGATCTCCAGGATTCCATTATTCTTCTCCTGCCCCTTAGTGAACTTACTAAGCGAGCCAAAGTAAGAATAATACCTCTGCTCCAGGAAGTGAGGTTAAAATGTGTGCCACACATTCTGCATGTACATGCACAGCTTACAGTCATGTCATTGTTCTCAGAAGGAAAGCTATAGTAACAGGCCACCATGCTTGCTACAGTAAAACGAAGGGAATTCACAACAGGGTCATCAAAGTGATATAGCGCCATAAAAGTTAGCAATTAAGGGACCTATGGTTAGATACAAAAAGACTTAGGCCCCTGAAAAGGGTTTGTTTTGGGTTTTTTTCAATTCAGCTCATTTTATCCTGTAACTTCTTGATATAATATACAGGAACAGTTCTCTGAAAGTAAAGATCAAGAGTCCAGGACTCCCTTCCTTCGGGAAATTGCCCACATCTCCCTCTTTTTCTCTGGCCTAATGAATTTTGGCTCCTTTTTTTGCATTTACTTTGACAAAATGGACTAAGATCACTTCCCCATGCTCCCCCACAGCCAAGGATTAAGGCACTCTAGTGGGACATCTGAATCTGCATGTCCTTAGAATGAAGAGGGCCTGAATCCAGATTTCCTACACCTCCAGGCTGAAGGCTCACGCCATTAGATAATTATATAGAGGAGGATGAGGAGGGTGTCTTCATGCTCTAGCTTTATAATGAAGGTGGCACCCACAGACAAATTTTGTGAGGAATGCCTTTGTCAGTACATTTTGAGTAGGTCCTGCTCTCCAGATGAAGTCTCTCAGTGTGCTTTGGTAAGGAGGTGTCTAAATTCTGAACCCCAGGTGAGCTTATGCACAACATGGGTCCAAGGCTACTTAGTTTACTGCGGCAGTCTTCTCTCACATGCTCCATTTTTGTCCCTCACAATTCCTGACCCATGAACTGAGGCAGAGTGCCAAGTGGCTCTCAGCAGCAGCCCAACAACAAAATTCACAGAGGGGTCCTTTGTCACCAGTAAAGCCATGAAACCTTGGTCTTTCTGTTGCCTCTAGACACTGGCAGATAGGATGGGAAGAAAACCAGGTGAATGAGCCCATGCATACATATACACTCTCTTTTTAATAAATTTTGCTCCACAAATGGGAAGTGCTAAGCCACCATGCCCTGTGCAGAGATTGTCACATGCAGTCTTCTTTTCCAATATCCCCCTGACACAGATCCTGTAATGCAACATGGGCTCTGGGCTATGCAATCTGCACACTGGTGTTTCAGCAAGCAAAGCACTGAACAGAGAATGCAGCCTCGTTGAGCAGTGAGACTGCTGAGTAATGACATATGTTTTTCTTTCCAATCTTCACTTCTTCTGGCATCACCAGCTAGAATATTATTAAAATAAAAGTACAGGTCAAAAGTATGAAAGGAATGGAAAAGCAAGAATTCTTTTCAAAGATCATTGAAAATTCACCTTGAAAATGTCGGGGCTTAAATACCAGGTTGTGCATCAGAAATAGCTTATCAATGTGAGTCAGAAATCCTGTAAGGAACAGAACCTCAGCAATCCCTGTTTATGTTGCTTTACTGTCTGAAGTGATCAGTGCTGGTATTTGCTGGACTGTTCTCAAGTTGTGTGTGATAAATGTCTGACAGTCCAGTGACATGCTTACTACATGGTCCATCCACATGCCAGTCAGCTACCTGGGAGCTACCACTTTGAAGGCCTCTGACTCTCCTTTTTAGTGATCAAAATATGTCATTATGGATTAAAGCATGGCACTTCATTCATTTCAGCAGCTGAATGGGCTGCTGCCACAGTAATGCTAGCATCTTCCAGGTCAGGAAGTGGGCCATATCGCCACAGTCCAAAGAGGAAACACACATCTCTCACATAAACATGCTCAGCATCACTATCAGGCCATCCTTGTAGAGAAGTCCAATAAGACTTTCTGGTATATCAGCCATTCCTCCCAGTTTTACCTCAATAGCAAATTTAGTGAGGGTACACTCTGCCCCATCATCCAGATCTTTAATGATGTTAAACTCTTCTCTTCATAGACTGAAAAAACCTTGCAGTTTTTCAAACTGTGACCTGATTTTCATGATCTATTGATGACTTCTCAACAAGGGCACAGGTTTCAAATTAGCTCCTAGTTAAAGTTAGGTATCTGCCAAAGAGAAAAAGCAATTAGGATACAAAGTTATGTTTTGAAAATTGATGCAGAAATTGCCCTGATATTGAAATGAACATCAGAAGTGCTGCCAGTTAATGTGATCAAACTGGTCTCCTAAAGCTGAAGTAACAACACGTGTTTCACCTTCACCAGGCTTCTTTGACAACATACTTCTTGCAGGAAAAAACCTCTTGCCAGCCTTCTGGAGCCAGCGAGCCTATACTGCAGCAGGCCTGGGTGACAGCCAGAAAACGATTGTCTTCGGAGGACTATGGGTAATGCCTTGCTAATTAACTATAATGGTAACCTGGTAATGGTTAATAGTGGGTTAGACATTGCTGTCCCGTCTGTCAGATGTTATCCGTTCAAGGAGAAAAATATTTGTAAGGTGATTTCACTTATGGTTTCAACATATTGTAAATGAACGATCTTTGTTCTGCCACAAACGGTATTGTGTTGGATACACAGTTGACAAGGTTTCATAAATTCTTTTCCAAGTTCAGTTTAATTGCAGTTCAATATTCTTTTGTTTCTATTAACCCAGGTAAATAAATAGAGTGAACTGGCAATTTTGAACTGTGATCTATGGCATGGTCCCCAACGTACTGGCACACACGGAATTCTTGCAGATCACAAATCTGCAAGAAACACATCTGTGTCTTCCAACAAAATGTCATCAAATCTCTGAAGGAATCCATATTTATACTTTGCATGGTGCGCTACACCTTCACATTAGAAGCAGGCAGACTCTAAAGCAGCAGGCTTGAAACAGAGGGAGAGGGAAGATTCCTCCTTTGAATCTTGCTCTTTCCAAGTACTAGAATCGCGACCTATTTAAACTAATTTTTTGCATAATGAAAGCAATTATCTTTTTTTTCCATTCTTTCCCTTTTCCACAGAATCCCTTTGTTATTTTTTACAATATTCCATGCTTTTCCTCTACTACCTAATACCCCGCTCTCTTCTAATACAATGTATATTTCACAATTCACTTTATCTCTCTGTGATGAAAACCCCTTTTAATCTCTAATTGGCAAAGACTCACCATAAAATTTAACAGATATTGGTGAGATCCTCTATCAAAGAAACTAAAAAACCTAAGCTGTTATAGGATAAACAACTGCTTAAAATATACAAAGCAAAGATTGAGGCGAAGAGGTCACTTTTTATAGGAGTATATCTCTGTTGTCCTATGTTAATCTATTCTGGAATCTGTTCTGTTTAACACATTTACACAGGAACTGGATGAACAAGAACGCAGCAATACTTGCACATCATATAAAATAAAACAGAGTAGCCATAAGCAAGATAAACACAAAGAATTGCAGAAGAATTTCAGAATATTTTAGGGCTAAGAGAGAAAATGGCATTTGAAGTTTACTATTGACAAGTGTAAAGCAATGCATACCTTATGGTTCATTAATTTATTAATTCTCACTATTAAGGAAACCAGTTCTGGAGTGATGGCGAACAATTACCTACAGAAATAGCGTAATGCTCAGCAGTGATCAAAAGGACAGCTAGAACGTTAGGAAATATTAGGAAGGTAACTGAGAACAAAATACATCAATATGATCCATGCAGTACGTACGTGTTGAATACAACATGCAGTTCTGGTTCCCAGAGGATATAATAGAAATAAAGAGGGGATAGA
>NW_008794621.1:1282032-1302381 GCF_000699145.1 Aptenodytes forsteri | reverse complement strand
ATTGGCAATGTCTCACCATAAAATTTAACAGATATTGGTGAGATCCTCTATTAAAGAAACTAAAAAACCTAAGCTGTTATAGGATAAACAACTGCTTAAAATATACAAAGCAAAGATTGAGGCGAAGAGGTCACTTTTTATAGGAGTATATCTCTGTTGTCCTATGTTAATCTATTCTGGAATCTGTTCTGTTTAACACATTTACACAGGAACTGGATGAACAAGAACGCAGCAATACTTGCACATCATATAAAATAAAACAGAGTAGCCATAAGCAAGATAAACACAAAGAATTGCAGAAGAATTTCAGAATATTTTAGGGCTAAGAGAGAAAATGGCATTTGAAGTTTACTATTGACAAGTGTAAAGCAATGCATACCTTATGGTTCATTAATTTATTAATTCTCACTATTAAGGAAACCAGTTCTGGAGTGATGGCGAACAATTACCTACAGAAATAACGTAATGCTCAGCAGTGATCAAAAGGACAGCTAGAACGTTAGGAAATATTAGGAAGGTAACTGAGAACAAAATACATCAATATGATCCATGCAGTAAGTACGTGTTGAATACAACATGCAGTTCTGGTTCCCAGAGGATATAATAGAAATAAAGAGGGTATAGAGAAAAGTATCAGAGTGATTAGATTGAAACAGTTTCCATGCATGGACAGATTAGGAATAGTAGGACACTCTTAATCCTGGACAAGAATTCTGAAGCCTCAGAGGAGAGTATGGTGGGGATGGTTAGTGGGGTACATTAATTCACTGGCCTAGACAAATGCATAGAAGACATCACTAATAGCTAAAATAAGTAATGATTGGGGGGAAACCTCTGGCGCATGGAGACTGTAATCTGCTGACTACCAGAAGCTGGGAGAGTATTACGAGGAAGGATAATACTTGCCTTGGTCTTGCATTATTCTTTAAGTATGTTGTCTCAGGCATAAGTCATTGGTGGTACTAAGCTAGATGGTCTGGCCTTATGTGGTAGTTTATCTGTTCTTAGGATGTCCTTAGGTGAGATTCACTTCATCTCCCTTTGGATAAGGGTTTCTAAAGCGAAGAAACCTGCACCTGAAGTTGTCACCAGCGGCTCTCATTATGTAGAGAATCAGGCATTTTTAGGACATGATTCATCCAAACTAGTTTAGACACCTACCTCAGAATGAGATGAATCATACTCTACAAATGTTTGTTTCTCTCCATTGACTACAAAGGGAGCCAAAAGTGATTATTTTTGTTGTAGATGTTTATATTTAGTCAGGTGAATTTCATCCATTTTCTCTATTCTTTTTCTCCACTCCTATTGGAATAAAACTGGTTAGGAGTGCAGCAGAGTAGAAACAAGGCCAATTAAGCACTGTAGATGCACATTCATGACGAGTACCCAAACCACATTCTGAACTATGATTTCCAGGGATTCAGAAGAGAGGCAGATGGGCTTACGTGGCAGTTCAAATCTTGCTGTGGTTTAACCCCGGTAGGCAGCTAAGCACCATACAGCCGCTCGCTCACTCCTCTGCAGTGAGGTTCAGGGGGGAATTAGAAGGGTATCAGTGAGAAAACTCATGGGTTGAGATAAAGACAGTCTAATTATTTTTAAAAATGGAGGGGAAAAATTGACAACCAAGAAAACCAAGCAATGCAAAAGAAAACAATTACTCACCACCAAAAGACTGATGCTCAGCCAGTCCCTGAGCAATGTCAGCCCCCGCCAACCTCCAACCCCCCCAGCTTTTATTGCTGAGCATGACGACATATGGTGTGGGATATCCCTTTGGTCAGTTGGGGTCAGCTGTCCCGGCTGTGTCCCCTCCCAGCTTCTTGTGCACCCCCAGCCTACTCGCTGGCAGAGCAGTGTGAGAAGCAGAAAAGGCCTTGACCCTGTGTAAGCACCCTTCAGCAATAAATAAAACAACATGTGTTATCAACACTGTTTTCATCACAAAACCAAATCATAGCCCCATCCTAGCTACTATGAAGAAATTTAACTCTATCCCAGCCAAAACCAGTACAAGTCTGAATAAGGAAAACCCCCAATAGGTAATTTTTAGCTACCACCTCTGCTATGCACCGGAGAGTTTTTTGCTGCACTCCTGTTCAGGATATCTATGGCATAATGAAATGTTTCCTAGGATTCCTCCAACAGGTATTGGGGAAAGCATGGGAGCAGTCCATTTTGGCAAAGTCTTTCAGTTAGCACCAACGATAAGCTGAGTTTTATATGTATGTTACACCTAAAATGCAGAGAAGTCAGAAGACTCTCTTGCTATCAGTACAGGCAGGTACCTCCCATGATTTCCTTTTCACTTTCCTTTCCTTTTCTTTTCATAGTCACTACAAGTAACCTCACCTGCACATACATTGTCAACACACAGGCAAAGAGCTGTCACTACATTTTATCATGCACATATAAATGCAAACAACCAAAACATCCCAAGTGGTAGACTGACCTCTGTTTTAACCAAAACACTCCACTAAAAACCATTGTGTTTCTGCTTAAAAACACAACAATAAGATCAGGTACACAGAATTTCTACCTTCAGTGGTGATTCAAATTTCTTGCGCGCCTGTGTTAAAGGCAAAAAGGATGTGCTGTTTCTTCTGGATTGGCTTAAAAAATGAAAAATAAATATTTTCATGGAGTCTTACAGGGTTTTTGGCCTTCCTGAATCACAGTGTGTCTGGAATTCTCCACCCTTTTGTTTGGGTGGGAGACCCAAATGGAACTAGCTAGCACAACCTTTGGCGTGCCCTAAGCTCTGGCAATCTGTTTAGACTAAATAGGTCAACTGGGTGGAGATAGCCCCTAAAGCTTCAAACTCTTCTTGAAAGTTAAAACATCACCAGCTATTTCTATCAACATATAGGTTAAGCTCAGGCTCTCGTGAAGCGTAAGAAAAACCTGGTCTGCCAATGTCCAAAGACATCAGCGACCCTGAATTGCAGAGAGGTGGGGGAAAGAATTTTCCTGTTGCTGCCCCAAAAAAAACTTTAAAACGAGGAATTACGAACGATAAGGAGAGTGTTCTGGACTATTGTGTTGGCTGCACCACTAGAGGCAGGGATTCTGAGGCAAAGGCAGAAGAGGTGCGGCTGAGCCCTGTAGACATGTATGATGTGACTCCAATGTTTATGGAAAGATAACCGCAGCCAAATATTTGGAACTTGATGAGCATTCTCAGCTGCAAATAGCAGTTATTTCAACAAGCAAATGGGTTTCATACTAGACTTTCTGCACCTTAGCTTTCTCCCTAGGCTCCTCTGTGCCATGTCTTACTTCCTCATTCATACTCTTCTTCCACCACTTACACTTTGTAAAAACATGCCACAATGCTTTCAATATATGAAAACTAAGAAATTTCCAGATGCAAGGGAGTAGGAGCACACCAGACAACCTACTCCTTCCACCGTTTTTAATATTACTCTTACAGTAATCCTATGAGAAAAAAAAATTTTTGTGCAAATTACAATTTCAGTATTTACATGCCACAAGGTAATCATAATCCAAAACACCACCTATGCCAGCAAAATAGCACCTGAGGGTAAATGACATCTGACTAAACTCGCTCTTGTAGTGTCATTTGTCCCAAATGCCTCCTAGTTTCTTTTGAAGTTTTAGTGAATAGAATGAGGACTATAAGGCCACTCCCCAAATTTGTTCTAACCAGGTCATGTCATATCAGTGACATCACAAAAATTCTTTGTACATAAAAACATGTTCTTTGTTCATCAGATATCAAGTGTGGCTACATGATGTTTTAGTTTCATATAGTTTTTTTAAAACAACAACATTCAGATATTCAAGTAGCAAACTTTTAACAAAGGAGACAAACACATTTGAATTTAAATATTTCTGTTTTGAATCATTAGCACAAGGGAAAGCATAGATCACAGACACCTGTCTACATAAAAATGCAAGTGTGTGTTTGTTCGACAACACGTATTAATAGTTAAAAGGAATAACTATGGGAGGGTCAGTTTGTTTTAAAATGGGACATGGCTGGATATTCATAGGGAATTTGGGATGTCCATGGTGACTACAGAATGAATAAACTGACATTGCTGGTATTGTTATATACTTTCAAGATCATCCAACATAAACATTTCCTTTTTTTATTTTAAAGTCTCTGGTGCTTTTTGTCTAGAATCCTGCTGAGCTTATACACTATCAGACTTAACTTTGTTCATCTCAGTTCGTTCATTCATGGTTTCAGCACTGTCACATGTACAGAATTCTGTATTGGCTGCACATGTTTATATAAATGGATTTACATTTTTAAACTAGCAGTATGAGCTTGCATACCCCTAAATTAGGTGAAAAATCCCAGCACATAAATAGCTGCCTGAGTACATACATCTAAAAGTCCCAGTACAGCATACAAAGTGGTTAACCTACCAATGTATAGGCACATACCAATTTTGTGTACTGAATACATTTGCACTAAAGGTTAGATTTACCACTCTAGCTGGTCTATATGTGGAGATGGTGGAGAGAAGGGCTGCAAAAAACTCTGATTGTAATTCTTTAATCCCAGGAGATCTGTATTTAGAAGTAGGTCTTTTTATTTTTCCACCAAATGAAGAGCCTAAGCAAAAATACCTCAGTGTCAGCCTGCTCCACTGCCCCCCACCCCAGTCACTGTTCATGTATGGCAAATGGCTCTCATTTATTTCAAGGGTGAAAATGTGACCAATGCACAAGATACTTCCATACTACCACAATCTTTCTGCAGGCAGAAGATTCCCTTGCAGCAGGAAAACCTCTGCTGGTTGCTCTGGTTATTTTAAATTCACTTTATACCACATAAGCAGACAGAAGGATTTAGCCAAGACTGTTCTAGGTAAAGCACTCCATACATCTGAAAAAGTTGCCCTGGATGCCGTACTTCAGTACAAAGACCTTGATTTTCTTTTTACAGGATTTGACTTTCATCTGGAGAAAAGCTACAATTTTATTCAATCTTCTTATATACATGCTAATATATTTAGTCTAACACCTCTATTACGATTCCATATTTAAAGGCTTTGTTAATACTTCTATTATAAATGTTGGTTTTCAGAGGTATCAAGCTCAGCCAGAAAAATACGGTAAGTACAGCATTTGTCTTGCATAACTGTACGTTAGGAGCCTATTCACCTTGTAATAACTTCCAAGATAATCCATTTGGAGCATTTTGAATACCAGAGTGAACTGAGGTTAGATGTTATTAAGGGAGACAGAGACAGATTCTCAGCTGGCATAAGCCATTCCAAAAGCTACACTCATTTAAATTACCAAAGGATCTGATATTTAGTGCATTAAAAAAATGGAAATCTTAATCAACTGAGTCCTTGTACAGTATGTTGTGACCAGATTTTTAAAAAGATGCAATTCAGGGGATGTACTCCCCAATACTGAATCATACTGCAAGGGAAGCATCCCTGGCATCAGCAAGCATATTAATGGATGTAGCTCTTACTTTTAACCATATGCAAGACACAGACGATATGTCGTGTTGCTCGACAGGAAAGATGCCTGTTTCCAGTCACAGGATCTGATGCAGGGTTTCACAGTCTCCATTACAGCACTGGAAAAGAGTTGATTCCCTGAGTGGAAGAGACAGGAAAAACTGTTGCCTTCATGAAAATGCAAGAGCATTCCAGAGAGTTTCAACCAAGTGGAGGGACTAGCTTCTTTTATTGGGACCATCCAGGCCAATTTGGCCATTAGAGCAATGACTGATCTAAACTTTTTAAAAGATATTTTCAGCACTATAACCAACACAACTATTATTGTTCTTCCATTCTAGGCATTGCCATCAAAAATGGGCATCTTTTAAACTTAAATCTGATGTCACTGACAGGTTATTTAGCATTTTAGGTACCGGGCAAAGCATTAGCACAGTCCATAGGCCTCATTTTTACTCAGTGTAAAACGGGCCACTATAAGAAATGCAGTTTTTCAGAGGTCTCTGTAAGCAGATGTTGGACAGACCCCAAGCAGATTTGGGAAGAGCTCAGTTCTGCTTCAGTCTCTGCCCCGACTTTGCTGGGTGACCTTTGAGTACCTGGCTGCTGTTTCTCCAACCAGAAAATATGTACACTGATACTGATCTCCTTAGAAAGGCCATGAAGCCACTGAAGGCATTACAACCAGTGCATTACAGACAACCATGCACAACCAGTGCATAATTACTTAGTAATTATCATTTTTGTTAGGATAACAAGACCTGGATCAATACTACCACAGGCTTTTTAACAGCTCTTGGATTACATGATCATCACGTTTGCCTTGTTCTAGGAAGGTACACCTAAGGATGGAAGGGAATTGCCAGGGAGTAGCCGGAGTGGGGCTGCCCGCTTCAGGAGGGGAGGCCAGGAGGCCTTCAGCCAGGAGCTGCAGGCAGCCCACACACAGGCCAGGCAGTGGCCTTCTGGCGGGTGCAGGCCTGCAGTCCCCAAGCAGGGCCATGGTGGTGGCAGTGACAGCACTGCCAACCTCTTGGCGATCACTGGAGACAGTGAGGGAAGGCGGCAGGGCTGGAGTTCATCTAGACAGCCCCACCAGGCTCTGCGGGGCCTGGGCTGGGCACAGGGCTGCTGGCAACGTGGCTGAGGTCAGACCTGGGGTCCCAGCCTGTGCCTGCCCTGAGCTCCTGGACCCACAAGTGGAGCTGGGGGTCCTAGCTGACTGCTGGGAGACAGGAACATCTGGGTTACTGAGTCCCCTTCATGCCAGACAGCCCCCATTCATTAAGCTCCATCTTAAAAGCTGCTACCGTCTTGCCTGCACTATTGCACTAGGAGGGCTGTTCCACAATCTTACACTTCTGGTGGCTAAAATATTTCTTCTCATTCCCAGTTTGATTTGAACACATGGTGTATTTACTATGACATTCCCTCTCAGTCTTCTTCTTGAGAATTTATTTTAAATTCTTTCACAAAGCAGTCTCTGACTCCCCGTCAGTCAAGCATCCCTCCTCTGTTTCAGGGCAGCTTGCTTCCATGCACACAGGTGAGTGCAATTGCTCAGTGCGCACCAAGGATTGCCTCCCTCCCCCTCTCTCAGAAATAGCTCACCGCATGCGTCCTATGATCACTTGTGCCTTCTTCAACTTCTGCATTATGGGGTGGTTCTGTGATCAGCTAGTCTTCCTGATTCTTCTCAGCCTTAGGTTAGCACATACACATCTTTCGATGTGTCTACTGTCTTCAGCTAATGAATCCCTGGCTTATTTCAAGAACACTTGTACATTTTCCTTGTAACATTCACCCATTTCTAGCATTTTAATTCTCAAAGAAATCCAATGCTTCTGATATGATAGTCTGATCCTGCTGGATATTGGCAATACCTCTTCACTTTATGGCATCACGAAACCTCATGATCATTCTCCAGACTTTTGTACCACTTTCAATAGTGAAAATACTAAATAAAATCTGTCCCCAAATGCACTGCATTATTCTCTTCTCAGCACAACGCACTACTGGTGGTCTTACAATTACCAATAGCATTTGCTCTCCAATTTGTATCAGGGAAATTAATGTCCCCAACACAATGCCTAGTAAAATTATTTCTACATTAATGTTAAAGGGAACACTCTCAACATGTGAAACTGATCTTCAAGATCTGTTCACAGAATAATTTTCTTAATTTCTTCCCCAGATTGAATATCAACTGTCTTCTATGCATATTCCTTTTCCTCATTGTTTTACAGTATTCTGCATCTAAACATGTACAATGCTTGCCCAGTGCATTTACCTTACTTTCTTCCCTGAATACTGCATACCCTTCAACAGGTATTTCTCAGTTCATCTGGCTCCTCTATTATGCCTCTTTTTTCTCTTTAATACTTAAAGTAATGTAATGCATCAGTTGTTCAGATTCCTCCACTTTCTTTTTGAGGTTCTTTACCTTACTTCTTTCAATCTTTACCTGTTTCAATTGATTCTTTCTGACTTCATTCAATTCTCTAGCTGGATTACATGATTTTAGCTGCAGCACCCACTTGACTGTGACTCTACTCATTATTAATACTTTCACTTTATTCCTTTTGGTGTTCTTTTGTTTTACAATAACTTTCTACTTTTTAACTGCATTTTTGCTACCCTTTACCTAATTTCACTGTTGCTGTGAAATAAAACAAGACGGAGATTACATGAGTGTCTCAACCTTCTCTCTGCATCTGTTTAAAACTTCCCTTGTGAATTACCAACTTAGTTCCATAAGCTGGAACCCACAAACCGTCCCAGTAGCCCAGTTCTTTATGTTATCATAACTTCTCCCTCTTTCACTAGAAAAGATAACAGTGCCACTGAGGTCCCCTGCTTTGCTTCTCTCAGAATGCTACCTGGCTGGCCTAGTGCTAACATAGCAATGCTGGTTTTATTTTTCCCACCATAAAGTCTTTTTGCCAATTTGTCTCTACTTCCATGCATCCCAGAGCCTAAAAACCAGTATGCCTTTTTGTCCTCTGGGACTGTTCTGGTGACAAGCCTGTTGATTCTTCTTAGCGAGGAATACCAATGACACAAACCTGCCCATTTTCCATGAGGGCATGAAGAGGGTTCTTCCATTTGTTTGAAACTCACTTCATCTCATCTGTATTTCTCTTTCAAATCAGATGTGTATTGGCTATTTTCTCCCTTGGTTCTAATCCACAGCTATCCTTCATACCCATACCTTATTTTCTTACACCAGTGCTGTCTTCCTCTCTTCCTCCTTCCCACTCTGCCTTCCATGTTTTCTTCAGTGTAGCAGCTGTCTTCTGTTATTCGATTTCTCTTCTGCTAGGTAGTCCTTCTTGTTGTTGGAAGTTTATTTGGATCTCCCTTTCCACCAAGCTCTGTTTTTCCCAGCTGTGTCATCAGAAGTTATCTGCACCTCTTCAGTTACTTGTGTCTTCTCCTGTTCCATCATGTCCCAACATCCACCCCTGACGTTGGACTTGACCTATGGTTGCACCTCCAGTCATCTCAGCTTCTATTCCAGGAGCGTAAGTAACATTTCAGACAAAAGTACCTTCTGTCATAAATCCTCTAAAGGATAATACTCATCCCATAAATTGTGCAGCTGGTAATCTTTGTCTCCTCTCTTCCCTGAGGCACTAACATCTTCCATTCCCAATCCCTAGCATTAACAAAAAATAAGGGCTAAATGCAAACCCCACCACACAATCCCTTCCTGTATCTTCCTTAACTCGTTTATATATTTTCCATAATCTAACAGAGGGAGGGCACAATGGTCCTGTCAAAATCTGTAAATAATGGGACCAAAGTTTTAAAAAAGTTTGAACTCCTGAGGCTGTCTTTGGGCATTGGCTTGAATTTCCCAAATGCATGGCTGTCCACAGCTCCCAGTGATCTAGGTCGTTAGAAAACTGAACTGGTGCAAAATGCAGACTTCAGGGCTCAACTTTAAGCACCTTAAAAAAAAATCTTGACCAAAGACCATGTACCAAGAATCTTATAACTTAAAAGAACAAATATTGCCCGAATAAAATACGGAAGTGAGGAAGTGCCTGCAACACTGGATCTCTTATGTGCATAGACAGGTAATGTCTTAGAAAGGATCCACAGGAAAAGACATACCTAAAAAATGCAAACCCCACCTCCATGATCTTACTGGGAAGCTTTGAATTTCTAATGTGCATTGAGATCCCAGAAAAACTGAGTTACTGTTGATGGGCAAATTCTGAGCCTGGAGTACATGCAGTAGTACATCTGCAAGTTAATGCGAGTCTGAAATGGTACTAAATCTGGAAGTGATACATATTTCCCCAAAATGACATAAAATACAATGGCCTCTTATAACAAGCTCTGCAGATGAATTACATGGTTAAGCAGTAATTGAAACTGCAGTTACACAGGGAAAGGAAATACTATACAAACCTGACTAGCACTTTTTCCCCATGGGTGTTGGAGTCTTTTCCTCATGATCCTGCTTTAGATTTCCCTTGACCAGACAAAGGTAACAATGCTAAATTGAGACAAACAACATCATACTAACAGTACATGGTTATGATGCTAAGAAGCAGTGACATTTTCAGGAGGAGGTTAACTGAATATTGGAACACCTACCTTCAGGAATGCCCAAAGTGCTCTACAGAATGGAACTGGGAAGGAACCTGTGCCAAAAACTTCATAAACACCATGATACAAGTGTAAGATGTCTATGTTGGATAGAGAATGCACCCTCCTAGGAAAAAAGGATGAGCTTTGCCACGTAGGTATACAGATACTGTATTTTTAGCACGGCTGCAATTCCCAAGGAAGTTAGTGGAAATTTCCAGCCAATAAGAAAGGCTCCTAGCTCCTTTTCCCAAAGAAAACTTAAGAATGATTTGGTAATGGGTAAATGTTATTAAAATATTCATTCGTAGTATTATTTTCTTCCCCCTAGTAAAGTAAAAGTTATAATTACTTGGTGAGAAATCATAGCTGTGAATTGCTAGTTATTGTTGGCATCACACCCAAGCAGCACATTTTTTCCCACCTACTGTGTAGGATAGCTGGCAAGTCCCCCAAAATTAATGGTCTACTCAGAAACAGATATTTGGACAATATTTTGTGAAGGCTGGAACAGTCTTTGCTGCTAATATTGAGGGATGAGCAGCTATGCAGAACCAAGAGAACTCCAGGAAAGACTACGTAAGTGTAAGAATCAATCCTCTCCATCTTTCCTCATCCCCAACATAGAGGAGTCAGTCATTGACTCCTGACCTCTAATGTGAGCTGCTAAACTCCAGTCTAAAGCTAATATTCTAGTAAAATGAAACACAATTAAAATCAAATTTCTGGTGAAAGGTTGTGAAAAAGAAGTTCAAAGTGCCTTTTTTATTTTGCTTGCCTGCCTTTGTGCCTTTTTCTCTTAATATATCCAGAATCTTTTCTTTTCTTTTTTCTTTTTCTTTCCCAAATTCTGAGAGTAGCAAATACTACTTAACAAGGCATCAAGAATTTTTTCTTCTGGGAGAATCATGTTCAGGAAATTGTGCTGATTATAGCACAATATATGAGTATTGCACAATAGTATTAACCTGTCCATCATTCTGTTGTGTGAATAGAATAACTGCACTCTCTCAATTACAACACTCTTCACAGGAACTGTAGAGACACAGGAACTGAGCAGACAGCTCTTTCTAAAAAGACAGCAACACAAAGAAATTGCCTTTTTTCTAGAGAAATTGTTGCTATTTACATCACCGCATTGAACATTTACTGAAAAACTACTTTAGACAGTATTGATCATGGAAAAGGACTTCATCGGAAATTTAAGTATGCAGGTTTCATATTCTGTTAAAAATACTTCAGATTCAGTGTAATGGAGGGCTTGTGCAAATCAGAATGTGTTTGTTTACTTATTATACCCTCTTACACCTGCAAAGCTGAAAATTACTATATTGATTACTAGGAAGAGGGGACCCAGGCCCAAAATTTAAATACAGGGGCATGTGGGAGGGCATGCACAATCTGAAATGTTTTCATATTTTCTGAAATCTAATGAGTTCAGATAATTATGGAATTGTGAAACAAATTATCAGTCTGTTTTGTATCAAGAAGACAATTGCATCAAGCAGACACGCTTGGAGCCCAATGCTGAGTAATAAACCACCCATGCAGTTTCCATTTTTGACTTTTTGCTTTTGGGGGATGTGTGAAATAAGCTGCAGATGACAGTCAAATGCACAGACTTTGGTAGCTTCTTTCCAATGAATCTATTTTCCTGGACACTTGCTGTTCTGAATTTTTACAGTGTGAAAGTAAAAAGAAACAGTTGTGCAGTTTAACTGAGGTTTCAGTTGAAGGAATTGCATGATGGATTCATTACTGAGATGGCAAGTACAGCTCAATCTAGTCAATATGGAATTTCCTTTTTCCATTCTCTAGATATAACAGGATACAACAGGCAGTGAAATAGGCACTTAGTCACTGGTTTTTTACAAATCTTTTTAATTCCCTTATTGCCCAATCTTGCAGTTGTTGTGAACTTGCCAATATTTCTCTTGCCATAATTCCTGCAAAAGCAGGCCCTTAAATGTGAAATATAATTAAAATGACCTTTAGCTGCCTTCCATGGATTGCCATCCATAAAACTAGGAATCAAATAAAGTATTAATAAAAATAATGTTACATTTGTTTGAAGACATCATCTAATCGGCTAACTACATGTGTTAACTATGGGCCTGATTCACGACACCATTACATCATTTTATTCCCCACAAGAGTTACCACAGCAAGGAACCGCCATTAACAGAATGGGCTTTCCCATATCCAACACATCCTTAAGTACTGCAGGAACTAAATTTTGGGTACTTTCTGAACGGTATTCAGAATTCAGGTCTAAGTTCCCAAGAAAACGCAGAGGCAATGAGATTTGCAGTAAGAGGCTTAACTGTGGCTGCATAGAGATAATTATACCAAACTGGATTCAGAGCCTTGGAGTTATCTTTTTAGTGACTGAACATCTACTGTACATAGTCAGGTCCACACACCTGTGCCCTAGGAATGGATATCTGTCTCACCTTTTCCCCACTCTGAAGAAATCCCACATTTTTTACTTGGCCTTTTTCTGTATGTTGCTCTATGAGAGTTTCATGGATGACCAGAATGTCCTGTAACTTTATACCTTCCCCCAAGAGAGTTTCCATGCCTTTATATTTCAGACATGCTTCTTCATTCACACCCTTTCTTCGGCGCTAAGACTACTGAGATTTTTGTCTTACAAAAGCCTACCTTATGTAAACATATATTTGGATGAACTCCAAGTACTCTTATGCAATAATACACACTGATGATGAATAATAGGATGAAAGAGAAATATAAACACTTAGGAAAAGGCTGCAAAATGACTATGCAGCAATTTTCTATTGGTCATTTTGCACCCTTTTCTAATACTGTGGAAACAGAATAGACCAAAGCTAACCATGACAAAAAGGCAGTTATTTTTTCCAAGTAAAACCATCAGAATTTGACTGGTAACATTTAAAGTCTGAGTGATATCAATGATATTGTACAAAATGAATCAATTTTTTATTCTGAAAAAAACAGTCCTCTCTTGAAGTTATTGGGAAATTGCATTGTGTGACTTGGTACTGGATCCACAATGAAATGTAATTATAAGAACATTAGGTAATATAGACTTTCATTAGTGATGTCAGCAGTGTCTAGATCCTGACTTCCTAATTAAGCTTCCAGTCCAATTTCTTTGGTAGTGTACCAAGCCTTTCCTCCTTGGTAATTTGACTATCTTTTAAAAATACCATATCTCCTCTGATGATGAAACAAATAGGGAAAAGAAGCCTCACACAAAAAAACAAGCCCTCACCTCTGTTTGTCCCAAATTGTTCCCCCTTTCGTACCTCTTTATGCTGTACTGTAGCTCCTCGGGAACTGTCTTTGTGTTAGTCCACTTCGTGGTCAACTAAAATCTGTACATTCAAATCTGTACAAACACATTGCTTTCATTATTTATTCCTTTCACATCAATGATAATGATGATCAGTAAGAGGTTCATCAGGCTTGCAAAAGTATTGATACATTCTCTAAATCAAAGGCAGTATTCAATTGTTTATATACTTTTTAGGCCATTCTTTTTGCTAATGGAAAGTTTTCATATGTTTGATTCTAAAGACAGATAATGTATGTGAGGGTTCAGGTGTGTTTTGCACACTCCAAATACATTTTGAAAAACAGAAGTATGGAATTTTTTCCCCTTTCACTTGCCTGCAGCCTCCCCTTCTCAATCTCTTGCCTTCATACATTTTTTATTAGTGCTGTAATCTAAATATAAAATGAGTTTACCATTCACCTAGGCTAATCAGATCTGACTACATATGAATGATATTTGGGATTATGCCTTGCATGAGGACATTCACTGCCTCCCTGAGGACATAATTTTACTGTTGAGGTTTACAATCAGGAAGACTAATAAGTCTTGTGATGCACACTTCAGGATTTCATCATTATGAGATTAATTTTTTTTCCTCCAAGTGTTGAAAGAAACTGGAAGTACAACTTACTGTTTTATAACCATGTGATGGATAATTTCATATTTGCTTTTCCTTACTCTACTGTTAGGGACACATGACTGTGTAGAATACAGAGCAGAAAGACAGTCTCTCCTCCAAAAACCTTACTCCGAAAGAATGAGAAAAGTGATAGAAATGACAAAAGGCTAGAAAATATTTCAGATGGTGATAAGAAGTGAAACAAATCTCTGTCTGATAGGTAATTATGGTTGCACCCCGGCAGTCTACCCACTGATACGTTTTTTGCAGACATCAGCAAGGGCAAGTTTTGAAGAGAGGCGTGAAAGATAACAAATGGAGTGGTTTTGCAAGTTTTATAGGAAGCTCTTCCCAACTGTATCGGGCAGCATCACTTGACAAACTTTGATTAGAAACATTAACAACTCAAAAAACACTTTGCAGTGAAATTATGTAGGATGGCCACCAGAGACTCTGGCTTCCTTTCCTGATTAACTTTTAAAATGTTGATAGCACTATACAAGACTTAAATAAATTCTTTACAATCATTAGGGAAATCATCAGAGAGGAAGAAATAATTTATAATATCTACTTACTGGATACTTTTTGCTTTCTTCCTGAATATTTCAGTAACTTCCCTAATATTTTCATCATTTAATCATTTTCATTTAAGCTTCCTTTGCTCTGTAGTCTCAAATAAAAAGCTGAAGTTCTACTTTATTGCTAATCAGGTAAGTAATCTAGCATTACTTTTGTTTTCAGTATTTTTAAGTGTAAGTCAACATCAGGTTTCTTTATGAAAATTTACAGAAGTTGCTTATAGAGCTTGTACTCTTCACTATTCAAATAATTGAGTAGAAAAATTTTGTTTGCTACTGGGCCTGTTATTACAGGTTGAATTCAGTGGCAGAATGTAAACAGCTAAAATTGACTTGTTCAAGATTTCAAATGACATATTTATGGTAAAAAATTAGCGCTCTTTGTTAGTTCCAGGAATAATAACAAAAGTTTTTTTCATACACATTTTTTAATTACAAAACAGAATCTTATTTTTTAAAAAACTTAAAAGCTGCAGACATCCATCTTTGAATTATCTCTCTGTTTATATTATTAAACAGAGCTTGACAGGTTTTTTCTTTCATACATCTGATTTACAAACACTGCACATCAGCTCCACACTCCTTGTTTTAAAATGTTTTATAGTTTTATAGATCGTACTTACAAAGTTATGCCAGTAGAAGTGGCTTTCACCAAAGGGCTTAATCCTCCCCAGAATTGGCATAGAAGTCAGCTAAAGAAAGAAGAGTTCAATGGTTCTTTCACTCCCTCTCCCTCACATTTACGTATTTAAGGCATTGAATATGCAAAGTTTCCTCACTTGAAAAATGTTGTTGCATAAAATTAGTTGACAGAAATGATGTGCAACAGGTCTCCTGGTTTGCTCTTCAATCAGACCTGCAGTTTGTGGTGTCATGTTCAGCTGCTCTGTTTGATACAGAGTGTGATTCATGTGCATGTAAACATGAAGTTTGAAAATACCACGGCTTACTCTGAAATGTTCAAATGGATTTTGCTTCAATAAGAAAGATGGAGAAAAAAATCAAGACTATCAAGAGTTGGCACAAGAAGAACTGCATATGCAAAACTACAAGTATAATTGAAAAGCCAGATTCAAGCTCTTTTGAGCAGCAAAGCAGTTTAATCTGGTAGAGCCTTGATCACGTAATGGCAACTAACTCAAAATACTCATTCACTCCTGAGGATTATGGTGGAGGAAATGATTCGGGGCCAAGGGATCTTAGAGTGGGTGAGATTTTATCGTCATTAGTGCAGATTATCCTCAGTAAGAACATCAGAATTTAGCCAAATACAAAGAATCTATCACAATGTTTTCTTAGCAAAATGTGGTATTTTTGAGAGAAAAAAAAAGAGAAAGCTTTGTATACCCAGGCAGTTTTGGAGATAGTAAACACCATCCCAACCTCAACTTTTAAAGTGCATGGAAAGATGGAATACGGAGGCTGACAGAAAAAATTTACAAGCTCAAACAGGAAGGTGAATGAAGCAGTGCAAGAAAAGCAAGGCCATTTCCACTGACTGATTAACACAGTCTAATTAGAGCAACAGCATTGTATCCAGTTCCCTCACCTAACAGCCACTGAGCCATAACGACATAAAAGAAATCATGGAGAGGGTAGGAAAGCAATGCACAGTGGAAAGTTCCATTAAGTGCTCCTGCTGCAGATAGCTTACAGGGATGCTCAGAACTTAATGCTTCACGTGTATTTTGCCATAAATACATCCCTCAGGAGATTTGCATTAGAGTCAAGGATGTCTATGTTGAATGACTTTGACAGTAATAAACTGCTTAGTAATTTTATATTTAACATGGAAAATTATTTCCAAAGTCCTTTTTGGACACCAGCTCAAAAGTATAGCCAGTTTTTGAATTGTCTGACTAATATATAACTCTCACAGTGCATAATGCCAGTAAAACTGTTATTCTGAAGTTAAGTCTTCGTTATGACTGTTTCCCATTTTAACTGCACAGGATAGTTGTGTTGTTTTTCCAGAATCTGTTGCTTGGAATAAGAGATAATGAGTCCCTCAATCATGCATTACATTTCTACAAGTGAAGGGCCTAACCCATGTCATGTCCTATAGCTCCAGTTTGGTGTCCAAGAGAATACCGTATTTCATTTGTCTAACCTTGCCACTGTCATTCATGGTGATAGGAAGCGACATATTTAGGGAGAAACGTATAGATGCTGAACCATGGACACAGACAATGCAGTGGCATTTGGCTGACAGTAAGCTGGTTAGATAGCTGTGCCTCCTTGTCAAGTGTGAAACATAAGCCCTTCATTTCTGACTTCCATGTGAGAGTCTTTTTTCTCCAGATGCCCTTTTAATGGTTATTTCCCCCGTTTTGTGTAACCTATGGTGTCTTGTTTGAGTTGATGCTGCTTACCTAGGAAAAAAGTTGGTTTTAGGCACAGATCAAGCAGGTTGCTATATATGGCATCAGTTCCAGGGAGTGGTAGGACAGCCCCAGCCTTGCTGTTTACCTTCTCTGTACCCTCGGGAGGAGCTGGGGCAGTGGAAAATGTCTGGGCAGAGAAAATCACCTTGTTTCCTCTTCCAGCAAGGAGACCTGTAAACTCTCAACAGCTCTACCACTGCTGTCTGGCTCAGCTCGCTTCCATTCCCCTCTGGAGCAGCAAACAACAAAGGTGTCTACGTTTCTGGGGTACTCTGGGCAGTGTGGAGAAAGGTATTCCAAGCCAATGCTTGCCTTGTTATGCTGTTAATTACATTTTGGCTTCCTCTCATTTTCCATTTCATCTGTCTCCAGAGCCTATCATTTGTGATTTATTTTTTGGCCACTGGTTTAAGTGCGCTTGCCTATGTAGAGCTAGCCTACAGCTACAGTTTACAAAGAAGTGGAGTTCAGATAGCAGCAGCTTGATATGTCTTCAAGTTGCAGTGCCATACAGTAAAACAGTTTTTACAATGGTGTTTAGTATATAGGATTTAATTTTGAAGGGAAGATTTCTGTTTCTACATGGCATATGTTTCTTGCTATTCTGGTCTTAAGTTCATAGTAACTTACTATATTTTTTTCAATTTACATAGAATTAACTTACAGTACTTATTTGTTAAGGACCTACTAAATAATTTTATTATTGAGGTTTATCATTCATAATACTAGGAATTTACT
This sequence comes from Aptenodytes forsteri, assembly GCF_000699145.1. Lineage (NCBI taxonomy): Eukaryota > Metazoa > Chordata > Aves > Sphenisciformes > Spheniscidae > Aptenodytes > Aptenodytes forsteri. The sequence continues at coordinate 1,284,691 of NW_008794621.1, read as the reverse complement.
AATAAACAAGGTCAAATTCTCTTAATCTTGGTGCTTTATAATGGGAGTAACTATGAAGACTTACACACATCAATACTAATTTTTTAATTACGTATGCATAAAATACATAAAGACATAGACATATATGTCCTCCATATATATATACACACACACACACAAAAGACTGATAAATATAGATATATATTGTTAATTGGTACATAAAGGTATCAACAATTCCTTATTTAACTGATAGATCTTAAAAAAAAAGCTCTGTAAACAGGGATCCTCACTTTGTCACTGTTAGGGTCATTTTCTAACAAAGCCAGTAAAAATCCCTCTGTATCATCTAAGGTGGTACTTTATTTATCACATCTACTTGCAGATAACCTTCCACTTATTACGGGAATAACATGTAAAAGTAGGGTCAAACCACCTATACAGGCTGATCTTTATCGCTTGGTAAATAAAAGAGTTGTTTAATATGACTAAACACAAGGATAGCGATACCTAGGAATGAAGACAGTAAGTCAACTTCAGAAGAACGGAGATACTATCCTAAACCACAGCATCACTGGAAAACTTGTCAAAATTGTCATTATTAACTAATGTCTGTTTCCGATATGGTATAGACAAAGAATATAATCCTTGAATAGAGGGATGTGTAACAGTGTCAGGAGTGGTAATTTCTTAGTAATATGGTATTAATGAGATCATTGCTGAAATGCACAGCTGTCTGCACTTCTAAAGGGATCTTGATGGCAGGGACTCAGAAAGGAGCTACAAGAATAGCTAGTGATCTGGGAATAATTCTTTTGTAGTGAGAGAGGTGACAGAAGCTCTATTCATTTAGTTAATGAAGAAAGTGACTGGATCATGTTTTACAAGTAGCCACGTGGGGAAGAGATTTTTGATAACAAATTGATTTTTAGCACAGCAGAGGAAGGCATAATAAGACCCAAAGGTCATATTTAAAATGGTGAATGGAGTTTTCTAGCCATCTAGTATATTGATAGACAGAAATCAGGCCTCTCATAATCTCTATTTCCAGCTCATGAGTTCTCAGCTCATAACAAGATTGTACTTTTCTGCAGTGCTTTGCAGTTCTTACTGCTGAATCTCACGTCTAGTTCCCCAGTCCCCAAGGTGATGCAGCTCTTTTCATTGGCTATACTGAGCCTTTTCTCAGTTATCTAGGTTTCCCAATACTGTACTATCAGGAAGTTTCAATCCTACTTCTTTTAAGACTATCAATGAAAAGATTTCTCCTAATACAGCTTCTTAAGGATCAGTCCTAACTACCTAACCCCCAGCCTAATGGTTCCTTTTTCAATATTGCCCTAAATCATCTACCATGATCATCTCACAGTTGCGCTCTAAAATTCCACTTTGTTCAAGCAAGTAAGTAGTTTTCTTTTCAGCAGCATAATGAGTGCATTGTAGGACAGGTAGAATATACACACTTCATTTCCTTTCTCTAGAAAATGAAGTCATCCTATTCAAAAGAAAAAAAGAAAGGAAAAAAAAAAAGAACAGATCAAGTTAGTTTGGCATATCCTGCTTTGGTAAACCAATATTCCACTTCCCTTATATCTATAGCTTTAATGGTCTTTCCCTTCAAAACCTGTTTGAAAACTACACGTACTGCTGAGCCAGACTCACAAGTCTGCAGTTGCGTACAGCAGTTTCCTCTCCTTACACAAACACATGCAAAACGCTTGCCTTCAGATCTAGTACTATCACTAACTCAAGTAGGCTTGATTTAAAATAGTTGCTATTAGACCTGTGTTTTGGTGCAAATTCTGAAAGAGGACGGCCACTGTTGAGCCTCTTACCCTTCTGGTAAAATCACCTGTAATTTTGTTTTTACTTCTGTTATAGTTCTTTCCATTCTTTCATTCCCATTTATACTTCATTTTTCTCCTGTAGCTAGTATTAGCTAACTTATTGAAAAGCAGAGCAAATTATTCTCTCCTTTTGTGTCAATAGCTATGGTTTCTTTAACCTTTTTACCATTCAGCTACTTATTTTACGTCTTCAGCTTCTGCCTTTGTCCCTAGGTATCTCTATCGTTGTGTTTAGTGCATCAACACAGTGATGAATTGCTGCAGAGTAATCATCATCTTAATCCATAGTTTGTCAGCTGCTTCTCTGTTGCCATCTATGCCCATCCGGTGGTTAAATGCAAGGCAGCTGATTACTTTCAGTGAGGTTTGAGCTAATGTGTTTTTTCATGATTGAGGTGTGTTTATAGATAATTTCTGTGCCTCAGCTGACAGGTGGTCACTTGTAAAGCTGTTGCTATTCATCAAAGGCATGTACCTGTACCCATAACTTAGCAAACTCTGGCCTTTTGAAATCCTAAATTCACTTACAGGTCTGAATCTCTGCATCCTTCTAACTGAACTTCCAATTGCCCAGTCTAAGCTTATTTTCTATAATGTCTTCCTTAAATACAGACTGCCCCAACTACTTATAAGTTGGGGCACTGTAAGGCCTTTCTAGTGCACTGCAGTTGTGTCAGAAACTGTTGGTGAAGAAACGTGTGTGCTCTAACAGCACAGAGATTTAACTCTATCTTCAGAACAATGTTCCCTAAAATACTTCTGCAAAATAAAAGTCTGTCATAATGACATATTCCCACCAATATTTCCTTCTCTAGTATAAGCAATGAACCAGATTA
>NW_008794621.1:1248835-1280503 GCF_000699145.1 Aptenodytes forsteri | reverse complement strand
GGCCGGCCTCTGGAGCCGGGAGCGGGGCTGCGCCCTGCCCGCTCGCCTTCCCTGCCCTGCCTGCCGCGCCACATCCTTCTGGCCACGTCCTTACTTGAGTAAGTAATTATATTTTATTTTCTGCAAGTAAGAGTGGGAAAAAACGTGATTCCTTGCACTTCTATTTAAAACTGTGGGAAATATGAAAAAAACTCAGGCTGTTGGGAAGATGGTTGACTGACTTACATTCAGTTTTCTAAATGTTTTGACCCCAGCAGTGTCCAGGAAGTATCACATTGCACTGAAGAAAGAGGTATGTGCACAACCCACACTCCAGCCTAGAAGCTGCCTCCTTTCAGCAATTGCTCTTTTGTCACCTTTGCATGCTTATGTATGAAGTCTGTGGAACCCAGAACTCATAAGTTTTGGACTAAAATTCCTGTCTCTCAATGTGATCTCTTAGTGTGATCCCTTAATGGGATCTCTCTCTGCTTTTCATATAAACAAAGTGATTTCAGCCCAAAAGCTGGCCAAACTTTCTCCATTTTTTGACTGTGGAAGGTGAAACACATTTTTTAGGCCGTAACTTTTAAGCATAACCTTGATACTGACTCCTGTTTTTTTCCAGAACTAAAAGGGCTTTCAAGAAAATTAACTATAAAATTTTATTACTTGCCTCTAAGTTATTGACTAATACTCTCCCCAGGCATATGTTTTTTTGTACTTTGACAGAACTACCTACCTGAGTGAAACCATGGCCCTTTTGACGTCAAAGGCAAAACTCAATTTCATGACTGGATTTTACTCTCTGAGTTATATTTTCAAAGTATACATTTCAACAGTATAAAATGTCCTGTAAGCCCCATGCCAACACCACTGGCACCACACGTAGTAGGACATTTTTGCATTGGCATGAACAATCCTGGCACCTCCCTTCCTGTGGTTTTGCTTTTTCTGTACATAGGCATTTAGATTTAAATTTTGGGAGAAAATGGTATTTATATATCTATCTATATAACATCTACATCACTGCTGGTGCAAGATAAGTAACACTGCTAATAAATAACAATAAAATTATGTTTGTTTTGGTTTTTACATTGACTTTATGTTAACCCTAACCAATGCTGTATTGACTTTATATTTCTTAAATGTTTTTCTATTTTAAAGTCCTCAGCAGTGTGGGCATCTATTAAAGCAGAGTAGTTCTTGATCCTCATCATAATGGGTATATTCTCAATACCAGTAGCCTTTCTGGCACTCTGACCAGAGTACTCATGATACATTTACCATAGTGTGGTGAGTAATACACATTTAGAATCTGTTTTTCTCCATTATATTTCATATCACTCTAAAAACCACCAGAAAATACATACCATAAGCAGAATATTTCTTATGGACATTGTATTGTTTCTATAATGTAAATTTTTCTTGAGAATAGATTGTTTCTTTGCCCTGTTAGGCTGAAGGATTCCTTTTGATCAGAATCCACTCTTGAGTTGACTAGAGACCCATACTTACCAAAAATTCTCATTGGCTTGGCTCACCGGGATGTCGGAGAACACAAACCTTCCCCAACACATTAAAGATGCAGTAACACAAGGAATAATAAAAATGACATGTTAAATGCAATTCAGAGAGGAAAAATTACAGGTTTTAACACAAGGATCACATAAAGATAGCCCCAGAGAATCAGGGATGATGGACCAATGCTCTTTCTCCAGTCTTTTTTTGATAGAATCCTTCTACTTAGCAACAGCTATACACATTTTATGAAACAAAGTTTATATTCTATCAGAATTATTATATTTTCATAAATATAAGTTGAATCACAGATAATTATGCTTCTTTAAGAAAATCAGCATTTGAAAATTATTCTAAAATAACCTTCTTTGATAGAAGACCTGCACAAAACTAGAAGTGAATCGCAGGCACAAGGGCTTTTGGCATAGACAGAGCATACATACAGGAAAAAAGGTGAAAGGGCTACTTGGCTTTTGAGAAAACTTGTCCCTTGCAAGCATATATAATCCTCACCACAGCTGAATAATAGAAAGATTTCTTTAATATACAATCCATGGTTCTTATGTATAAAAATATTTTCTTTTATCACACATCACCCTGTCTAAGCATGAATATATGGAAAAGTTTAGATGAAAAATGTAAAAACTGAAACTGAAGATCAAAATTATCCAGCCCTTTATAACAAACAAACAAACAAACAAAAATTATACGTGGGATTTAAACAGATGTCTTCCATGTGTAGGCTGCTCATATTTTCCCACTCATTGTAGTGTTTCTGCATACAGTTATACTGCATGACATACAGTTTTAAAATGCCAGAGAACTGTCACACGCTACACTTGTTTCCATTGGGTGAACAACCTATGCCAGAGCTCCTTGATCAAACACCATGCAACAGTCACACAAAATTCTATTAAATAGAACAGAAAAAACTTTGTTATCAACACTCACACTTATTGTAAATATTATCTTCTTACTCAACTGATCTGCTTCCTCTCTGATTACTAGGTTTGTATCTACTGACTTTATTGACATAATAACCTTTGCTTAACTTTATTTCTATAAGCCCCATAGAACCATTACTAAAAAGTGCTTATGACTAGATTTACTCCTATTTGTGCAAAACTGCAGAGTTGTTTGCTAATTCTAATCAGACTTATTCTTTTCAACCCTACTGAAGAAAATAGAATTACATGGAAATCACCAAGAGACTAACTTACCCTCCGCAAACTTTTATAACTGGTGAGAAAATGTGCTCAGGAAAGATCTCATTTTCATTATTTGCTCTTACAGGGTATTTGCAGCATTGGCAGTTTACACAACACTTTTTTCTCTGTAAACTGAGCTCTTTTGTTTTTTGAATTGTTGAGACTCAGCAAACATGGAACATAGTGATATCAGTTTTATTCACTTTTCAGATTAAAAGTAAGCTTTAACTGTTCTTGAAAATCCCTTCCCAATTCCATGGTTCATGAAGCACAAACTGCCCCACCATGTGAGCTGCGCCTTCATGTACACCTGACCTACTCCAGTTTCCTGGCCTATCTTCACAGCTCAAAGAGAATTACAGAAGATAAGTTCTGATACAGTCGAGTGGCTACAGGGTACTGAAAGCGACATTAAATAAATGAACTATTGTTAGCTATCAGTTTGACTCTCTGCCAACCAGCTAAATGAATCACTTTGAAAAATTAAACAAAAAGAGGTTTAATTTGACATGACTGTTGTTTGACTTTCCGCTTTTTTGTTTTAGTAGGGACTCAATGCTGATGCCATGCCATGCCATGCCACCCAGAGAATAAGCATCACATATCTGTCCATTGCCAATCCATAACTAATGCATTAAACCCTTTTATTTTTCACTTCGATTGTTTGCTATTAGAAATGTGGAGTGCAGACCCATAAGTCTACAATAAAGCCCCTGGATATTTCACAATTAAAACTTCTCTATCCTCTTAAAATGTTTAGCTGTTTTTCTTTGCTCTTTATGTAGTAAATAAGCCTGGAGGGATACTGAATACAGATAGCTAAACAATTTCAGTTCTTTTAGCAGTTTATATGTGCCCTTCAATCTCTTGGAAAAGGCAAAGGGCAGGGGAGGCAGGGTTGTTGCAATAAAATGTTTTATACAGTGAATTTGGCTTGGTTGTATAAAATGTTAATGTTGGAGTAAATCATCAGTTTGGCAAGTAAAGTTAGCAAGAGGCCTGCTGCCTGACCATTTACAGTTTTGTGTTTCTTCTCTTCAATAGTTTTCTTTTCCTTATTGCTACTTACAATAAACACTCTGGGCCAAATTTTCCACCCTGTTACAGCATGCGACCACATTGTCATTAATTCAGTAACACTGGTGTAACCAAGGCAGAAGAATTTGCTCTTCACGTTTGCAGGCTGCCTTTCATCTGAGGATATCAAAGGACAAGCATGACCAAAATCAAGTTCCAAGATCTAAACACTCCCAAAGTTTGGGAAAGTACAGAGCCAGCTTTTGCAGCCAGATCCATTTCTGATCCACACTTAAGGCATTTGTGCCTTCAACCGCGAGGTGCAAATTAGTTACAACACTCCCTACACAGAACGGGAACCTGAAGGGAACATTGAGAATTATGAAAACCTGAGGTTTGTTTCAAAATCAATTTCTCGTTTAGAGGCATAATTGTGGTTCTAGAGGGCATAAACCCAAAACAGTTCTGAATATTTTTTTCTGCTTAGTGCAAACCCAATTGCATCAATAGTTTTGCCTGAAAGAAAAAAAACTATCTACGGAACTTGAAAACTTAGTTCAAGTTGGCTGCAGAAAGAATTAAACAAAATAAACTGTTACAATGATACGCATTATTTCATGTGTTCTAATCACAACAGCAGAAAAACATTTCAGTTTCTTAAGTCAATCAATCAATTCAGTCAATGCGATATATTTCCTGCAGTATGCAGAAACTGAAAAGCGAAAAATACAAAACTTTCATCACCACAGAAATGAGAAATAATTCATTATTTAAAAAGAACCTGCAGTAGGGGCCTTTTGTCTTGAGGACAAGTGGCTTCCACTACAAGAGCTTCTTTAAAGCATGCCCTCGCCTGTTTATGGACCCTGGCTCTGCCAGATACAGAACTCACCCAGGCAGATGGCTGGGCTGCTGCGAAGACAGCATGGCCTGTTTCGACTTGTGGTGATGGAAATAACAGGCATAGCTCTTCTCCACTCCCTGCAGAGGAAGCAAGGGGAGGTCAGTGAAGCTTCCTATGACTTTGTTCATGAGCAGACACTAAAACCACAATTTTTCAAGCTACTATTAATAGTATTTCTTTAAAAAAAAAGACAATTGTAAAGATGAACATAGGCTAGGGAATGTCTTGGTAGAAGTAAATCTTGAACTGAATTAATTGCCTTTAATTTTCTCATTGATTTCTAAAACTATCAGGGTGGGAAGGGGGAGAAAGAATAATTAAATAGAAAATCTACAGCTGGGAAATTGAAATACCCCAGCCTTGGCATGAGACAACACTCCCTCTCTACACTGAACTCAGCTGTGGGGCAGATTTAGATGAGAGCAAAACATTTCTAAAAGCTGTAAGTCTGCTTACGTTGTCCTAAAATATGACCAGAATTCTAATGGGGCGGAGTCAGGCTCTGCTTCATGGACCTCCCACTGAGTTCCTGCTTCATGCACTACAAAAAAAGAAAAGTTTTGCATGTTAGGCTAAAATTAACTCTTCCTTTTCTTCCCTCAAAAGGAAGAAAAGAGGCACTGTGTATGATGCTGCTGTGGGCCTGGGAATCCAATTCCCTCAGCTGCTGTCAACACCACTGGCCCGACTGTGAGGAGCAGTGCAACTATCAACAGCAGCTTCTCTGCCATCAGTGTTGCCAGCTGGGTAGTCCTTCCAGCAAATGGATTGCCAGTCACAGGATTTCTGTCTGCCTAGCTCACCCCCGTGAGATGCTGAAAAGCTGCGTCAGAGCTGACTTCTCTGGCAGATGGTTTTATGGATATCCATCTGAGGAATCCTCTTGACAGACTGACCTCCACATAAGTGAATTTTAATTTTGGGTTAGAAATGAATGGATAGTAAACAGTGTTAATATCAGACATGCTTTTCTCTCAGAATAAGTGACTAAAAACAAGTCACCTATCTATCTGCAGTCTTTTTGCATGCCTCAAATATCTATTCCCTTACCACTTGTATTTTACAGGCTGAAATTATTCATTGAATATTTACCAGCAAGCAACTTCTACTTCTTTATTCTCATTGGCAATAGTTTCATAAAATGAATCTGAGCTGTAAGCTCTTAAACCCCAAATTAGCTACTTTCATGTTTTCTAGTGTTTAGCATCTGAGAGCAACCAAAAAGGTCAATAATAGCTGTTTAATGCTTTAATGCTCTTGGCAGACTAACTGTAGGTTCTCTGTTTTAAAAGGAGGGAGAGATTTATAAGAAGCTCTAAAAGCGAGAACAGTATTTGCAAGTTACTGAATGTAACACTTTTTCCATTTTAATATATATCCATATAATTTTGGATAGTAGTAATATAATTGTTACTTGAAGTTTCCCCCGAGAAAATATAGAACTATTGTATTCACCTTTTAGAACATTTCTTCTAACAAAAGAAATATGTGTACACAGCTTCTAGGTCAACATTCTTCAGAAGAAAGTCCTTGTGTATTTTTGTAACAACTGCCCTTTCTTTCCATTTCATTCCCGCTATGAATCTCAGATTGGTATGTGCTAAAAAGTGGGGATTTTGTGGTGTTTGAGATTAGAGTAATTAGCTTTGCAAAATCTAATTAACATGCATAGAAACATATATGTTACAATCTATTAACTTATACCTTACTTCACAAAAGCAATAATGAGACCTTAACAAAATCATACCAAAGAAACTAAAAACCCCCAAACCCTCTGTTTGGAGTATCTGAGCCCTAAGAGTAGGGAAAGAAGAAAAAAGTTACATTTGAGATCTGTACAGACCATCACGAACTTATAAGTTTTGTTTACTCAAAAGTGAAAAAGAGGCAACACATGCCATAGCATGGAATCTGAAGAAGACTAAAGAGTATCATCTTTTCCTCAGGGGCTTCATGCAAAAGCACACTTGAACACAGGCACTAGCGTTCTCTAAAGCCTTTGTGCTGTATCCAGGAAAGATGCAGGCATTTAAAGCAGGACTGAAGTTGGAACTGAGGCCCTGAAACCAAAATTGGGATCCAAATAAGACTCATCAGCTGTTGCCTAATCTTGAAGTTGCTTAAATTCACCCAGTATATATATATCTATTTGATTCAGTGCTTTCTCGGCCATTGCCAGCCTAGATATGGTCAGGATCCAGTAAAAACATGTTCCACTAGCTTAAAATCTCTGAGTAACTGAATGCAACAGACATTTGGAGAGACATTTAACACATATTCATGGAACTGGACTTTCTAGGGGCAGCAGTTGTGAGCCATCAAGTTTATTTTTTTTAATACCCAGAGGTGGGAGCACCCCTTTTTACAGAAGATCTTACAGCATTTACCCAGGAAGCGAGAAATGCAAATTCAACAGCTTAAGGACATATTTTGAGAGGACTCAAATTCTACCTCTGGAGCTGTTGGCTAATATGGAGGCTGTCACACAGAAAAGATCAGCTGCAATACAGCAATTTACAGCAGAGAGTATGTTTCTGAATGGTAGCAATACAGACCACTTGTCAACCAGATGGTGTATTCTGGGTTCTGGTGTTTGCTCCTGAGGCTGGAATAGGGACAAAAATCAAGAATTATCACTGTGAGGTATGTGTCCTAAATAGCAGGTACAGAAACAGGTTTCTTCTTCGCTGTTCTGGATCAAGGAATTTTCTGGATGGTGTCACAACTTCAATAGTGTGGGCAGGGTGTAATTTAAAGGCATCTTTTGGGAAGTAAGAAATTAGCATTTCCTGCCCTTGGTTATATGGGACTCCCGAATCTCAGTAAGTGCCCCTGCCACATCACATCACATCACATCACATCACATCACATCACATCTCAATGTGGAACAACATACAGATCTGCACCATCACCACCATGGCACCCGGAGAGAATGAAACTGAAGTACACAGCCTGAACTCAAAGCCTCAGTGTGTTATGGCCAAGTCCCCGATATGATCTTCAAGAGACCAAGACTGCAATGTTCACTTCAGAGTCTGCTTGCCTGCATCCAGATTTGCTCCTCAAGCCACTGCCAGTGATCCCAGCTCTTCCAAGCCCTCGGATTGTTAGTCCTCAAGCTGTCAGTCTATTAAGAGAAGCACATGGCTGTCACACTATCAGCAAATATGTAATCAAAGTAATACACTGAACTTTGAGGGTCTCCCATAAAAAAGGATTCTGGACCAGGCATCCAAAGTTAGAAGAACACACCTTTTGAAGCTGTAGGTCAGATTCGCTCCTTCACAGAGAATTGAGATTCCTAACGTGTCCTTCTGGCCCTCTGTAGAAAGTCCCCCGTACAGGCCTCTTGCAGATGTTTTTGGTTCATCCTCTCTCCCCATGCTCAGCACAGCTAACACTAGCACTTAGCACAGGATGTGGGATCCAGTCTAGGGGCATAGTGCCTAATTTTTAAACAGCCTTTAGTAGGGCTAGTCCTTAGGGTCTGAACTGGACAAATTGCTCAGCTCCTGTGAAAGTACAAGTGTGTTCAAAGACACTCTTTAAATAACAGTCTGTGAATAAATTCTATGTTCTTCTTTTTTAGGCTCAACTTGGTAGTGTCTACAGTACTTTGTGAGGCTTCTTGTATAAAAAGCACTGCAAACCTTGCTATTTCAGGTCAGTTAGTCAGGAACCTATCTAATACTTCAACTAAGGGAACCACGTCCTCAACAGGGTGTTTAACTGAAATCTATTTAAAAATTTAAGTTAAACCAATGCAATTTGCTTCTGCAGGCAAAGCTCAGGGCATGCTGCCCTGCATTTATTCTGCATATGCAGACTCCTCCAAAAGGAGCACAGGGCATAAGTTCCCAGGTTTGAGAACAGTCCATTCCATATAATCCTGAATTAACTTGCAAAAAGGCCAGCCTGTGTTGGTTAATGCCATTCTGGCTATGGGTTTAGTACACACTGTTCCCTCTAATACTCTCATTGCTCCACATTCTTACTCCACTTGAGCACTGTGCATGCTCACTTTTGGTGCAACAGTCATATTTCACCTATCATGCAAAATTCCTCGTGCCATCCCTAGCAGACCTACCAGGAGATCTAGAGATATTACAGCCCTTATACATAGCTCTAAAGAAAGGGAGCTTGGTTTATTGCTCTGTCCCTAGCAAAATCTTTCCACTCAAAGCCAGTACATGCCAGAGAGCAGGAGTAAAGTTGACTGACTTTATTTCTTATAGCTGCTAAAAAGCAAACCGTAGGGTTGCTATATGAGGAGGGAAGTGAACTAAGGCAGATGCAGCAAAGGTTGCCTGTCGTCTTCTATGTGTCACCAGTTATCCATGCTTGCACAAGCTGAAACCTGAATTTTAAGAAAGATGAATATTTAGAAATTAAAAAACCAGTCACTTTTTAACTGAAACTTAACTTGTGTTTCATGTGTGGAATTAGGAGACTTTCATAAAACTTCTTGTCTGGCCTTGGATGATTCTGAGGTATTTTTGTTGGGCCCCAAACTCTATAAACTAGCCACTACTAACAGCTTCCTTCTGTGAGAGGCTCTGTTTCAAACTACAGCAAAACTCAAAGGTTAAGTCCAAAATAAACAGTTCCTGTAAAAGTAAATTGATAAATAGCTCCCCTGTAATCATATAATTAGTGGTACAATGTGTTAACCGCTTTTGTGAAAGCAATTTAAATGCTCACCATTCACATTGTCAAAAATATCATTGACCCAGTTGCTTAAAAACAATTGATGAAGTGAATGTTGGTCTTTACTGTGGTTATTAATGCTGGGGAAGATCTTGCTGTGTGCAGACAGCAACAGACCCTTCATCAGTACGCATCCACACTGGATTTTTTTATTCTTTCCTAAGAAAATTTGGAGGTTGGGGCAGGGTGGCAAGGATCCACATCTGGCCTACTCACTTATCCCTGGTCATTGGATCCACTAGCCAAACTTCTTACATACTGACCATCAGTAGCTGTTAGGAAAAACTGTACCTCAATAAATTCAAAACATTTGATATCTAAAGATTTAGTAATAAAATCATACTTCATAGAACGTGAAATGCCCACAGTCGAGTGATCCACTCCCTAAAGGCTTTCACATCAGAGAACACCTGAAAAAATTATAGGGATAGACTCTTACATTTGCAAACCAAGTAAAACCCAGGATAACAAAAGGGATTTTAAGGAAATTTTCCATCCCTCATTGGGAAATAGAGATCAAGATGATTAGAGCTAAGTATGATTAGGTCTAAATTAATGTTGGAATTCAGTCAACAGAAGCAAATACCCTAATTTTAATTTTATCCAAGATCATCATCAAACCTGCAAAATTTCTGCAGTCTGCAAAATGTTTTATCTTTATAAAAGGTCTAGTCCTTATGTGTGAAAAGTTTTCCACCTGCCTGCTATTAAGCTGGTAATTATAGAATAACATTTCTCAATATGTAGAACATTCCTTAGGATATGGGCTAACTTTGGTGGGCAACTCTCCTAACAGAGGCTGAGCTGCCATTATTAAAAATTAAAGCTCCAACTCTTGTGCTTGTGAAAGATGCCTGCAAAAAATGGAGCAATTGGTTCAGAAGGATCTGCCTGCAACTTATACTCTCAGGCATGCACTAAATCCGCTGATTACAAGAGGTGCTAATGCCAATACTACTCACTATTTCACTACTGATGCATGTACAATGGAAAAAGTACATTAGCAGAAATCCTTACCCCAGTGTTTCTGAGAGTAAGCAGTAAAAAACGGCATGTAATAAGGATAAACTAGAATACACATACGCTAAGGTGTTTGACTTCAAAAGCTCATGAAAAAGCAATGGGTTTGATTGATTTCATTTTGAAAGTGAGCTCAGCTTTTAAAAGACTGAGAAGTACTGTTACAGGAAGAGGTAGTGATTTTACAATAACAGCAGATACCCAAATAGCAACAAACCACTGCACACAAAATGCTTGACTTGCTAGTAAACAGCTGTGCAGCCCATGCCTATTATTCTAAATTTTCAATTTTCAATTCCTTGCCTCCTGGGCTTAAAAGAAGATTCTTTACTAATAAACTAATAAACATACCTCTATATATTATCTTCCATTTAACAATAGTTTGACCCAGATGAGCTACTCCCAAGCTTTTATATCAGCATACCCAGTTTCAGGACCATAACCCCACTTCTGGCTGATGACCTCCCCATGAATGCTACAGCTCCCCTGTCTAGGAAACACTACCCTTGATTGTAGGACTCACAGGAGAATGAGCAGAAATGTCACCACCTTCAGAAATAAATGTATAGTCAATATACCTTTCCCTACGAGTTCTCGGTATAAATAGAGACACACTCAATCACATACACAGGTACACAAATGTCCATTCAGGCAAGCTATAAATTAATGAAGCTATTTTTCCCACACCCTGGACAGAGAAAAAGGAAAAAAGAGGAGCTTATATTGTTACAGATATTTCTATTTTTAAATACTCAGGAAGAACTTTGATACTTCAGTAACGGGCCAGTTTCTAGATGGACTGTACAAATAATTGTGCAAAGAATCATATCCAGGGCAACAGCATCAGGGTTTGATGTCTACATAAAGCAGTATTCTGGCACACGCGGCTCCTATGATAGACTTGGAAGAAGACAAACCAATTTTCAAGGAAATAGCAAGCCAAAGCTATTAAATAATAGACATGGTGTTGAAGCCAGTCATTCAGTCCCCACTAGTTCAAATGTTCTTCCATACTGACAGGGCTTGGAACCCAAGTCGTACCAAAGAATGCCATTTAGCATCAGTGATGAAAATAATGAAAATTAAGACTGGAGCTGTAAAAGCAAATGGAAAAATGTGATGCAGGATCAGGGTTGCCATGTGCCGTTTGTTGTGGAAAATACCTAGAAAGTTACTTTGTCTAAAATGGACAATATATATACTTTTACCAGAAAGACATAATAGAATAAAATAGCTCTAGATCAACAGGAACCACTGAGAAGGCCGGAATTCGGATTCTAGGAATTCAACCCTTTGATGAGTTCCATTCTACAATTATTCTTGTTCAGAACAACTCCTTTTCTACAATTCCATACTATTAAAAAGAACAATCACTTCAAAAGACTGTCACCTGATTGCTGGGTGTTAGCTCCCCTCATGGATTGTATAGTGCAAACACAGTAATTGCCAGCCTGGAGGAGTGCAGCTTAGCACAGACCTAGGAACAGATGCTGAAGGCAAAACCAACTTACTGTTACATCAAGCAGGTAATATTTCTGCTCGTTTGCCTTCCACTCCTTTTCTCACTTTGAGTGTATGCCTCCTTTTAGAAAAGTAGAATCAGGATCTACTCAATGTTCATATTTTTGTACTTTTAACAGAAAACAAAAGTTAAATCCTTCCATGACACAGCTGTGTAGAACAGAGTAGAAGAAAACTTCAGCGTGTTGAGGGAGGCATGGGGGGAAGGGGAGGCAACAGACTTTCATTGCGTTGTTCCGGACATGCAGGAAGAAAGACAAGATGCAAGGGATGTGGTTTATTTTGGCTGCAGCTTTATTAACTCAACTCCTCTGGGAACTACCATCCATAACTCGTACAGTACAGGTCGTCATTCTTTCCATAATCATTCCCACCTGCTGGAGAGCTGCAGTTGGCCTCCTTTCTCCCATCACTCCTCCCCTCCCCCACCCCCCGCACCTCCACAGCTGGTCACCAGCTCGCTACTGACCACCATATCCCCTAAAAAAGGATAAAGGGGCTGGAAGAGGCAATTGTCTGCTCGCTGTTACAGACTTCAGCAATTCCTACTCGCCCTCAGCTTCTTACCTTTCTCTAAGTCCTCCTCCAGTTCCAGTTTATCAGACATTCAGACCTTCATGGAACAAATACCTGTATTGCACATCTGCCTTATGGAGGAGACAGCAATAAGCTCGGCTGAGCTTCTCCACTCCTCTGCCCTGTTTCCCAGAGAGTTAACAGTTCATATTTGCTGCTAAGCATAAAGCTGTTATCAAACTCTATGTATACAGACTCAGCAAAGTGCCTCAAATAGAAATAAATGCCATTTATCCAGAATGCTCTTTATCATGATGTTTAAGATTGCTGTAACAATGTTTACTTAGATCAATATTTGAAAATACCATTCTAAATAGCAAAGGAAGTGGTTTTTTACACTGGTCAGAGAAAGTGAGAAGCAGACACCAATCTAATTTCCATGGTTTTTATATATGCTTCAGATGATCTGTTGACCTCACATGCTCAACTTTGTTCTTTAGCTCTAAGAATGGGCATGATACCAGCAAAGAGAGAGAACCGAGGGCTTGGAATGAGAGGGACAATGTGTTTCACAAGAGCCAAGACTGTATGGAAGTGGGGGTGCGCCTGTTGACTATCTGCACACACAATCAATCCCTTGGGTTGCTCAGACATGAAGTTTATAGGAAATGTGTGTCTGCATGTATACCTGCTCCCCACCTTCCCTGGCAGGAAGATGGGCCCTACGTGTGCAGATCACGTGTGGAGGAACAAAGGATGAACAAATGCAGCGAGAATTACACTCCCATCAAAAGTCTGTCCTTTAAGAAAATAGCAAATACACCATCAAAAGCACGCACAGAAAAGGTTTTCTGATATAATGCCAGCCATTTATCAGGTAAAAGGCACAAAAGTGTCTACGGAAAATTCCATCTAGTATTCCAGTGGTATGACCACTGCATCTTAAAAAGCAATCAGTCTATTTTTATACTTCTGTTCCTCTAAGATTTTTTTATTTGTTTTGGCAATGTATCTACATTTTCTATGAATTATCAGTGAACGTAGGAAAGGTTTCTAAGATCTTCAGTGCAACAAATGTGCTTGGAAATACTTATATTTCTTAAGCCATTAAAATGCAGTTGTATGCAGTAGCTATGCTATCACTGTCATGTCACTTTAGATAATTATCTCCCCTCTGCAAACAGCAGCTAATGCAGAGCCACTGACCCTTCCCCCTTCTGAACTGGTTCTCTTTTCTCCTCTCTTATTACTTCAGTAACCAAATTAAAATAATTAAAAGCTATACCAGTTGTAGATGTGGTGTAAGACCAGAAATGGGTCTGTTCCCATTGACTTCAGAGAAAATGGGTCATTGGTATGCATGATGCTGGCTCCCGGAATACAAAATTAGGAGGACTTTGCATTTCTGTTTTGGTATTTATTTATTTTTTCACACCCAATTAATAAGTAAAGTCAACTGCATAAAGGAAAAATGCGTATATCAAAATGGAACACATTTTCATCTGGCTTTTATATTTTCTAAATGAATTCCCTTGAAAATTATGTATATAATTGAAACAGAAATTATATATTTATTGCTCATAAAAATCTATCATGCACAAGATGTTGAATGTTGAACTACTTAGACAAATTTACTCCTTTGCATTTTTCACAAGAAGTTCCATTATGGGAACTAATGAATCTTTTCTGGAATCAGGGACATTTGTCTCCGTTCCCGAATGCAGAAGAATGGAAATATGGTATTCTATCATTTTGCTGCACTTGGTCCAGGTCCATTCAATTTTTTTCCTAATGTTTTGGAAACATACAGACATGAAAACCAATGTCTGCCTGGCCCAGCAGGAGATAGTAAAATACTTCACAAACACCAGATGGGATTTTAACAATGTTTGTAAAATATAAAATGCTCGAAGCATTCTCTGCAAACCTAAAACTGAACATGTTTCATCTCATTACAAGCCTTTTATTCACCTAGTGAATGCCTGTACATTTTCTGTTAGAAGACTGACACTAACAGACCTCTGATGTTCAAAAGGAAACCCAAAAATCAACCTCTTCGGAAACTAATATTGATACATATGGTAAAATACTTGTGTGATGTTAAAATCAAGTGTAAATCTACATATGGTAAAATACTTGTGTGATGTTACCAGTGTAAATACTATGTAATCATCATAATGTAACTGCATGGTCTCAATGCTGGGAAAAAACATGATGATATTTTTTGTTTCATTCTTCTATTAAATAACGAAGGTATTTGTGGCTTTTAAGATATTGTATTATGTTTATGTTTCTAACCATCAGATAACACTTTAAAAGCCAAAAAGCAGACTGCCTATCCATCATCACATTGAAAGAAATAATAATGAGTCCCTAATCCTCCAGGACTGAGAATGCGGCTGAATGGAAAATTTTAAGAAAACTACTTTTGCCACAAGATACAAAATTATTTAAACTGAAATTGTTTGGGGGAGATGAGCCAGCTGCACTGAATTTCTTATAAAAAAAGGGAAACATTTCAAAAGTATTGCAAAGAGTTATTTAGACAATTTTCTAACTAATTTTCTGTTTGATCAGTTTTCCTTTCAAAGCTTTAATCTCAAATGTAAGGCAGCAATGGCTGACATAATACACCTTAAAAATGGAATTATATATTTAGAAACAATCAAAAAGAACAATTCATGTCAAAGCAATAGTTAAGTTCACAACCATTCTGAAATTTCAACATATTGCCCTGACAAGGGATGGACAGAATCATCAAAATCTTGAAAGTTTTCCCAGGAAGGAAAATCGTTTTAAAGTGTATGAAACAATGAAGTTAATTTACATGCAATATAATATAATTATCTAGAAGGAAACCCTGTCTATATACAACCAGCCTTTTAGCCTACTTGTTCTCTTAAATCCAAACAGTATTTGAATTAACTGAACATTTTAAAGTATATTGTACAGAAGTATTCTTATTTTCCTTACTAAACATTTCTGCTTATAGGGTACCTGCACTTTCCCGAACGAAGGATACACAACTCTAGTATAATTTGATACTTTTCTGCCTCCATCAGACAAAGCAGTTATTCCAAGGCTAGATCTGTAGCTAGCATTAATAGGCATAGGCGTGTGCTTTCCTGACCCAGGAGCCCTGGTCTCCCTGACTTGGTAAGCTGCAAAGTCAAACTTTATGGTTTCCTTTTGACAGCAGCCTCTTGCATTCCCAGCAGCACAGTGATCTGGGTTTAACAAAAGGACTCTCTTCTCGGCACGCACTGCAGTTGGAGCTGTCGCACTCTCAGGGGAAGTGACGGCTGGTGACTCCAGGGAGCCTGGAGTTCCTCCTTCTCGCTTCCTGGCTGAATACTGTGATGCAAATGGTTGAGTAGCACTGGCATTGCTCTAGAAGGCAAGCGGTCAGGGCCTGACCGCTGAGTGCAAATACGAGGTTGGCTTTGGATGGGGGAGACATTCCAAACTCCTGCAACCCAGCAGAACTCAAGCGGGAGAAGAGGGCCCTCTTACCCATCTCGGGGGCACTTCTGCATGGGCCTGGGGGCAACTTCAAGGGCAATCAGGGTCACACTGAAGGAATTCTAGGCAGCACCAGATGTAGCTGATGGTGGAAAATAGCTTTTTTGGCTGCTTCTTCAGGAATTAGGTACCTCATTTCAATGCAGTTTCAGCAATCTTCAACTTCAGCTTAGGGAGCTAAGTGGTGGTAATGCAAAATAACTTAGTTTAGAAAGATTTAATTCCAGAAATGCCTATTGCCATCTGAAGGTACTTAGTAGAGTGCGGCAATCTAGATATTTTTGCATCAGGTTTACCAGATTCTCTCAGTTGCAATTAATATTTATCATTTAATTTTGAAGAGGTGTCAAAGGAATTGTGGCCCCCTAGAATATGCCCCTTTTAGTTGTGACTCTTGGATGACTTTATGCACAAAAGTGCAGGGTGTTGATTGAAGTAAAGCCACAAATGAGTTATGCATGGTCATCTTTAAATCAGAAGAGTATTAAGTGCCTTTAAGTTTCCCTATCCCTTTGCATTGTAGGCCAGATTTTCATAAGGTGAAGCCTCATAGTCATATATTTTATGAGCCTAACTTTTGCACCAGCAAGTGCCGCAATTGCATCCTAAAACATAGCTTTATTTCAAGAAAACAGACGGATATTTGGGTGACTGAGGGACAAGTGAGGTCTTACTGAATTCATTGTGAACCTTTCTACCAACTTCAGTGGGATTTATGTTAACAGTAGAATCATATTTTTATTAGGAAATGAAAGAATTCTGTAGATAGCTGCATAAAACAAACAGCAAAAGCATGGAGTCAGGTATGTCATGACCTCTGGCTTGCTTTGTGAAATCCCACGCTGAAGGTCATCCAAGAAAGAATGATTTCAGGAGAGCCAGTCCTGGTATAATCTTTTTGTTATGCTTTTTGTAAAGTTGCTTGTTCTATTAATTTAGTAGCAGGTATTACCAAAGCTACTGAAATGCTATGAATTATTAATTGATGATTTTTATTCTCTTCTCCTGTGGTGTATTATTGTACTTCCTGAGGGTTTTATGTGAAGTGCAGTTTGTGCTTTTTGGTTAAATATTTTTAAAACAGTAACACTGTCAATAAAGAAAAAAGCCCAGGATAAATAAAAGCCAAGATAAATTCTACTCATGAAAATTTTATTTTGGTTAAGTAATGTATATGCATCGCCTACACATTTGGCTGCATCCATTTACAGACAAAATCTGCCTTCATAGAAATTTATGTGCAGAAACAAGGGACAAACTTTAAAAGCTGGAACACTTCAGTAGAGATCTTTTTACAAGGGTCCTATAATTTGAGTTACTCAGTTCCACATGTGGCACCCCCTTGAAACCTACAGCAGTTGTGAGTGTACAGTCACAGAAGAATTGGGTCCTATATATTCGTTAGTGAGAAAGGTATAAACAGGCAGTTTCCTGAGGGGATTCACAGAATAAAACCTATCTCACTATGCAGTTGTGTACTAAAATACTCCTCTGTAAAACGGTGGTCTTTCAGTATTTTTATTTCCCAACGACCTCACAGATTTTGTATCAATTTTATTCAGTTTACAAGTTAAAATATGCTTGTCTTCCTTTTGTAAATGCCAGCCCTCCAAACTAAGACTGAAATGTAAAAGTCAAGATAGGTTTTCTCAAGTTTATACTCATCAGCATCACCAGTAAAAGATGCTCTGCAGCTGGAGCTCCATTAGAAATGCTATTGTGCAAGACTGACAATAAACTAAATCACTCTCACTAAATTTGTTGGCTCTCCAGAAAGAGAAAAGCAGCTAAAACGTACTGGCAAGGGCTGTGCCACCTTTGGAAGAGCTGTAAGCACTGTGTGCTCCAGCTCCTGTCTGCCTCCTGCTCACACATGACTGTTAAAGGACAGGCTGCAGGCTGCTTACTAAGGCCTGCCTGGTGGTGCATCAGTTTGTATTTGGGCCTGCACTGGCTCGCTTTCTGTTTGATTTTATGCTTCAGGGTTCCTTACCCTGTGGTTGAGCACCTTCATGAACCCTGAAGGAGCCCATAACTATAGACCATGAGTCCTGTGGCCCTCTGGGTTACATGAGAACTACCGTCTAGAGACTACACTCATCCCTAGAGTCAGCACAGTAAGCTGGCAAAGCTCAGTACAGAGTGGAAGCAAACAACAGGAGGAAAAATGTATCGTTTTTACTGGGCACCTTCACTTTATTCACAGTAATTGTCCTCAGAGTTGCCTACAAGGTGAGGAGCAGTCTCTGAATTTCAGTGGGAAATGGGAAGCTGTATCTCCCTTCGCCTCCTTTGAAAATGGCTATATGTATGTTAGATGCTGCAAGAAAAAGATGTCAGATTGAGAGAAATTTTTTTCCAATTTCTTTTTGGCCACAGAACAAAACTGTCAATTATTTGTGCTAGTGTGTGTATGTGTCCAGATGCTGCTTTTCAAGTAACACATCCTACCCAAGCTCCACATTACAGCTCCTTCCATGTCTAGTGCCTTCAACTGCACTAGGTTCTCACTCCTGTCTTCCCTTTCTCACGCAAGAGAGTCTATGAGGCTGAATGAGTCTTGAATTATATTGCTTTTAATGGACCCAAATGCTAACTGCCCTTTCTGCGTTTCAAAATTTACATCTGGAAACAATAATAAAGCCACTTTGCCTGTAAGTAACTTTATCCATGCTACTTACAACTTAAAGAACATTTTCTTTGTATTTCTATTTAAATAGTTTGATGAGGAGATCTCTCAGACGCTGGCTGATTCTCCTTGTCTTGGCTAAAGGGTGCAGTGCACCCTTTCAACCTCCAAATGCGATCTTTCTGTCTCTTCTGAAAAAAAAAAGTTTCCCTTTGAAGTTACTGAGGCAAGCCAGTGGTGTTGGTTCACCCGCCTGCTTCCATAAAACCTATTATTCATAAATTGGAACACCTACTTGATGACTGTAAAGGCGCAAACTACAGACTGGGATTCAGTACATTTCAGCAAACATTCTCCCGTGCTATTATTACAGCAGACAAACATAATGTGCAGAAAAAATTATTTTAAAAGAATTCATGCTTGTGAAGCAGATGCACCTAATATAAAATGAAATTAGAAAAAAAAATGGATTTCATAGAATATACACTGTATTTTAATGAACAGCGCATACTTCTCCCAGGATTTTTTAGGGAGCATATGGAAGACTTTTTTCTCTTGCCTGTTGTGATAGGATGAAATAGGCTAAAACTCAGATAGAACTGAGAGTAGGGTAATTGTATTCATATTTTTACATCACTTCTTGAAAATCCAGGCATTCATATCAACAGCATAATCCGTTCTCCAGTATATTGAAAATGTGCTAGAAAATAAAAAGCCGAATAAATCTAATGGCTAAAGCCATGCCTCTTTTTTGGTTTCAGAAAGCAACTTCTATTTAGCAATGGCCTTGATTCTTCAAGTGCATCTGTGCTGTGCAGTACTGTCTAATGAAACCACTTGGCTATTCACACGACTTGAGCTAGCTCAGCTTTGCACTTGTCCTGAAAGATGTATCCGCTCTCCCAAAGCCAGCTCAGGTATATCAATATAGATATACAGAGGCATGTAAACACCCCTGTTCTGTGCCACAATATAGCCCTTGTGAGTCAAAATTTCCACTGACTTAAATTAAAATTAGCAAAATAGAGTATGAACTGAAAGATTGGCCCCTACAGCTAGAGAGTTAAGATAACTGTGGAAGGGAATGAGTCCCTGAACTTAGATTTGGCTCAATGTGAGCTGACCACTCTACCGTTCATAACTACATCCTAGCTCAATTAATAGATTTTTTTTTTGTGGCAGAAAAACCAAGTCTTGAAACCTCACCCCTCAAATCCCAATATTGTCCGTCATGTGTCTCAAAGCCAGGTATAAAGGACAGAGAAGTTCCTAATATGACGATGCTTTCAAAGCAGGTTTTTTTCTCCATTCATTTGCCTGCATAGAGTTTAGAGTGGTAAATGGTGTCTACTGACAGTGCCTTAATGGGTTGAATGAAAGTGAATTGTGCACAGCTATCTAATAAATGCTATTTATATGGGGCGCTTCTAAAGTAATCACATAAAAGCAGCGAGTTCTAAAAATCTCCTGTTGATTAAATCTATATATGTATAACTGTATCTGCATTCTGTTGTCCTGGCAACATCTGGGTGACTGCTGAAACACTGAAGAGGCAGATGGTTCACAAACCTGAAGGAATACTGTCCTGTTTCTGTGTACTACTACTATCATGCCCATTTAAGTATCAAAAGGATAAAAAGGTTACAGATCAGGACTATCATCATAAAATTACCAGGGTGTTTTTTAACCTTCCTCCTCATATCTACTTACATTGTAGCTGGGTTCATCACTGCTAACACGTGACTGATTTGGCCACCCTGTTTCTTAAAAATTTCAGACTGTTCCTTCAGAATTGCCCTTTGTATACTGGGCTTTAGTAACTCCAAAAAAAAGCCCACCTTGAAATATGTCTCATAATAATTCTGGTATCATGTTTGTAAAGGCAGTTTTCCAGAAGATTAGTAGAAAAAGCATAGTCCTTTTTTTTGACAGTTACCCTTAACTGAGGTCACAACACAGGCCCAAACAAACCTTTCATCTGACATGTTCATGCAGGATGATGGGAATCTGTTGCGGCAAGTTGATCTCACCACTTTTTCACGTATAATTCAAACTCATCAGCTAAAAAACAAACTCCATATCCATCCATGGCTGAAAGAACTGAGAAAATCACACTGGACGCTGGAGTGAGGAAAGGGAAGGAAGTATTCACAAAGGCTAAGTTTAGCCTTCGAAAACCAGACTTGCTAGGCCACCTTCATTGTTTGTAGAAGGAGATAAGCTGTACTGGGGGAAAAAATCAAGAATGCCTAGATTATGGCTTCTACTCTGAACCATTTTCTAAAGAAGCCTCTCTCTCTTGTGAATATTGTACATTTCCCTGCTTTCCTCTGGCACTGTAAACTTCTCTTTCATATAACCTATGTACTGTTGTTCAGTACTTTGGGGAAGGATGGAGAGTTTACATTCATTCACTCTCTCTCCCATGCAGTGAATGGCTGTGTCAAGCACCTCTGTGGTAACTTGGTCACAACACAGAGAGGGTGTTAAAAACATTCCCTTACTTTCATAGAGCCCGTGCAGCCTTCCCTCATTGTACAAGCATGTCAGAGACTATCACCTGAGCCCTCAGTCTAAGAGAGAGTGTCCAGGATTCCTTTTGAAATGAGCTGTATGTGGTTTTCCACAGCTTTATTAATAGCTATTAGATGGTACGGGGGACAGGCAGCCATCTTCCTTAATGCTTGAATCGGAAGCCTTGTATTCTTGCAGTGTATTACACCCCTCCTCTTGCAAAGGCCTGCTGGTATGCAAAGGGTGAAAGTGCAGAAAGTGGATCCAGGCCCCTCTCTTTACACAGGTAGAATGCCATTTTCTACCTTGGAAGATAAAAGGCCTTTCAAGATGAACATGGGGTTAAAGGCTATATTATACAAACTCTTTTTCATAAGTTTAACCTTTTTCTCACATTTAGGACAGAAACATAGAACAATGTACGCTGGAAGGACTTACAGAGGTTATCTGGTTCAACCTCCAGCTCAAGGACCAACTTCAGATCAGGTTGCTCAAGGCCTTATCCAGTTGATATCTGAAAAGAAATCAAAGGATCTTGAAATAAATTATGCCCCAGTGTCTGGGGACGGCTAAGAAGAAGTGAGAGATGGAATATTAGTTTTCTGTCGAGTTTTACACAGGAGCTAGGATCCATTAGACTGCATCCTCACTTCTCCACTCCCCCCATCTCTTTTAGTACCTGAAATCACAGAAGGTAAAAACTTGTTTCTGCCTAGTATTTTCTTTTCTGGTCTGCCTGATGCTCTTTCACCATAAAACTATTATTACTTCAGAGTGTCTGGGCATTTCAAACGCAAGTTTTATATTTCTGTTGTATTTTAAAGGCTAGATTAAATCTATTTTAATAGCCACTCGATTATATTTTTGCCTCAAAGTGTAACTGTTTAAAATAAGCTGCAATTCGTGTCTTCTCAATTCTACTGTCTGGAGTGCCTGCTGACTGTGCTGGAGAAGGGCTCAGAGCGGCACCAGGAGCCAGCAGAGGGAGCCCATGCTTTTAGCTTGGTCTTGTCTTGCCGAGACCGGTGAGCGATGTAAACGGGCAACATCAAGCGTACAGCTCCCGTACAGATAAACTCAAGTGTTGGTAAGAGACGGTAGCCAAGTTACTTTTTAATTCAAGCAGAAGTATCTGTCTCTTGGGTGTGCATGCTTTTGGCAAAACAATAAATAAAATCCACACCTTCCAGTCATAAGCAGTAAAAAAATTATTTGGTGTGAATACACAAATGCATGGGAATCCATTCAACTTCTTCACAGATCAACTTGTAGATATGGTTGGAATCTTTTAATTAACCCTTGGCCTCATATGCCTTTTTGTCTGTCACTACTTTTTCAGAAGTCAAAATAATGTCTTCATCTACTGCTTCATCTTCTTCAGTTCAACCACAGCTTTAAACTCCAGCCTTGTAGACAAATATATGCACTTACATTGTCCGTATGAAAAGTCCCAAAGAAATTGTGCAATGTACAAGAAATACATGCGACTTTTCCAAAGAGTAGTTTGCCCTTTTAACGTCTTACTGAAATCTAATTGTTTGGGTTGTTTGGGGTTTTTTTTTCCAAATAGCTCTGTTACAATTCATGTCAATTACTCTGTGTGTGAAAGCATTAATAAAAGGTACCATATTTTTCATGTGTTATGGGTATGTTTTTACAGACATTTCTCTGAACAGTTGCAATTCACCTGAACACAATTCTAAACTTGTTAGGTTTTACTCTGGCGAGGTACTGAGATAGAAATAGGAAGAATAGCCTTGCATGCTAAATGCAATGGAACTACCACAAAAGCCTCTATTATTTGGACAGACCACAGTAAATAATAAGCTGCATTTGAGAAACACCTACCTGATAATACATTTTCTTGGTATCTATCAACCCACAGCAATAGTAAAAGATGAAATAACTTAGTCTCACCAGATTGCTCTGAACTTCTACACCTCAAAATAATTTAATGATAAAATTAACTTAATGTTGAATTTAATGCCGTCTCTCAGATACATATTCTCAAGGAATACAAAGTAAAAGTTCTTACTGCATGGAAAAAGGTTCTCTTAAAAAAATGCAGTGGGAAAAACTTTGCTGATATACTGCCGGACAACTGTAAAACTGGAGGAAATTCTAAACATTAAAGATCCAAAGTAAAATATACCATAAATAATCTTCTTTGATCACCACAGTAAATCTGAATTTAGGATTTCAAAATAGCTTACTTAGTCTAACTTTTCAAACTGTTCTTAAGTTGTTCTGAATTTGTAATTAAGTTGTGCAAAGTTAGGACAGCAAAAACTACTACTGTCTCAAAATTAGCAGTTACATTTTGAAAATGTAAATAAATAGAAATACTGCATTCTGAAGATTTCTGGGCACAAATGAGCATTACTGAAGAGTAGTATCTGATTTTATTCAAATTCACCTGTGAATAATATGCTCCTGCCCTAAAAAAAGTTGAATACAATGCTAATGTATACACATATACATAACATAATGCATAATCTGACAACTTATCCTAAAACTCTGACACTGTATGGAAGGGGCAGATTTTGCTCTCTGTTACAAATGGGTCGAGCTGCAAGTTGTTGAGAGGACAGAATTCTGAAGCAAAATAAGAGGACAGCTGAATTCTGCATGGCCACCCACAAGCAACACAGCATCCCTTATGAAGTCTTCTTCTCTCCCCAAATCATTTCAATTGCGTTAAGTTCGCATGTTCCACTCCCTAAAATCATAGGCCAACAGACCTGACACTTGTGACTTCTTTCCATAATAACATTTTCTAAAATTCTGCATTAATCATTATTATTCTTAAGTGCATTAAGTGCGTATTTGTTCTACAGATGAAGATGTGTTCCCTGAAAAGGAAAACCTATAATGGAAATGAAAGTGAAAAAGTACAAATACATTGCTTTTGACTTGGTGCTTTTCATATCCATTCCAAGAGATCAAACTTAAAAGTAATTATTTTTCAATACAGTGCATTGCTTTCTCCTTTTGTCATTTTCTTTCTCTTTGTATATTTTAAATTCCATCTGTTTTTACCATAGTTCACAGAAATATTTCAGAGAAAAATTAAACTTGACCAAATGCTGCTTTCTATACCACTGCTGCTTCTGACAGGTTCCAAGTGGCATTAGACCAAAATGATTTGTACTGACTTACTTTCAACCTTCTGTTTCACCTATCTCAGGGGCTCATATATTGAGCCAAATGCAGACCAAAAAATGTACATAAACAGAATATAGTAAGCCTGGGCTTTTCATATTAGTCCTTGTTTGCCAAAGTTTCCTTTTTCCTGCATATAACTTCTCAGGGCTCTGCTCTACTGTAGCAGCAACTCTAGTCATAATCAATGCAAGGATACTTTTGCATAGCAACCTTGATTTAACTATCCACAAATACATAAAATAATTAATATAGGTGCTTTGAACCACCTTCTGGAGGAGTCTATTACTCTTAATCAGCTTCAGAGAGATGCCTGGGAGATTAAATTTGGGTGGTATGAACACTCTCTCCTCATCTCCTACTGTCTCCATTAATTACTAAAGAAAAGTAGCCAAACCCTCAGAGGCCTGAGTTATTAACAGAAATAAATGTATTGGCTTCCGTGAAACTGTACGAATTTTGTATTGCTGAGAATCTTGCCTTTTCAGCTACTACAAAATGAACCTTACTCTGGATTTACAAGTTTAACAGATCTGAACCAGGTCTAAAAACTATAAATTTGAACTTCTTTCAGACACTCTTTTTAAAAGAAAGTCCTGCAGCAACCATGCGTTTGGAAATTTCAGTGCTAATGACAGCAATTGGAGGGATATTCAAACCATCCAGTGTGGACAACTGTATTAGCCTTGTAAGAGGCTCTAAGGTTCCCTGTGATCTCAATGGACAGAGATAGAGTTCTCTCAGCTTGAAGCCAGGGGCCAGCAAGTGCCTTCTGCAGGTACCTCTTTGTCTTCAATGATGACCGAAGAAGCTAAACAATGCAATACGCTGCTCCCCGCTTTTGTAAAGATGTTAGGTGTCATGGGTCTATGCTGACACTCTGTTAAGGTGGGATTTATAAATATAAAACTCTTTCAAATAAGTTGCTTGCCTCAAAGGCAAACACATCCCAAAATAAATGTGCCTGCCCTAAAGTCAGCTAACCAGCCTTGCCAAGGAACAGAAGAGCAAACCAATGCATGTTATAAACATGTTAATGTTATATAAGACCCTGATTCTGACATTCAGTCCAGAAATCTATCTCTATATCTTTCAAAAACACTTAAGGCAAATACATAGCAATTCACAGAGTATTAACACTATCAGGGGCAGTGTTTGTAGAAGAAAGGGCATAGAAACTTTGGAGTTGTGTATTTCAACTCACTGAGTTTATTGCAGGTACTAAGACTTCTTGCCTCTTTCTCTTGCAAGTTTTTTGTGGGCCACCTTCCCTCCTCTTCTCTGTAAAGACCACCCTGTCACTCCCCTGCTCTAAACCTCCTATTAGTTCTGAGCGTCCCCATTCTGTTTTTTCAAATACAAGGACTCCTCCAACTCACCCACTCTCAGCTTCCTATAAACATCTGTGCTGCAATCATTCTTCCTCCCTTTGCTCCATGCTCCCCTGCATAAGGCTCCTTCTATCTTCAGCCCCTTGGCAGCTGTAGGCACATAATCCCACTTTTCCTTCCTTCTGGTTGCTCTGTCCAAATTCTCGACTGGTTCCCTTCCTCCACCTACAGCAGGGGCCCTGTATGATTGCCTGCCATGCAGAAGAAAGCATTTCTTGTACATCCATGTGAGCATTCTACATGACCTGTGTCACTGGCAGGCTCTGGTGAGGCTTTGTGCATTGTTGAAGGTCACAGACCTATATTTTGCTTCTTCCCTCCCTTTGTGCCATTTTGCATTACTGCAGATGGGACTGCATCAACTTAAAAGAGTCAACAGTTTATCACCGTGGTACAAAGTGAGGATGAAGTATGTGAGCCACAGAAACACGGACACTTCAACATCTGTTCTGATTAAGCATGTACTAAAAAGCTTTGTTGATTAATTCTGCACTGGGTGATATGCAAATAGTTTTCAAAAACTTCTTGAAAAATGAAGTCCTATAAAGTATTTCCTGTTTGATTTTTCCAAAGTCCTAGTCAAGAATAGGAAAAGCACTGCTATCAAGATGACAGAGAAGTTTGAAACCTTTTGGTCTTACTCACTAATGAAAAATTCTTGACTTCCCTCTCTGCAAAGAAATCTGCTTTTTATGTGCTTACACCTCAGAAGCCAAATACATAGAGACAGAAATAAAAATACAGACACACACACCCCCCTTCTAGAGAGGAATTTACAGGAAAACAAGGTATTACACCACATCTAAAGCCTTCCAATAATTTGTCACAATTAGGTGCTTCTTTCTTAGATGCATTTCTTCCTTTTGCATGGCAGCTGATCCCAAAATGACTAAAACTATTACAACCACCACAAAAAAGAAAAAGAAGAAAAAAACCCATTATTGTGACCTCCTTCAAACAACTACAAAACAATGTAATCGCTCATTATATAGTATCATGCAAATACACTTTAAAAACCACAGGAACCCCAGGGTGTTTGCCACACAGACACAGTGAGAGAAGGAAGGATGAAAGAATTGGACAGAATTTCTATATGAGCTGCTAAATTAAGAAATGACTCTATGCATGCACATGGTATGTATCAGCTCTTGTCTTTCACCCAGAGAAGAATGCAGATCACCACAGCACGTAGAGGACACAGAAATACATCATGCATCTTCACACGCACACATATTCAAAGGTTTTATGTTTTACAAGTGTTAAGGAAAAAAAAAACCCTGCAATGCTCTATGAACTGGAGTTAACTTCCTCACAGATGTGGAGGTATTGACTTTCCATGGGAGTGCTGAACTTTTGTTGCATTAAGTGAACAATATTTTGGAGACCTTCCTCAAAGTCCCACTGACAAGCACCACAGAATGCAGCACTCTCTGGACTTACTACTGTGCTACAACGCACAGTAATGCATTTTTAAATGTTTGGCTCTGACACCTGCTATTATATGGAACAAGTAGCTATTGATTACTTTTGTGGGGTGAGAAAGTATAGTCCCAAGGCTGTGCAATTCAGGAAACGGTCAAAGGGATTCATCCATCACAACACATCCTTCCAAAATTCACATCCTTCTTTCAGTCCTTTCTGAGAACCATTTGAGCCCACTTGCCATTTGGGTTCAAACCTACCATGTGTTTTTCTGTGCATGTAAAAACAG
Source organism: Aptenodytes forsteri (assembly GCF_000699145.1). Lineage (NCBI taxonomy): Eukaryota > Metazoa > Chordata > Aves > Sphenisciformes > Spheniscidae > Aptenodytes > Aptenodytes forsteri. The sequence goes on along the minus strand of NW_008794621.1, from coordinate 1,253,181 downwards.
AACAAATCAGTTAAGAGACCTGTTGCAACGATTTACTGACTATCAGAAGACACAGTTAAGACCACAATATAAACACCTGACTAGAGGAAGGCTACAGTCGATTTGATCTGCCTTGCTGCCACGCTCCCGTGTGGCACAGCTCTTAAGAAACTCTATCGTAGCTGTTGATACGATTCTCTTAGGACTGCAAGTGAGACAAGCTTTGAATGGGGAGTTAGATATAGCTTAAGAAAAAATACTGATGACCCAAAAAGAGGGCTCTTGTCTGTTTTCAAGTGTTAGTTGTTCTGATGAAAGGTATTACTCCTTATCTAATGCCTTACCATTCTTCATGTACCTTTAGCCATAGCTTACATGTTCTCTTCTTTCTTCTTTTGGCTTTATGTGAGACATACAAGGATAAGGTAACAGACCAGTAAATGTTAGAGTTAAAAAACATCATTTAAAGTATCGTTTAAAGCACGTAGTTCCTATATTGGTGAAATATCCACTTAATGCTTTTGCAGCCTGGCTGTAATTCCCTAAATGATGTCACATCCACCTCAACTCAAAATAATAGAAGGTTCTCTTCATATAGCTTATTTCCACATCTTCACTCTAACACATGGATTTTATTTCCTAGAGAATTACTGTAACGATCAGCTTTCATTCCCTCCAAACAAACATTCAGTAAATCTGCATCCTATGTATTTACATTTTTTCCTTGTTTCTTTTCCCAAATGCCTAGCTATTAAAATGTGCCTGGGTAATCCTGACTTTTCCACTAATGTTGCAAGCTTTACTATCAGATATTTTCAGACTAAAAATAATGTTCATGTCAGCATTTGTTTCAAAATTATATGGATAAGTCAACTGTCACTGTATGGATTGTAATAATAATACTGTTTTTCTATTTTTGTCCCTTCTTCCCATCAGCAGCTTCACTATTGAAGAATATTTCAGGTGAACCCAAGTAAATCTTACCTGTCAAATGTTTCATCTTGGTCCTACCATCACACTAACTACAGAACTGTTGAGGGAGGAGTGCAGCTAGGTGGCAGCGTGCCAAACAGAAGAATCAATACAAAAAGACGATTTCTAAAGATGCATGTCATAGCATGCCTTAAATAGCATGAAAACCTGAACAAAAACAAGTTGATGTCACATAATCCATAATATTATTGTGACTGACAAGCTGTAACCATGTGGTAAATTGAGCCAGGGTAATTAAAACTCCTGTATTTCTTTCTGGTTCTAGGAGTGACTCTGCCTTAACCATCCAACATTTCGGGTACCAACATTTATCACTATGTAAAACAGAAATGGTGCTATCTGCCTTGGTCTGAAGAACATTGCGTGGCTTAATAAAGTGATGTAAATATATGTGTTAGCTTAAGATCCTTGGTGAAACATGATAGGTACATGATGCAAATGAATGTGAACGTATACAGATAGGTATATATGGAAACAAATGAACACAGTATATAAATAGCCCTCTGCTGTATGTATAAAAACCCTACATAGTGATAAATCTTAAAAGACATGCACCATTCTCCAGGGCTAGCCAGAATAAAAGGACAAATCAGGTGTCCTGCAAAGAAAGGATCCTTCTGCACAGATCACTGGGCAGTTGCAGTACTGCTCTACAGTAGCACAGCCTTAGGGCTAGCGGAGCTTCACACTTGCCTAATGAACCCTTTCAATGTAATGACTTCACATCCCATGAAGAATTTCTTCTCCCAATAGGCAGAAAAAGAAATCCCACCCTGCACAAGAGCTTTATTTTCTCCACAGCCTAACCATACAGTTGTACTGCCTTCTAGGAATTTACCCTTCGTCCATAGACAGGAAAGAGAAAACCAAGCTACATTCGACTGTAAACTACCTTGCCCTTTGCTGCTGTGCTTTTTACTTTGGCACTGTGTTGGACTTGCCTTAATATTTAAGCACTAGCTGCTACTTTTGCTAGTGCAGGATCTGTTAACATTTCTGCTTTAAACTCCATTTTGGCTGGGACAACTGATCATTTCAGGATTAAGCATATTAACTATTAAACGCTTTAGCCACACTCTCTTTTAAAATCAATTCATCCAGTTTAAGCTTACAAAACAGAAATAGTAGCGAATATTCTGGGTACCCGATTTTCTTTTTATAGTCCTATATTTTAAAATCAGATTTCACATAAAGTCTAAAATCTGTCATGCTGTAAGTAACGACCTAAAAGATGCATGTTAAATATATATCTGCTGTGCATTCTTGACATATGAATTGGTATGCTTTTTGTGTGCTAACAATATATAACACAACATATCATTTTGTTTATTTGCATGTAACATTCCATAAAGATATCTTTTATACTGATAAACCTTCGGCTGGAGGGTCATCACATTATATATCACGTTCAGAAGACAGGGGTTTTTGCCTGAGTATCAGGAAGACAGGAAGAGATTCAAGAGAGCACTCTGCTGAGATCCCTAAGGGGTTTGTTTACTACCTTGGTGAAAGCCGAAGATCACTGATGGCTGTACTATGGATGTCACTCCAAGTGACCAGGACATTATGCTGAGATGTCAGAACCTGCAGGAAATCTTACAGCCCCAATGGCCTTTGGAACACTCACAGCACCTCCCAGAGACGTTACCAAACTGACAGGTGTTTTTCCTTTTCTCTTTATGGAGAACCAGAGACCTATGAGAAACATGAAAAGGAAGTAACTGTACAGCCTAATTTAAATGTGCAAAGGTAGGAATCATCCATATCCATTCCTATCAAATCCTTCTTTTAATCTTCAAGCTACTCTTCTTTCAAAAAATCTTTAAGTAAAATTGAAGTACATTAAATATTTCAAAGAAAGTCACTAGCTGAACAAATGTATTAATGCCAAATAAACAACATACAAAGGAGGATTTTTACACTTAAACCCTCACTACTAATTAATCTATGTCTGTCTAACTTCAGATATCTTGCGCAAGCTGATAAATCTGCAACAGAAAATGAACAAACAGATACACTTTGCTTGCTAGAACAAACAAAATATGTGTGCAATAGCCTCAGGTTATACAAATACTACTTCACTACAGTTATGAAAAATATTTACTTATTTGTTAACTACAACTATTCTGATGTCTTTTGGCAGCACATGTTAAGGATTCTAATATCATGCAGTACAGATGCCTAATAGAAACTATGTCACCCTAGAAGAAAGTATTCACAATTTATCAAACCATTAGCATGTACCTATTCAGCACAGCATGAAACTTCTTAAAAACCATGAAATTCAGTGACAAAAGTATTGCTGCTTCGCAGTGATATTAGACATGGGTAAGAAACAGTCAGAGGTTTTGGGGGAACAGGTCTCCTGGACAGATATCACGGTACATAATGAAAACGCCGCTTCCTGCAGAATTTTTCTCCTCAGGCATTTCTTCCTGACAATCTATGCTTTCAACCATTGTTTTTATTAGCTTAGGATAAGGTGATGCTTGGGGAAAAGCTTCCCAGCAGCCCCACAGGCCTAGATTTACAAAACATTCTGGCCTGTCTAACCAGCCAGCCAGCAGATTCCTTTTTTATTATTTTAAATAAAGCACTTGAGCTCCAGTACAAGATCCTTCTGCAGCTCAGATTACATCAAATGGTCCAGAGGTGGGAATAGGGATTATAAACTGGGTAGAATATAAAAGCATGTATTTTGCCAGCCTTTTCATTAGGCTCTCATTTCAGACTTAATTGTAGATTCAAAGACAGTGTAGCAGAAAACCTTTAACTAATGCTCTCCAACGCATACCAAGTAGCCTGACCAACAATTTACTCACCAGTCTAAACAGGAATTGGGCTGGGACTGGGTTATTAAACTGGTAGCTAGTCTCAAGTCTGGAGCTTGTGGTCAACTTTGTTCACACTGAAAACTGATTTGGAGGAGAAAAAAGGTTTAAAAAAATTGCCATCCTCACCTCTCCCTCGCCAATGGCTTTGGCATACTCAGTCACAGAAGAGTAGCAAGAAGGCCACTTTCCACACAACCTGAGGAGTGGAAACCTCTGGCAAGAAGCTGGGTGAGGGACAGCTCAAGAGCTTTCAACGGCAGCCGCGCTGCAAAGTCAGTTTCCCTTGGCAGCCGGTCTCCTTTAGAAAACTGCTGCCTGTTGGCAAGCCTGCGGTTTAACCGAGTGGGAGCGAGGGAAGCGGGTGGATCCCCATCTCTGAACAGGACCATCGCTCAGTCTGCAGTTGGGACCGCTCACCGACGAGTGGGTTTCTGACAGTAATCGAGACCTGGGTTAGACCTCACTTCCAGCCCAAAGGAGCACCCAAGCCTCTGTCCCACCACCCCAGGGACCCCCAATAAGCCCACTGCCTCAGGACTG
>NW_008794621.1:1223457-1247539 GCF_000699145.1 Aptenodytes forsteri | reverse complement strand
ACCCCGCCGGAGCCCTCCCTCTGCCTCAAAGTACCCGCCTTACGGGGCATCCCCGCCGGGCCGGGCTGCGGTGCTTGGAAACTCCTGCATCTCGGGCGCGCTGAATTACAGCGTGTAGGGACAGGGACGGCGAGAACGGAGAAACTTTGTATTAACAAAAAACCACCCCAAACCGTGGGGAAACTTTTTGTTTCCTTCTCTTTGGCAGAGGGATGATCGTTTAGCCGCTCTTGGTTTTTTGTGTTGAAAGTGTTGGTGCACTAAAAGTGTTATTTTAGTGCCCTCCTTACTGATTTCATACAGTTCTTTGCGGTTGCATGGCCAGTAGCTTGTTAATTTAATACTTATCCTCCATATCCAGCATGCAGTATGTCAGTTTCTGAATGTGTTTGTCCATCTGTATATTTTGACATGCTGTTGAAATGCTTGCTACTATGGTTACTGTAAAGATGCTTTCACAGTATTGTGCGTCTGGGGCACTAAAGTGGTAATTCTGAACTCATTTCTCTGTTAATACCATACTTCAAAGGACATAAAACTTATGTTGCATCTGGGAAAGTAGATGAAACTAAACTAGAAATGGCCTTTCAGTTTTAGCTTATTTTATCATAAACATTTCAAAGTCAAAGCTATTAGTAATGTTAAGAGGCAGGAGTCAGCATTACTGAATGACCATTTACAGTAGAGCAGAACTTTGGCTATACATAATAAAGATACAATCTTTAAGAAACATACAAAGTCTGCCACTGGTTTCAAAAGCAGCAGGTCAGGATTGTGGGTATACACAAAACACAATGTTTTTTGGTGCTTTGGAAAGTCCTAAGCAGAAAGATAGATAATGAAGGTATAAAGGCATACTTAAGTTGTGCATATCCTGTGTCAAGAAGTAGATGCCCTAAATTCATCGTTGCTTGGAGGAATGCTAAAACTGGAAAAACTTTAGAGAACCCACTGTTTGACTGTTTTATGAAGAAAAAGGGAACATAAGTATGCATGACGATATCAAAATACCACTGCTGTGGTCTTCTGCTGTTGAAAAGATACATACCTCCAGTAACCTAGTTCTCGGTAGGATTGTGATCTGGTCCGCGCTTTTGTTTTTAAATCCTCTTGTCCTTCAGCAGGGGAATGTCTTTCTCCAGTCAAGAATTCTGTGCTGTTCAGTACCGTACTGAAGTGAAAAAAAACCACTGTGGGACAGGCAGACTTTTAAATGACCAAGGCTGCACACAGGCAGTATAGCAGTGTAACAGACATGCGGCATAACAGTATAAAAGACTGGTTCATACACATAGGCAGCTACACTTACCCTTTTCCAAATTTACCAGGCTGTTATCCTTGGACTGATTAATTATTGCCTAATTATGCAGAGTTGTAGCTCCTGCCTGCCTTCCATAGAGAACTGTCAAGTCTCATTTTCTGTAGATGGCTAAACAATGGCAAATTTTAAAACATGCTTGCTTGTTGCCTCCCTGAGCTTGGTAGTGGCCAACCAGACGCTCCTTGATTCCCCCGCCCCCCCCCCGATTTTTTCCCCCCCCCCCCCCCCCAAAAAACAGCAATGTCTTTTTTCGCTTTTACTTTTTACTTCAGATAAAAGCAGAAGATTAAAACTGTGTACTCATATTAACTCTCTTTCCAGCAAAAAACCTGTTGATTCCGTTCTTGCACAGTAGGCATATCTGGCCAAAACCAGTCTGTGGTACTACCTTGTGTTAAGTTTGGGCTTTTAAAGTTTTTTCTAAATTTCTGTCAGTTTTATCTTATCTGGACACTCACATAAAAAAAAAAAGTAAACATTTTCTTGGTGCGCATTGGAAGTTGTGTGAAAAGTTGAAATGCTGAGGCCATTAAGGTTTGTTTTATGTTGGGACAAATGTGTACAGAGCATGATATGTTCTGGTGACTAAATTGTGCATGTTTTTTATGATGGTGCTCTTGCAGCAGAGCTAAATGTAGTCTACAGATGGACCTGCTACACATTTCTCCATTCTCATTTATATTCCCAGGCAGCAATTCTTGCCTCCCATCAAAAAATCTTTTTTATTTATGATTATGTGTCTGCTGCCATGAACTGTTAGACTTTTTAAGAGCAGACAAGGAGAACCCAGGAGTTTCTTTCCATTCCTTTTTCTTCATTTACTTTTAGGGTAAATAATGTACTCGGTGTATTTAATGCAATTTCTGTTGACATAAATGTGAATTCCATGTGCTGATGAAGGGCAGCACTGAGTCTCTGTTTCAAATTAAGAACATGTCACTTTCCTATCAGTACACAGTAAAAAGAAGAAGCCAGGATCTACAGGTCTTTTGCACATGGGACCCTCATTAATTCTCAAACCAAGCCTGTGAGTTAGTGAAATATTGTTACCATTTACTGTGATGTGGAAAACTGAGGCAAAGAAGGGCTTGCTCAAAGTTAGAGGTAAAGTTTATGACAAAGCCAGTAATTACAGACAGACTGCCTTATCCTAACTCCATTCTTCAACCACAGGCTCACCCTACTTCTCCTAAATAATTACTCATTAAAAATAGTGTAAAATCTGGCAGCTCCTGTTCAAGAATATTTAGTATGACAAGTATAAAAAAAAATCTGTTTTCATATCTCATGTGATGACAATATAGAAGATAGCTCTTAAAGATTTTGAGGGTCTCTGTTATGTGCCTGGATAGCACAGAAAAGTAAATTTATTATAAATGCCAGGGCTGTCTAACAGTTCAGATGCTGTACTCTTTGTGATCAAAAACTCTCAATGATAAATTAGTGGAATATTTTAAGTGGAAAGCAGAATAGAATATTTTCATAATGTGACCGTCTTAGACTGACAGACATGCATGCATATGTGTATAAATATTGCACCTATGGTACATTAACTTTTACATTATAGTTTACTTAATGAGTTATTTTGGGTTACAGGTTTTTTGCATTAAAAAATTGTAATTATGATTACATTGTGAATATGCATAGTAATTTGGGAAATTCTGATTCATATAATTTTTAATTCTTCATAGAAATAATTAAGAAAAAATATTTTTCAAAACTATGATAACATTGATAGTACTACAGTAAAACCTGTGAAGAAGAAACCAGTGCATATTATAAGGTTCCTAACATATCAGTCTTCAAATAAATTTTGGCCTTCTGCTTCATTTATTGCCATAATATTGTATTTGATGATAAATATTCCTGTAGAGCACAGTCAAAACTGTATAAGGTACCTGAAAGTGTTTTAAGACTACTAAACAGAAAAAAAAAAAAGACAAAGAATTTGGGAGGAAAAAAATTATTTACTTTTTGAAGGTTAAAAAGTCTATTCCCAGAAATTAACTACACTTCTGAAATAGGAAAGATAGTTGTTTCTGAGTTAGGAATACCCAAAAACATTAAGACCAACCCTTTGGGGTAAATTGGCACTATTTTAGTCATTCTCATCTCACAGTGCAAACTCAAGTCTTGTCTGCATCTTCATCTAAGGTATCTTGGGAATGACCATAGTTTTTCAAAGAGATTAAACAGCAAGGTATCTTCTTATGAAGAAGTAAGCTTTATAAAGTCTCTTACAACTTCCAGATCCCTTGACAAGCTTTAGGTGTTAGGTAGTTAGTAAAATGTCTGCCTTTTCTTAGAAAGTACTTCTTTACATAGCTACAAACTGTATAAACCATTTTTGCACCTTTCTAGTTGAAATAAATTAAATGATTGCCATGTGGTTTCAGTTAATAATCTGAGTCTTGTCCCAGTTGAGAATGAAGGTGAATCCAGGTTCTGGATTTAGAATTTAGCGTTAAATCCCCCTTTTGAAAAGAAAACAGAGCATTTCCTCTCTACTCATGGCAATAGTAGGTATGCAAAGGTAAAATGTACACATGGATAAATTACAGGTACACAAAAACTGAAGAAGTAACAAACTATTTGAAGTTCATGTTTGCCAGTTTTCAAGGGATTTGCTTTACATTTCGAAACATAATGTGTCAAATCAAAGTTAGTTTCTTTGTGAAAAATTTGGATTAAAAATATATTTAAGAAGAGAATATCACTCTTCCCACTTGAGAATACAGTGCTAAAAATAACTCTTTACACTGCTTCCTAAAGAGCATTGTGCTGCTCAGAACGGGGGAAAAAGGCACTCACACACTACCTCTCTCCTTTGTAGCATTTGCTCTGTGGAAACGCTGCATAAATTGACAGGGAAAAGGAAGCTGTCTTTAAGATGGTAGAATATAAAGAGCTGGCAGGGTGAAGGCACCTTCAATTTGGTTTGGTATCTGAAGTGCATAGGACAATTGGCCGGGCAGAGCGAGCCTGACTCCAGCTGAGAACGCGTGCACTGGGCTGACCTTCCCAGTCGGCATGCCAGCGGAGATTAGATTTTCCTCAAGTGCTCCCTTGTTAACCCAGTCTTTTCTCCGATGTCATTTGTCTTTCAAATGCTTAAAATTGCTACCAATTTTGCAGCAGTCCACATCGCTTTCTTTTATTCTGTTTGTTGGCCAAGATAATATTTCATCTGTGTGCACTGCTTTCTTAATTCTCTATTGGTTATTTAAATGGTCTTGATTAATACAATTTATGGTATTTTCCCTGACTTCCTTCCTTGAACTGTCCAGCAGATCTCATTCTTTTCCCAGTAAAAATCATGGTAAATAAGGTGTCGTTCCTTTGGCTCCAAGTAAACTGACTGAGGGCAGAACATGATGTGGTGTTTTTGACATACCAAAACAGCTTTAGACTTCAGTTAGAAGAAAATACCCTAACATCTTTAAAAAGAATGAGATGTGATCAAAGCATGCTTACTCCTCAGAGATTTAGCAATTCATGTGGCAAATCCTTATGCTACATGCTCTGTACTGTTTGCCGAGAAGACCTGAGAAACTTCTATACAATTTTACTGATCAATTTTTACTGAGAAATTTGATGCCTGGAGAATTATAAAAGAAATAAATGTAGTCGGGGAGGGGTAGGGCCTGAAATGATGTTACTGTTACTTGTTGAAGGAGTGCTACCCCCTTCTCTCTCCTGGAATTGAGGTTTAAATGAAAAATGCACAAAACTAAGACAATGAACAGCTTCGACTATATATGACAGTAACTCATGGTACCCCTGTTTTTAGTCCCAAGAAGCGTGCTTTTTTCCTAAAAGCCTATGGACAACAGCTTGGAATTTTTGAATTAGAGACCTTGGAATGAATATTAAAGCAGCAGCACCCAAATAGGAATACCATCCTGGAAAGTCATTGCCATTTAGATGAAAAAGACCCCTGTAAGCTGCTGCTCAGAGAGATGTGATCACTCGAGCTGAGAGAGCACAAGCCAGCTAGTATTATACTAGGCACCAGCAATACCTGGAACTCCAAGCAGGAATGAAATGGGATAGCAGTGCAGATCCCCAGCAACTGGTACAGTATGTCCCCAGCTTGATAAGACCTTTGCTTAGACAGTGCATTCTGTATCACTTTCCAGTTTTATTATTTTGCTATGTTTTACTAATTTTTAGCTATGAGCTTTGGGTTTTGGGGGTGGTGGCCACAGCACTAAGGTCCATCCCAGAAAGGACAAGTTGTATTTTCATGGCTAGACACTGCTGCAAAAAATAATTATTCTGAAGTGTAGTGTTATCCAACAATGATAATTATAATAATAATAGTCAGCCACTCCCAAATTAAGATTTTATTGGTAACAGTTGGCTCTTAGTTTGGGCCCAATTGTATGATTTGGCTCCAGTCCTGCAAATACTTATCCAGATACTTAATTTTAGTGTCAGGAATGGTTCTACTGAAATCACATGTGCAAATGTTTGTCGGATCAAGGCCTTGAATAATTCTAAAACAATTATCCCCTTCCTCAAATATCAACTCATTTGTGTGGAATAGTTTCACTAAGATGTTCTGCTACACTGTCTCATTATGCAGATTGTTTAAAAGCCTTTCTTTCCACATTCTTCAAAATCTTACATAAAATGAGCATTTAGTTTAATCTGGAACGCACTGTCTTTCAACAGTATTAAGTTATGTAATTGCAATGAAGTAATTTTAAGGACATGTTTTTGATAAAAAATTGCTAGAACTTTTTGCATTATAGTATAAAATATAGTCTTGTACAGGACATACGATATTGTGTATGCGGAGATGTGTGTGTATAGATGGGCTTTGGGCACATTAAAAAGTATCAGCCTAAAGTAGTACAGACAACTATAGCTCCCACCACACAAAATCTCTCCCCTCTTTTGCACGCTTGAATAAATGCTTTCTTTTTTATTGAGAGTAACCATGCTTACTGATGTTACCAAGCTTAAGCATTAAGTACTTAAATAATGCAGAAGTATTTTTGGTTTGGGACTTAATTTGTATAATGATTGTGTATAAACTTAACCCTTTAAGTCTTAGGATTTTTTTTGTGCTTGTGTCATACAACTTTTCCCATGAAAAGTGTACAATAATTTGATGCTGATATTTATGAAGGGAAAGTAGGAGGTAGAAAAGTAAAGCTGGTGTTTAGTACTACTACTTCTCTATTTTCTTCAGGTTTTCTGCTGTTAGTTGCTTTACCAAGCCCTTCAGACTGCTTTGCTTGAGGATGGAATAGTTACAGCACTGGTATTACACAGAAATAAAACCTTCCTAGCCCTTGTTTCTGCAGCAGTAGGCATCTTACGATGCCAGTTATACCACGTCTTCTGGATCCTGTGATAATATAAATGCTAGTCTAAGTGAATGAGAGAACAGACGTGAGGTGATGTCAGCATTAAGGGAAGTATAACTGCACTGATTTGGCATTCACTGCGTTTGTAAATGAGTCTCTGTGTACCCTGAGGGGAGAAGTAGGTCATAGCTGGCAAAGGAAGCAAGGTAAGACAAAGCTCTTTCATCACTGAAAGTTACCTGTTCTGAACCACCTTGGTGAGTAACTTGCCTTTGGGCTTGATCCTTGATCAGTTTGGTGTGGAGGCTGCCTCAGAAATTAAATCTTTCTCCTGTTGGTCTCACACATGATGAGGTTGCAGTTATGTTTGTGGTGGTGGGCAGACCAAGTTGTCTGGTGTCCAGAAATTAGATTCATCCTTATGAAGGCATAGAAACCAAAGTTTCTTAAACACCCTGGTTCACAGAGATTGCCATTTTGGAAGCATGAGGAAAGGTCAGGAACTGCTTATGGCAATAGGGAGTATGATCAGATAGCTATAGCTGGGATCTAGGTAGCGAGACCTTTTGAGTTCTGCTCCTGGATACAGTAATGATGTAGTTCACAAATTTAAGCAAGTCATGCAACTTTTCTGTAGTCTTACTCTATATATGTGATGGCTGGGACAACTATCTACATGTGAGTTTGACTGATTTGGTAGTGGCTGATAAATGCTGGAGATCTGTAGATTAAAAACACTTAATGAGGTGCTAATTATGAGTATGACATGGTAAAATAAGGTGAAATCCCACAGGATTTTCTTCTCTTCGTAAGGATGTATGTCTGCCTTTCAGTTTTGCTCATGGCTGTCTATGTGGACTGAACTCTGTGATATGTAAGATTCTTACTGGAACAAGTGAAGTCTATGCAGGCGTCTGAAAGCAATATTTGACCTGCTGACAAGAAAATACAGGATCCATATGCTTGGTGCAATATGGAAGTATTGCCTGCACTTGTGCTGAAGTTGTGCAAAGACAAGGATTTGGAAGAGGGCCAAAAGAAGTGCAGGTTCAACCTTGTGACCTGACAAGGGTCTCGGCGAGTAAATTCCAGTCCTACACTGTCCCTGCATAAAGCCTCACTATATTGACTTCAACCTGCAACAGGCACACACAATTACAGGAAGATTAACAGAGAAGCAAAAAGTGCATTGTGAAGAAAGAAACGGCAGATAGCTTGTGAATCTGTCTGTATCGGTGCTACAGAGTAGTGAAATGTGGCTGTCATCAGGCAGCTCAGCCAAACCCTCAGGAGAAGTGGCAGTAATGCAAATCACAGTTTGCATTAGTGCCATGTGTCTGCAATAGGACTTTGTGGGGTACAGGTACCTTGGCATAGTTATTATCAGAAATGTTTGTGACTAACTGGCCCTAGTGGAGATAACACCTAAGTATATAGCTGTGGTGGGGTGAAGAGTATGGGTTTGTAGTACTGCTGCCGGGTGTTTTTAAAAATTGAGTGTGGGGCACTGTGGAAGAGTAATTGGTAGCAGAATAAAGGGTTCACGTGGTGTTATTTAGGCCTAGCACTGAAAAGGGACAATGTCAAAGCTCACGATCTGATAATAGCATCTGGGAAGGCTGTAAGTTCCTCAGCATATGGAGGCTTCACGTTGCCTCTTACCCGTTGCCTGTACATATGTAGTGTGAACTGCCGAGTGCCAGAACTTTACTTCTTTCTGGCCAAGGCAGAAGATGTGAAAAGAAAGGGCAGGACAAGCATCTTGGAACATCCTATCTGCCTGTAGGCCAGAGACAGTATGGAATATAGCTGAACACGTTCTTGAAATCTTGAAGTACATGTTTTTAGAATAAAACAAATGCTTACTGAATACTGATAAGGTGAAAAACTTTCATCTAGAATAGAAAAAGCCATTGTGTAGAAACAGATATATGTGGAAGACTATTGTAGCAGAAGTATTTCTTAGGTTATTTGGATGGAATATTTAAAATAAATCATTATAGGGAATGGAGAAGAAAGACCCAGTGCCAAATTCATCTCTGCATGTCATTCCATGTGTGTAATTTAATAGACTTATGCCAAGAAAGACTTCAGGTAGTTTTTGCTCTGCTTATACTAATGGAACTAAATTAATTTTGTTGAATTGGTACTGCTAAACTAAATTTAATTTGAAAAATTTGAAGATTTTGTAAAAGCATTAATTAATATAACTAAAATGCAGTTCACTTCAGCTCTGCTTATACTAATGGAACTAAATTAATTTTGTTGAATTGGTACTGCTAAACTAAATTTAATTTGAAAAATTTGAAGATTTTGTAAAAGCATTAATTAATATAACTAAAATGCAGCATTCACTTCAGTTTTAATGTGCCAACTCTTGATAGAAAAGCTTCTAATATGTCATTACTGTGCATGGTGTCTGTCTTTCTGAAATAAATAAAAGTAAAAATTTTTTTAGAAAAAAAAGATTTTAAACATACAGCCAAGTGATCATTATTGCCTTGTTTGTGTCAGGATATAGGCTCTGGCAGGAAAGTTGTGTTGTGTCAGGGAGTTGTGGCTAACTGTACAGACTTCCCAGCAGTTTGAGGAAGGAGGGATTTTCTTTCGTTTTTCACTCTTTTTGTTGTCGTCGTTGACAGCATTCAGTGAAAACAGCAACAGATTTTTTTCTGAGGATGCTTACACAGCGCTGTGATACATTCATTCCATTTATCATAGACAGAAGGAACTGTCACACCAAATAGAGTTATCAAAATCACATTTCTGTACATATTGGTGCCTCAGCTGTTCTGCCTTCAATGGCTTTCTCCGGTCAATCTGTGAAGAATCCCGTAAACCTGAAGCCAGATGTGGTCTGTTTTCTACATTTATCATCCATCATAGATACAACATCTTGCAGTCATGTAGCTCTGTGTTCCTGCCTGTCTGACCATAGAGCAGTGCTGTAAAAGCGTCGGATTTCACAAGGAATTTGTAATATCCAGATTCACTGGATGGTATTATTTACGGTGTTGTATCTCTGTGTGGGAAGTATATAGGGAAATGCTGCATGCTTTCAACGTGCTGCTAGTTTAATCTATTCTGATAAGGGTTTGTGAAAACTAATTATGAGCCAATTTGGTTCCCAATGAAACTAGAACTGAAACTCCTTTTGATGATACAGATTGAGCTCCTCGTATGTCACAGTCAGTTTTATTGTAGAGGGTTCTGTTGGGTCACGGTGAGTCTAATCTAAGGGAAATTACTCACTCTTTATCCAAATATCACCGTATGTTGAGTACACAGATTTGTTTTTCATATTTGGTGAATGAATAATTACCTAAGTACACAATGATAGTAATTAATTGTAAATTACATTCATTAGTGGTTTTGATTATCTCAGCATAGAGAGCTTCCATTAAAGTGTTCACAGCTTTTATAAGGCAGCATTAAGGTGGTTGTTCAATAAATATGTACTGATCAAGATTAGACCAAATGAAAATAAGCACTCTGTGTATCATCATGTAACAGTATGAATTTGGTAAATGGATGGATGTCCTAGCCACAGAGAATAATAACAGAAAGACATAAAGGAAAAAAAAATACACTGTAGCAGCAAAGTGTTATGTCTATATTCTTTCAGTCAGTAATATCACTACTAGCATTAAAGATAAATGAAATACATACCTAGCTGTAACAGAGTGAAACAAAATCGGACATGAAATAAGCCTTCTGTTTGTTCTCTATCTGTAAAATGGTGGTGTTTATCAGAAACAATTCTGGCAATTAAAACATTTGGTAATCTAACATTTATTAGCAGGTTTAGACATTAATCTGAGTGTTCCTCTGTGCTATCAAGTCCCTTCACAATGAAATGCCTTGGACCAGTACTAGCCAATGTGACTCTTTAGAAGACGGTCTAAAGAGTTGACAAAGCAACTAGTGTACTGGTATGCTGTTTAACTCATGGAGCAGCTCCTGGCGTGTTAAGCCAACTGAGGTCTTCAAACAGTGTGACAGGAAAATGCCTGAGTCAGTCCACTTGGGTGCAATTAGAGCAGGCCTGTTGCTACTGCAGTGACCTTGGGTGCACTTTGGGAACGCATGGTTCAAGACTATGTAAGCTGACCTGAAAGAAACAGCCCAGGGCTGCATCAGGTGGGAAGGATGACACAGAACAAAGAGAGCTCAAAATTTTGCTTTATGCACTATGGCACCATTATTGATGAAGGTGAAATATGAGGTGGAATTTCTCAGTAGTTACAGTATGAGAAAAAGTCTTTGAAGTTGCATACTAAGATGATTCTACAGTGCTGCTTCAGAGCATATTATTCTTGAGTAAGTATTTTAATGATGTAATTATGTATGTTTTTCACTTTTAGTTAAAAAAGGCACTTTTTGAATATTTTGTCATCTGTCAGGGCAAGTATAAAGAAATAACTGCACACAGAGGTTGATCTCAGTGCACAGGGGTTTAAATGTGGAGAAAGAAACCCCAATAAAAATCAGATATTTGTCTTTTCTTTTACGTCATCATCCATCAGAATAGATAATGCAACTCATGTAAAATCAAGAGTTCTATTTCCTATGAATATTTTTTTATTTCTTTCATATTCATAATAATTTTGTTGACAGGGTTGTCTCTGACTGCCAGATTTAATAAAAATACATAATTAAATGTTCTGATAGGCAAGATGATTGTTAGGTTTACTGCTGGCATGACATCATAAACTAATTTAAAAATTGTTGTAAAGCACTTGTAGCACAGATTGCATTAACGTAATATATTGAGTATTAACATATTAACAAAAGGCACAATATTGATGGATAAAAATTCAAACTAGGCAAATGAAAGTACATGTTAGATCATGGAATAATGTCTTCAAACATATGACATGGAATAGACCTGCAATTTTCTCTAAGTAAATAAATAAATAACACTTAAGCTTCCAGCTGTAGAGAAACAAGTTTGAGATGTCACCATGTAAGTATATACATGAGGCTGAGTGATATTAAAATGAGTAAAAGGTTGTTTTTAATACCAGTTCTGTACCTCATGCTACTCTTTCAATATTTCACAAAGTGTGTGATGCAGTTGACTTTGAAAGATACTAATTAAGAAGTATTCGGTAAGGGATATTGGAGTAGAGTTTATGTTGCTTCTAAAATCCAGGCCTGGCAGGGGTGGCTAGAGGTACCTTTTGCCATTTTAAAATATTTTCCTTTGTAGGTTACTTAGGACACCAACATAGCTCACAAGAAAGTAGAATGGAGTAGAGTTTATGTTGCTTCTAAAATCCAGGCCTGGCAGGGGTGGCTAGAGGTACCTTTTGCCATTTTAAAATATTTTCCTTTGTAGGTTACTTAGGACACCAACATAGCTCACAAAGAAAGTAGAAAACGCCTAAGGCTGCTCTTTAGAAAAGCAGTCAGCTCATAGATATACTGGGAACTGTTCCACTAGTCAGAACTGTCAAGCAGAGAATGTAAAATGTCTTCCTCTGGCTTCTGAGGAGTTTTGCCGTATACCATTGCCTTGTCCTATGAGGGCTACTTAGAGGCAAGTGAGTGCCATACGGACTGATGCACAGCTGAGTCAGTGAAGCACTGCTCCCCAGTTCTGTTAAAAATAATGAAGATCTGTCAGAACTATCAATTTAGTTCAGTAGTTGAAATAATTGGCTTTTCTCGGATCTTAAAAACTTATATCTATGTTCTTAAACTTTCACATGTAGAAGACCTGACAGTATAGGTACAAGCTTTGCTAGTTCTAGGTAAAGGTCTCTGGTAAAATGATTGGTTTTATTATATGTATTATGTTTTCTGGAGTCATAAACAAATGCAGGCTAATGAAAATGTGTGCATCTTCAGGCTAATGATTTCAGCTGCAGTGCTTCTGTATAGTGCAGAACCTCCATACACTCATTGTCTTACCCTTAAAGTGTAAAATATATTAAGATATAGAAATTAGTGTGGGGGGTTTTTCAGTATCTGAATCTTTCATTCTGTCAGAGTGGAAATACTTTTGAAGTTCTGTTATACATTAAATTTTTCCTTGGGTACCAAGGTCTCCTGTATTCATGGAAGTTTGGCAGTTACATACTTTTGGATACAGCTGCAGACCTAGCTGTTCTGTATTTGGAAGGAAAGGCAGATCGTGGTGTGACTGGTGTGACATCAGGCAGTGGGGACTCTTACCTCCATATCATCTACTCAGTGCCTGGTCCCTTCCTAGTAAGTCTGTTTGCTATCTGCATCTCTAAGTGCCTATACAGCTTTTAAGACCTCTATCCTTACCATCTTTAAGCTATTAAAGTAGGAAAGAGATGCCTTACACCGGAAAACAAAGCTTTTTCAAGCTTCTCAACTTACTATTCCAGATCTAGGAAGAGGTTTTTCATAAGATTTTTCTAGCTCTTGAGTCTGAATTACATCTCTCACTTTTTAAGACATTAACTGATAAGATGAAGAAGATTATTTCCTTTCTAAGTTGCAGCTGGTAGAACACATTCAGATATTGTGTGTGCCTGTATACAGGCTGGGAAAGAGGTTCTGGCAAATAGTTGGGCCTTAGAATATTTATTTTTACATTAATTTTTATATGCTATATCATTTAAATGTCTGGCAGTCACGTTGGAAATCTGCAAACCTGTAAAACTTCATTAACAACAAGAGTATGACTGCAGGTGTACAGGCAGTAGAGAATAAGACAGCTGTCTAAATTTGATCCTCAGGTCACTGACTAGATTTCTGTCATGTTCCTAGGTCTGTCCTCTTTGTGGAAGTAGTTATTGTCAAATAAATCTGAAAATTGAGTGGTCTTGTTACCACAGTGAACTGTGTAAGCTCTGATAAAATAGAATCAAATTATTGAAGAGTCTACAAATTATAAAGCAATTAAAATGGGGAAAATCAGAGTTGAATTATTAGGCAACCTGTATTCTGAAGGGCAAAATAAGAGATTGCAAAATGGATCAGACCAAGGTGATGAAATCTATATCTCATTCTAACAGCAACCACGCCTAGCTGCTTTGGAGGATATTTAACTGCTACCTTATAAGTAAAAACAAATCACTGTGTTCCATGGTATTTTAATATACTTGTGAATATTCTTATTCCTGAGAGTACACTGACCCTTTCTAAATGCTGTCAAAATACTAATTTCAGCTGCCTCAAGACAACAGTTTTTACAGATATAAACAAAGTGCTTTTTAAAGTATTAAATATTGATAGCTTTATTATTACAGGAATCTCTTTATTATGAAGAGGATTGTTTCTTATTATGAAAAGGAGATGTATGTATAGTCTAACCATTGTAGTCATCTTCTCTCTAAACAAAACAGTCTTAATCTTTTTTTTTGTATGCTCTTATGGTAAGTTATTCTAAATTCCTTTAAATTAGAGTTCTCAAAATAAATAGTGAAATGTTCAGTGAATACAAATTTTTTTTTTTCAATTCTTTGCTTACCAAAATAAAAAATACAGAGTAATCAAAAATCAGTGCCATTGCAGAAGCCAACTTTGAGAGCCAATTTTGTTCTTTGCTTTAATTACTGTGCCTGAAAGGACAACAGAATGAGGATGTAGTGGGCATGTTGGGTTCGGTCAAAAGATCATACTTGAGGGTAAGTCATGAAATCTTATAACATTGATGGTTTAGTGAAAAAGTTGAGAAAGAGGGCAGGAAAAGCTTGATTTATATGCTTTATTTTCTGATATGTCTTACCTATACACTTTCTTTTCTGGTCCCATCAGCACAGAATCTCCTCATACAAAAGCATAAGAAACCAAAATGGACTTTTTCTTGAAGCAGTGAAAGGTAACAGATTTAGGACTTGCTAGATCTATGAGGAAAAACAATTTAGGAGAGGTAGACCACCAACAGTGAACTTCCAAGGTGCCAGCATATGTACTGACTCCTGACACTCCCGGCTCAAGCACAATTGCAGATTTCACTTGGCAGGGCAGGGCACTGGGAAAAGAACTTGCTTTCTGCAGCTGAGTTCCTTGAGTAGGAGCTGCTTGTCTTTGCTAGTTAAGTTTCTGAATTCACAGAATTGGAAGAATTGAGAATTTTCTGTAAGATTGGATTTGGAATAGGAAACTCAGTAAAAATGTGCTTCCATATTAAGACTCCCTCTGCAACAGAGGTAAGATGTTCATGTTGGCTTTCCCCCCCTCAAAGCCAGTTGTTCCACCCTCCTGCTATAGGCTTCATCTCTTTCGGCTGTGCTGACTCAGCTGTTTGTTGGGCTGTGCTCCTAAGCAGATCTGTGAAATAATCCAGTTTAAAAAGAAACACATTTCTGGTCTTTGAAAAATACGTATCTCATTTCACTGATCTATTTTAGAAAGTAGCCACAGAAACAGCCGAACCAGCGCAGCTGAGGGGACAGGGACAACTGATTGGAAGCTCAATGAGCAACTGAAGGGGAGTGGAAAACTTTTGAAGTACCCTTGTACCATTGCAGTTTCCAATGCAAAAATGAACATACAGAAAACCACAGGCATGGGATTTTCTTATCTTTGATTTTGGTGTAGTCATGTGCTCATTAGCAAAAGTCTTTTGCCTTGATTAACTGGGTATAGTTGATAAACATAGAATTTTGTAAAAATTCCATTGGAGGTGCTTATTATAGGCACGATGTAAATTCTTCAGACTATTCCAGTTGAGTCTAGAATTCAGCAAAACTGAACAGGTAAACATTCTCAGAGAACTTGAGTTCATTTACAGTGGCTCAATTTAGTTGTCAGCTGAGAGAAAATTTTCATCCAGACATAGCTCTATAAAAAAAATCGCACAGAGCAATTCTTGAGTTTGTGAGTCAAAGAAAGATGAGTCAAATAAATATGAAGTTTATACACCAAATAATTTCAAAATAATGACTGGGTAAAAAACTTTCCAAAATTGGAAAGAAATATCCCCTCTACTCCATATCGAAGTACCCACAGGTAAAACATTTTGTCTGCTTAATGGCAAACTTCACCCAAGATATATATATCCTTTTCATCCAGACATAGCTCTATAAAAAAAATCGCACAGAGCAATTCTTGAGTTTGTGAGTCAAAGAAAGATGAGTCAAATAAATATGAAGTTTATACACCAAATAATTTCAAAATAATGACTGGGTAAAAAACTTTCCAAAATTGGAAAGAAATATCCCCTCTACTCCATATCGAAGTACCCACAGGTAAAACATTTTGTCTGCTTAATGGCAAACTTCACCCAATATATATATATCCTTAGCCTATAGACCACGCAAGACCATGTTTAAGAGAATGAAAGAAGACTTATCAGATATGAGCTTACAGTTGAAAATGCCACCTTACTCTGAAATAGTTATGAAGTATGTCATTCAGAGCAGAACTTCAACAAATTATTAGCAATAAAACTCTAATTATTACCCTATGGAGAGCAGTATGGCTTGTGTGTATATACTTGACATCTTTCTACCAGAATAATTTCATTCCTTTAGACATTGTGGCACTATTATGATGCAATAACAGAAAAAAAGCATTTAAGAAGTGATTGCAGCAGCCAGTTTCAAATATATTTGCTGGTTTTACCTTATTCCATATGCAGAAAGGGAATAGTCTGTTCTGCCTCCCAGCTGCCATTGCTTGCTTTGAAAATCAACCAAATTCTGCATCCACAACCAAAAACAGATAAAAGTACGTCAGTCACATTTCATAGGTTAACATCTCATATATCACTTTACAAAAAAGAAACCCAAAAGGTAGACATGTTGGTGATTCTAAAAAACTTAAACCATTCTCCAATTTTACGTTTCACTTTTCTAAAATTCAGGAATGTACACTTGGGGCACTAAAGAAAATGTACCTATATACCTATGAATCATCTCATTGTGTGTCTGTTACAGTAGCCAGAGACTGCACTTTACATGAGACGTACAACATGACAATGTTGATCAGAACTTTTTTTTGTTGCTAAGATCTGTATTTTAACATTTTCAAGCCAGTTCGGTATTTCTTGATTACCAAATAGCAAATCCCCCAAACATGTTTTATAATCTCATTCTATATATATAACATTATAAGGAGTTATATTAAACATATAACAAGGTAAGTAGAATCGTATTTTAAAACCTTGCTTTTCCTACATAGTGTTTAAGGCAAAGAAAACTGTTGCCTACACGTCTGTAAAAAGTGTTTCTTAAAATTGACTTTATTTGTTTTACAGTTTAGAAAACTCTGCAGGTAGCCTTAAGAGTCTGTTCAATTCATTATCATGAAATCAACAACCAGAGCTTCTTTCTGCCATTCCCTGGCAGGATTAATGGGTTTTGGCATGATTTGTGCATTTAACAGTGAAAGCTCTTGCTGGGTAAGCTAGCAAGCTTGACTAATTCTCAGTTGTGCTAACTTCATAAACCTATTTTAAGGTTTTAACTTGGACTAAAGATTAAAGGTAATGACTTCACGCTGCTACCTTTGAATATATGATACTCTAATACGATTATGGTTAATAAGTGTAAATAAAATATCAAATATATATTGTATGGTACGCATGTGAAAATATGTGTGTAATGGATATTTTACAACATCCTGTAAACTGTCATTTTTGATGGTTTAAAATGAGGTTCCACAAAACAATTGATGTATTAATATTAAAACACCTGCATTTATTTAAATGCTTGAAATAGGAAATGATACACAGAATTAGTAAACTCCATAACAGGAACAGATCATTTGTATTTCAAAACAACTTACACTTGAATCAGAAAAGTGAACAATTATGATGTGATTTGATTTAAAGCTGGCTTGCTCAGCAAAGCCATTTTAACCTGTAAAGCATTCCAGTTACTATTGGGTTTTTCACCTTTCCAGACAACCCTAGAATCAGTATTCAGAAAAGCCTAAAGAAAGGAGAAAAGAGAGGAAAAAATATTTTCAGCCTGTCTGACAAGACTACATAAAAAGCTCATGATCAAAGGGTCTTAAATACACGTTACTGGTGTGACAAACAACATTTTTGTCCCTTTATTAGATTTATTTTTCTTCTGAAAACTGCAGTGGCCAGTGTATAGTTTGTGAAAGAAAGCTGGCAGGGTTGTATTCTTTGATTCCTAATTAACACCTTCAGTCTCAAAAGAAAACTAACAGAAATACCATAAAATGTTGCAGCTGCATTGTTATTCCGCTTGGTTGGTTTGTTAAAAGTCGGCTGGGCATTGGCAGCTGCAATAAAGGAAAAGCTCAATGGATGTTTTGTATTGTGCCCACTGAAGTGAAAGAAGGCAACCATTTTATTTTCAAATGGGCAGCTGCATAGTGATGTTTAAATGGAGCTAAATGTGAGATTTACTGTTAATTTATAGTAATTGGTTATAAATAAAGTAGCAGTATAGCTTGGCTTTCATCTATTAAAGCCATAGAACACAAATTGAAGGGAAATGAGTTATGAGGGGTAAAAAGTGAATAGTAAAATACCAGAGTGATAGAAAATGCTGCTTGAAGCAGTTACTTAGAAGGAGTAATGGTATTCAGTTTTGCAATGTAATGCAGCAGCCACCTTGGAAGCAACTAGCCAAGCCATTCTTTAGATCGTGCTTGGAGAAGTAAAGGTAGACATTGCTTTGTCCCACTATAGTGAAAACCAAAATTTTAATGCTGGGATCAGAACTAAATGCAAGTCTGCCTGGAGAGCATAGGTTTGTATTTTGGGTAGTAGAACAAAGGAGGCATTTAACTCTGGTCAGATAAATCTCACTCACATTCAAAAAATGCAATTAGGGAAATATGTAAATCTAGATGTTTCATCAAATGCTAGCTAAGGGGTTACCAGTTCTTTCCTTGCACAATGACTGAACTAAAGAACTTCAGTGTCTGTGTAAGAACCATTGTCCCAGCCCCAGAGCCCGTTGGAAACAGAGTCCAGACTGGCCGTGGGAAATACCTACATATTTGACACAGGCCCCATTTCTGAGAGAAAAGGGGGTGGAATAGAAAGTATGGAGATTTTACTGTTGCATTCTAATCAGCCATGATCTGCCTAATTTGCTTTGATCAGGAAGATAAACTAATTTTCCTATAGGCTGGATAAAAGTAATTAGCAATCCAATGCTTTCATGTTTTTGAAAAGGGTAAAGAAAAGAAGAGCAGAAATTGTAATGGTGGGAGCAAAGTACCCCTTTTCGGCTCATCTGAAAGCATTGTTAGTTGAAAATAGGATGGTGCCATAGGAGAGAGGCCCTGGTGGTTTAATGGGCTGGGATGACATTGTACACCATGATCTATAATGCTACGCAGCTAAATGTTTCTGAAGATTAATTTCACATGAGTTTTAGTATATTTAGGTCCTGTTCTCTTTTATGGAAAAAACATATCCCATGTAAACAGTATGCCTGCCATTCTCTGAGGATGCTGTTTGATTTCCCCAGGCGTTTTGGTATCTTTCTCCACAATCGCAGTAGAATAATTCAGTGGTTAATTAAAGTCTGGATCTGCTGCTACCATAAGGCTTTAAGATGAGAGTTTCTAAGGCCACATAGTGAAATCAATAAACGCCATAGCCAAAGCCAAATTACTGGATAGCCCTGTCTGCTGATTCTGCTAGGTAACAACTGTGCGGTTCTGTGGGCCCGAACTGTGACGGTTAGCCGGACACATGCACTATGGTGTAGTACGCCTCAGCGAAGTTTTCTGCGAGCTGTTACTCCTCTTCTCCTTGGCTTTGGCCATTCCACTTAAGTATAAATCAAGATGCCTTGAAAGATACTAAGTTTCACTATAAAACCCTTAATATGCAGACATGATGAAATGCCAGGGCACAGAACTGCCATCTTTACCCAGGCAAACAGTACTCATTCAGATAATCTTACTGAAGTCCATAGGCTGCAGAATCCCCCATTTTTTATCCCTGTCTTTAAAATGAAGATTGGGAAATATTTATTAGCCATCTTAACTAGTATTAAATTAAGACGCTTTCAAAGAATATGTGTTCCTGTAATTTTTTTATGTTTGACTGCTGCCGATCAGCAGTCTGGTGCTCTGTCAGCAGACTATGCCTATTATCGTAAGCAAACAGATCTCTAAATTGTCCATCAGACATGACTTAGAAGAAATTACTGGACTGCATTGTTCAGCTTTTAGCTATCTCACTTTCACAAACTTGACTTACAAGGGTATAAAAGGTATTTTGGGGGGGCATTAGGGGCCTAAAACACCCATTCCTTGCGGAGGCCAGACAGACCTTCCATAAGCATTAGGGCCTTGCATTTGTACATACTTTTGTGCTATGCAATAATAACGCAGAGAAGAATCATGACTGGACTGCATTGTTCAGCTTTTAGCTATCTCACTTTCACAAACTTGACTTACAAGGGTATAAAAGGTATTTTGGGGGGGCATTAGGGGCCTAAAACACCCATTCCTTGCGGAGGCCAGACAGACCTTCCATAAGCATTAGGGCCTTGCATTTGTACATACTTTTGTGCTATGCAATAATAACGCAAAGAAGAATCATATAACCTTAGGCTGTGCTAAATGAAAGTTAAGGATTACGTCTTCTCCCAGGTTTCCCCATCTTTTGTATGAATTGATAGTTCAGCAACAGCCAGTTCCAGCCAGCCTGCTTAATAATTCTGTCCACCTACCTCTTTGTATTTTGAAAGTTATATTTAAAAAGTCAGATAACCATAAGGACTCTATTTATCATTTGTGTTGCGGTTGTATTGCAGTCCACAGCCATAATTGTGATTATGGATCCACTGTGTCAGGAACAGTTAAAATACAGAGGCAGGCTCTATAAAAGCTTTCATAGGAAAAAACCAGCTATTTGTGATGAATGGGAAAACCATTTTATGGTGTGGATAGAGAAACAGGGGCATATGTTCTATCTCAAAGACGCTCCTATTAAAAAAATAATATCCTTTAAAGACTGAGTTTGGAAAATTAATTTCCCCTGCCAGCAAGTTGCATTGAATAGTGTTTGGGGGGAAAAAAAGTATGTTCCCATATGATAGCACTCTTAAACTGAAGTAGATAACAGATTTTTCAGTTGTCTTTCTACATCCTAAAATATGTTGGCATTGTGAACATCTGCAGTATTTGTATTCCAACCCATGTGATGTCAGCTGCAAAAGCTATGTTAGTTTGAATGTGAGAACACAGTCACAAAAATAAAAATTGATGGAAGAGTTATAAAGAAAAGTAGAAGTATCCATTGAAATACCACTGAGAGCTGTGGTTAGCCTGGGAGTCTTTATTGGTTTTGCTTAAGGAGGCAGCACCACCTCATAGGTAAAACATTGATCTGAGATTCAGATCTGTATTTTGTCCTGTTTCCTTGTTGCATTGCTTAGTGCCACAGCAAAAGTAGTTCATCTCCCACTCTACAGTCTCCTCAACTCCTAAATAGTAGTTAACTCTTTCTCTATGTTGTTCTTTGAAAAGTATTGCATAATTAAATATTGCTGTACAAAAAGTGCAGGAGGGAAAAGCCAGCAAGCACATAATTACTTTGGCCCAGAAAATTCTCCCCCCACCCCCTGCCAATACACATCATTCTTGGGTAAGGGTGGGCAGAAGTTGCTCCCTTGGCACTCCCAAGAGAAGAGATAGCAATTCTGTCTCAGACCTTTGAATTACATCACTTTTTCTGTAGGATGTGAGCTAGGGTGCAGATTCCTACGGCTGTTATGCACAAACCTGAGGAAGGGCAGGGGATTGCTTTTGTCCCTCTTTTCGAGTTGCACAGAAGTTAGTTTCCTAAATCCTTAGAGTTTTTCAGAATGAAAACCATGAGGAAATCAGAGGATCTGTGACTCTTACAGTAGGAAGACACTGACCCTAATTATGAAAGTTGTCCTTTTTCCTTAGCGTTTTGTTCATTACAAGGCTGAGGGTTTTCAAAATAACATTCTTGTGCTAATATGGAAACAGATGACTCTCAAAATGGTGCAGAAAAATAGTTTTACAGGAATACTTCACACTTTTGTGATATCACTCGTTTCTAGTCCCAAAGGATTCAACACACATCTGAAGTCACATCTACATAGAATTTTTTAGGAAGATGTGTGTGAGCTCTGCCCGTGTTCTGAGCCATCTGGAAACCATCAGCAAAGCACTGGGCCTGACCTTACCTGAGCACTAACCTTACCAAAAAGGATGGTTTTTATCTAGAAACACCTAAGAATCTGCATGGGAGAGAAACCTGCTCCATCTCATTGAACCTAGAGGAGTCTGACTACAAGATAGAAACTCACATGAAGCTGGGCTCCCTTCATGAAACACATCCTGAGTTACAGAGAAGAAAGATTTCAAAAGCCTTTAAGTGTTGTTACAGCCTAACTTGCATTCACTTTCGTTAGGGTTTTACTAATTTTTATTAAATCATTCTTACTAAGTATTCTGTATTTCTAGGAAGACGTACCTATTTATATTTTTATAAAACAAAGCCCAACAATCACGTCACAAGTCTTAACATATACTGACGAAAGTAGAGACAACTTCTCAGTTTCCCACATAAAGAAAACTAGTTTCTTTCATTAAAAGAAAAGCTTGAGTAAGCAACCGGGCATTACAGTATGCTTCAGATGTCAGAAAACTTAAGTTGTATTGGTGCAGAGAAGGAATCAAGGAAGCAGTTTTCTTCATCTAATTTCCTTGCACCACTGCTAGTATAAATATTGTGCATACATTTTATCTTGTGATTTAGTTGCTCCTGAAGTGAACTGAACTAGTATTCAGCTCCAGATTCACATGCTGATCTAAAATGCAGGTGTCTAGAGTAAGCAGCGTCTCACTCTCCTAACAGTCAGTATAGTCCTAGTCATTGGAGAGCATTGACCAAAAAAAGTCACTTAGCTGAAGATGAGATAAATCTTTCTAGGTTTAACTGATTACACTAGGAGCCCAGAAGCCTGTTTCACATGCAGAGAGCTGACTTAGGGCTGTTAGGAGCTGAATCCCACTCTCAGAGGTCAATGCAATTGCCTAAGCATAAGTATCTATCTAGTGCGCTCGATTTGCCTTAGGGTATCGTAGCTGGCCTTCAGCTGTCCCTTCAAAAGGCAACGGGTCTTGTTATAGGTCATAATGCTATATTTTCCAGGCCCATGTGGATGTCTCAGGTAACCGAGGATGTTTCGAATGACTCTAGATGCCTATGTTTAGCAAACTAAATGTGAGTCTCCGTTCTTTAATGCAGCTGGAGCTTTATTTAGATGCTCGCACATACCTGCCTTATGCCATTTAAGGTACTCCAGGTTATCTGAGGTGTCTCCATGGGGTACATATGGTAAGGCCTCTACAGGAAGTGCATCCCCTGCTGTATGGAGAGTGTTGGTTGGAAGCCAGGCAGGATACCCTAAGTCATCTCAAGAAGTGACCCACAGAGAAAAAAATCTGGCCTAGTTTACTTTTAATCAGTCAAGAGCCATGGCATAGTTCCCCTAGAAATCTTCAGGACACGTGGAGAATTGCAGTATTATTAACACAGTAACTCGCGGTGGGGGGAGGGGGCAGGTTTGGAGTAGAAAAACCCTCCTGTTTAAACTTGTGTGATGGGCTTCATGTTAGTTTTACAGTGAGTTGGGCTGAGCGTGATGATCTGTTATGCCATATCCAAGTTGCAGAGAGTTTTCACATTTAAATTATGAGGTCTCTTCCACTGATAGCAAAAAATGGGTGGGACATGTCCACATAGGTGGACAATAAGGCAAATGAAAGAAGCAGATGCAAGGTGTGCCCTTCAGCCATAGTTCATGTGATTTCACATCTATAAGTCTTTGACTGAGCTTCTCCCTTTCAACAGTGCTAGAGAGAAGGATAATCTTTGTGTATCCTTGTGAGGGATGTCCAGTGAACTTCACTGATCCCCAGGTTGGGTGTTCTTGACGTTCACAGGAAATTGTCCAGTATGGTGAAAAGGTCGATTTGTTCAAACAAGGAGATCTATTTGGATTGGGGGAAATTTGACAGGGGTTGGTTTTGGGGGTTTTTTTTAAGTATTAAAAAATTTGCCTAGCATTGTGTCACTGGCACCTCATAATTTGCCTGGAATCTCCAGTGTGTGATCTTGTTCTGTTTTTCTTCTTTTCTGTGATGCATAAACATTTTGACCTGATTATTTCAATAATAAAAATAATGAAAAGCCTTGTGCCCTTCAAAATAGCTCATACCTTGGCTTTGGTATAACTTATTGGATGCAAAATGAGAAAAAAAAAATAGAAAGGAGAGAACACAAATGTTATTAGGATCTAAGAACAGCCTAAAGAGTTTGTGTGTGTACGGGGCAGAGGCTCTGAGGGTTTAAAGTCTGTCCATTTGGTTTATTTGGAGAAAGCTAAATTAATACAGTATTGCCCTAAAATCCGAACACAAGGCAGTATATGCCATATTATAAATTGTTAAGCCTTGTAAATGTGTAAAGTTTTTATAAAATATCATAAAGTAAAAATGTTGAATAATGATTTTTATAAAGTTCTTGTCTCTACTT
>NW_008794621.1:1140889-1222614 GCF_000699145.1 Aptenodytes forsteri | reverse complement strand
TTATAAATGAGCAAAGTTTTTATAAAATATCATAAAGTAAAAATGTTGAATAATGATTTTTATAAAGTTCTTGTCTCTACTTATAAAACAAACAAAGTCTTCTGACATCTGATTAAGGGAAATTTTAGACTGTTTCACTAGATAAAGCAATCAGGTTGTGCTTTAATCAATTTCATTGTTGAATTAGAAGAAACATACCTTCCACTCTTAAAATAGTAATGTAATTGTAAAGTTGTCAGTCTAGGGTTCCTATTTGAACTGATTACACTTGATAAAAATAACAAGCCATGACAAATAGCGGGGCTAGGTTTCAGTAATTCACTGAAGAATGTCTCTACCAAGTCTTTGTGGCAAAATGTCTTGTTTGCAGGACAAATGCAGAGTTGAAATAACAACCCATGAATACCACTGGTGAAATGGCTATGTACACAAGGTGAATGCTAAAGTTTTCCCTTCTGAATGGACCTTTTAATCCAGGCATTATCTAGGCTCTGAAAAAGTCTTCAGTGGCCTTACGTACAGATTAATGGGAAAAGCTGAGACTCCGAGTTGGGCTATTTGCAGAAACAGTTTTCAAGATTTACTGATGGTTGACAAATGCCATTTAAGCTTTCAAAGCCATCAATATGCTATTGAAAGGGATTTAGAGGGAAATCCTCCCACTATAGAAGATGAGGACTTTGAAGGATCTCGGTGGAAGCCCTTGGTCTCCCCACCCCTTCAAACCTTTCACTGGCTTCCTTCAGCATATAGAGTCCTGAAACGCGTGGCTATGGGAAAGGGGGGGGAGGTCCCTTTCAAAGGCATTTGTCTATAACTGAATGTGCCAATCTGCTTTTGTTCAGGCATGAGAACTGAATAGAAGTGTTTCCAGAAAAAGTCTCTTGTGCTCATGGTCAGCTTTTCAATAGGCTTTCTGCTAATAGATTTTTAATATGGGAGCTGGAAATGGCAAAATACAAGTTTGAAAATTTTATTGAATTGAAAAATTGGCCAGAAAAGGCTCTCTGCCCTGTAGTATTTGTTAACGACGCTACCATTTCCTTCTTTAACACTGACTTTTAAAGAAAAGTAACCTCATACATTATACATGTGACAAGACAAATCACCTGAGCTTTGAATTTAATTATTTAAAAGAATGCCCTGTCTTTTTTCCACACACATTTTAAAACCTGTTTCTATGTTCTTTCTTTTCTCTGGTTATTTAAAAGCTCTTTTTCAAACCACATGCCTTTATTAAAAAATGTCCATAGGTTAGAAAAAAAGACACCTTAGATGATCATGTTTTTGTTAAAAGGGTTTTAATTTAAGATCAGGATGGCTTGAAGTCCTTGTTTTTTCCTGGGCTGTGCTGAATCTGCAGGATTCAAGATGAAAGTTCTGAAGAGCTTAATAAAATTGCACAAATGAAAAAGTGGCAGAATCCGCTAGAGAGTTTTGGAGAAAGGATCTCTCTGGAATCTCTGGTGGATCATGCAAGGATATACTGGGGCTTTATTCAGGAAGTTCCAGACGGGTTTGTGTTTTTCAGTCAGAAAGAATGCCTGTAAAACCCCCTTTGCGGTCCTTTTAATAGCAACAGTATTAATGCATGTAGAACCATGCAGTGCTGTCTTCTTCAGTCTGCCTCAAGTATGTGAAAGTTGAGATCCACATGCCAAGACCATGACTGAGAGGGTCATCCTTCACCTGTCTAATCTTCACACCACTCCCCACACGGGATGGGAGAACGAAGCTAGCCTGTGGGCTGAGGTAGTCTCTTTATACCTGTGTGTGGTGTGAGGAGCAGCACCAGTCTGCATCCCACCAACTCCAAACCTCCCATGAAGGGAAGGCAGGGCTGACTGGATTCTGCAGAGTGTGGATAAGAGGATAACACCTCTCAGCAGAAGACCTGCTTCTGCTTAGTGAGTGCCTTGACTTTATTTCTGTCCTATATTTAATTTCTACCTACTCCATTTTCAAGCTGGCATCTGTTCTGTCACCATTTGGGGGAGGAGTGCAGCAATAGCAGTATGTGGCAGGTACTGTCTTGTGCACTTTTGTGCAAGGTGAGACCAGTAGTGATCAGCAGTTGCTGTCACGTAGGAGGTGGGCATTGCTGTATTCGTTTGTGCTACCTGTTCATTGCAAGGCAAATTAAGCCTTTAAGAGATCTCCCAAAGTGTCAGAGAGTTTAAGCCTTCTAGTTCCAAAACGCTGATTCATCTTCACCCAGAAAGAACCATCACAATGCAGATTATTCTGAGTAATCCTTCTGTTTTCCTGATGGGGCTGACTGGAAAGCTGAACTTTACGTGAAACAAAAATTGAGCAAGGCTATGGAAAAGACAGGGTGAGGAAGGAAAAATGAGCCTAATCAGCACATCACTTTGGAAGCAGAACACCAGGAATGAAAAGTTAAGTACCCAAATAATTGGAGCAGGCATGACAACCAAACAGAAAAGAAAGAAAAGCTTTAACAGTGAACAACACAGAAATAAAAGAAACTGAAATAAACCACTTCCTTAGATTTTTGAACCTCCTCACTTGAAAAAAAGGTATAAGGATGATTTCGTCAGCAGAAAATGTCACTTTCCTCTCCTTAGTGACCCAAACAAAAAGCATCCCGCCTTTAACTCAGCAGATTTTAGAAACAATAAAAGGGCTGGAAAAAAGACGTAGAAATCTTCCCAGTGAACCCAGCGGTACTACATTCACTACTCCAGGCAAAGCGATGTGCTGTTGCATGATTTCCACAACTGTGAAATATTGCCTATTGGGTAGAACCTGGCATTAGGCACTCGGAGGCCTGGGATGACGTCCTCCTCCTCCTCCCATGGGAGTCCATGGGAGTTTTGCTACCAGCATCGGTGGAGCCAGGTGTTTACCCCCAGGCACTGTTCTAGTGCTGACATTGACTTGCTGTGTTATAAGTTTTAAGAGATGTAAATAATAGGGCGACTGATTCTTTCCAGCATTTTTATAGCGTTTGGAATAGCTAAAGAAAAGAGATCTTGGAAAGTTCATTTCATGTGCAAAAAAAGCAGAGCAGACAGGTGCAGTACAGGGGACACATTTCACCCATGCACACAGGTGCGATAGAGTTGGTAGCAACAGTTTACATTTGTTAAAAGTTTGTTTTGGTTGCTGATGTTTTATAATATTGCTGAATATTGTCTCCAGGAAGACCCAAAACTGATACTTGAAACCTGAAACTGAGACACAGCAGTGGATTTGACTGAACAGCACCAGTTAATTGCTTGCCCTGAAGAGATTTTCTGTTGATCATCATAACAACCACAAGAAGCGGTGGGTCGCTTGGCCTCAAAATGAGGTTACCAAACACTGGATTATGTAAACACTGTGAATAAAAGGAAGGAAACAGGGATCATTTATTCTGGATCAGTCTTCTGCCTCTACTCATACTAAATACTAGCTTATCCTCTGAACAGCCCAGCTGATCTCAGTAGAAGTAGTCCTGAAGTATTTTGCCTCCACATATTAATTGTGCAGCTCTGATCCCAGTAATTTAAGTTATTGGAAAGGGAAATAATTTATCCAAAGAGAAGTCACTTTTTTACTAGAAGGAGCACAGCCCTTCTCCCTGAAGATTGTGCTGGTATAACCACATGAAAAATACTTGCCGGCCCGATCCAACACGTGAGGTCTCTACCGGAGATTTCTCCGTGGTTGGGTAAGTTCGCGCATCTCAGCCCTGCTCCTTGACCTGAATTATTTAAAGCTAGCTCAGGTATTTCGGTACTCTGCCTATCTGAAGGGCAGCTGTTCAGTTACAAGCAAACAAAATGTGTGGAGACTAGGTATATGTGATGTCAGTATAAGATTAAGGACCTGGTGTTTATGTATATTCAGACTATTTTATACCAGCCCATGTGAAGGTATGTCATGATAAAAGTGAATTTTGAACACTTAAGCAAAAAAAAAATTACCTGATAGAGAAATACAGTGGTTTTAAGTGCATTATCTTCGTAAGAATCAAGCTATGCATATTTCCTGGCATTTACTATTGCAGAAGTTTGGGTGTTCAATCTGTCAGTGAAAAATCTGACAGCTCTGTCATTCCTCTGAGCTCTGTAGGAGGTGTTGGAAGAGGCTGTCAGCCAGCCAGGAGCTGGCAGATCTGGAGGCCCTATTGTATTTCAGTGAACAGGCTCTGTCAGACATAAAGGGAAGACGTGTGTATAAAAAAAAATCCACAATTTTATATATCTGAAGAAGATTTACGGTATTTACATCCTAGGTATAGGATCACCCTGCATTACTCTAAGCCAACACTGACAACTGAAACAGTTCTGCTTCGCCTCCCTTATTTGTTTCTCCTCTATACTTTAGCTTGAGGTGGCACAAACAGCAACACAATGAACCAGCTCAGGGAACTGATTTGGAATAAAACCATTTTTTTTCCCTGCTGGGTTTGTTTTAATCCAGATCAGTTGCCAACTCTGGTTCAACAGCATCCTCAAAAGGAATGGGTAGTGCTGGGGTGGGGGGGAGATCAGGAATAATTCTTCTGGTAGCAGCATTGGATGAAACTGAGTATGCTGGTGATATGACATCAGTTGGGTTGTCCATGCAATAAAGAGAAGATTCTGTAAAGCAACAACACAAAAATGATCAAATTAGTAATTCAGAGTAGAGCTCTGGTAGTTGTGATACAGTGTAGCATCATTTTCACTGCTGAAACTCTTCAATTACTCTTCAACAACACAAAGTACAACCAAACTATAATAAAAGCAGAAGTGACAGTGCTGTGTTAAAAAAAAGTCTAATCATTCAGCACCATTGCACAGGAAAATGGGAACCTACGGAATAGGAGTAGTGAAGAAGCTAACCAGAATTTGACTGAAAACTCCTCTGAGATAAAAAGATCAGTTGGGATCAAAGAGGTGGACTTCTGTCTCTGCGGAGTGACGTTTTTGCCATTTCCTTTACCAAGGCAGAATTTCACCCAATCTAGAGTATGTGTATTTTGCAGTAAACCAGGTTGGGAATACCAAGTTTATATATATGACAGCTGCTACATTACATCACACAAAGTAGCATTGTGAAATTAGTACAGTTGTAGCAGCATGCTGTTGTACCTGGCATAATTAGCCTTTCTGAGGGCACCTGACATGGTAATGTAACTTCTGGCTCTGGACCCAGCTCGCTCATCTGTACCTTGTGGACCTCTGCACTGTGCAATGTAGTATATGTATTTCCTGCTCTAAATGCAGGTGTGTTGTGCACAGATTTCCAGATACTCAAACTTACTCCATCACTGTTAGAATGTGTTTGTAGCAGATGCTCCCAAAGCTGTTTGCTTTTTAATTCTTCAAATCCGTGCTGTGGAATTGAGTTGAGGCAAATTAAGACCAGCAGAATAAGTAACTTACAGTGTATCCTGTTGCGAATGAAATTGGGCTAATCCTGATTGATTTCCACCCTCAGCAGCCTCACTGAAGTAATATTGGATATTTTGGTGAAGATGAGTTTTAAAATTGGTTTGTGTAACATATAGTCTATGCTGTGCATAGCTTCCAGTTGGGTATTCAGCCCAATTGCCTGTGTGGCCCATAATACTCGATTTAGGAAACTTGTACTCTATGACTTTAGGCTTGTATTTTGAGTCTTTGTCTACACTCGGATATATTTTGAATTAGTTTCTGCTGTAGTCAAGGTATAGTACGCTAATAGGCAAACTATGCTGTGCTTTTTGTAGATGCTCTCCTCTCATAAATAACCATAATTTAGGAATAGCTTCATTGAATTCAGAGGGATGAAATTATAGACCTGGGATTGGAAGGAAATTGGACCCCCAGTTTCTAAAATGGATGAATGTGTCCATTCATTCAGAAAAAAAGAGTGTTTTCCTATATTTTTGTCATTTTTGTAACAAATAGTTGTAAAAATAAGCAACTTCTGGAGTTGCAGAAAATATTTTGAAACTAAGAGAGACCAAGGTTTTTTTTTTTCCCAGACTTGGTCACTTCTAATAAATATCTTTTCTCAACTTAACTGTACTGTTCTTCATCAAAAATAAGATAAACAGTACCTGATAAACAAAAAGGTAATGATGAAAAACAGAAGAAACATTCTAGTAGTTGTCTTCATAAATTACAGTAAAAACTGATATATTTGCCTGTTGTGTGTTGTTTCAGTATTTGAACAAGATGAATCATGTATGCAGTACACGTATACTCTGTTTGAATTAGTGCAGCAGAAACAAGTAATAACTCACAAAGTAAAATAATACTAATACAATCTGTGGGCAGGTGAGGAAGAGGAATTCCATTCAGTCCTCTTTTAATTGCTTCTGCTGGCTTCTGTACTATAAAATATTCTTTTAGTTATTTAAGCTTTAAAATATGTGAGTTAAGTACAGTAAATGATTGACACGTTGGAATGTTTTTGTAACTTACCCTGGTAATTATTACTTAGCAAACTGAGTCTTCAGCACCAAATGAACAGCCATGAATCAGCTTTGAAAGTAAATGGATAATTTCATCTAGGGACCATCGTGAATTTGATACACAAAAAAAGCAGAGAGCCAGAATCTTTGTACCTAAAATGAAATGTCAGGTACTTGTCAGATTAATTCAGCACTGTGTGTTTTTGATCTGATCTTTGATCTTTACTTTCTTTTTGACCCTAATTGTTTGCTCTGCCCTGCTCCCTCTGCTGGAGTCTTGGATAAACTGAATGGCAAAATTGTTTCCTGAAAAGATTAATCATGCACGTACTGTTTGCTTTACAAATGTTCTGCAGTCTAGATTTAAGTAAGTCTTTGATGGCTGTTCATATGACAGAATTGCCTACTATGTTCAGGAATAATGCATGCTGTATAAAACGACTGTGTTACATAGCTTCTGCAGTAAGAAGCCAAATTTTGCTGCCTGTGACATTAGAGGAACGCACTGACAGGTGTTGGGAGTGCAGAATTTTGGCCAAAGC
Source organism: Aptenodytes forsteri (assembly GCF_000699145.1). Classification (NCBI taxonomy): domain Eukaryota; kingdom Metazoa; phylum Chordata; class Aves; order Sphenisciformes; family Spheniscidae; genus Aptenodytes; species Aptenodytes forsteri. The sequence goes on along the minus strand of NW_008794621.1, from coordinate 1,215,678 downwards.
ACTTAGTTTGTGTTGAATCCAGACGTGGCCTATCAGCCTGGTTTGCCGAGACCTGATGTTTAATATTCACCCAACGGGTTATGGGCCGATACACAACAGCAGAGAAGAGGTGTAAACAGAGTCCTCCTGACCCTGCTGGATCACCTTTGAGGCTTCCCTAAGTTCAAGGTGCCTGATCCTTCCCATAGATATCTATTTACAATTGCAGTGGTTATATCTTCTGTAAGCAAAATGCACTGCTGGAACAAGCACCACTGGTGTGCCAAGGAAGGGAAGGACAGTGCGAGGGGGACAGTGAGAGTACTGTCCATTTACTGGCATAAAGCTCTTCGTGAGGTGCACAGGCACACATACTCTCACTGCAGGGTCTATTGTCGTGCAACCACACAACGTCATTTGCTTTTTGCAGGGTATGTTTTAATATAAAGGTGTTGGGTCTCTGGAAACAGTGAACGTCAATGCCAAGTAACAGAAATTTTCTGTAAAAAAAAAAGTAACAAGCGTTCCTGTTTTAGCCTTGCATCACTTCTGTGTTAATTTTTGAAAGTATGGAATGGGATCAGTTGCTGATAATTTTCTGTTACAAATAATATTACATGGGATAATGAATTTTTAAATATTTAATTTTAGCATTTGTCACTATCAACGTGCAGAAGGGCAGAAATATCCATGCTATTGCCACTTGTTACTTCCTGTGTATACCTTGATAGAGAGATTGCCTGCTCCGTGTAATGTCTATTATAACTCTCTGTCTTCACTGCTTCTTCCTGCAAATCTACCACTTTTTTCCCAGAAGATTTTTTCAAATACAAAAATGTACTGCTTCAAATGTGAATCATTTAGTGGAAATTCACATCTTAATCATAGTTTACTACAGAGTCCTTCAAAGAACCACAGACGAAGTTTGAAGCTAGTTGTGAGAAGCAATGCTATGATTTAATTGTCAGGAAGCGCTTACAATGCTTATTTATGCATGCTCATACTCTGCCCTGTGCTGCTCTGCATGGGTGTATTAAACATGCAAATACATGACTACGAATTTTCATGTTGATTTTGGAAGATAATGTAATCTAGGACCATTAAAATGAAAATATGGTCATTGTTTTCTGAGGCTATTGACAGCTTATGCGTCACCATTTGGAAAACCGGTGTAAATGCCATGGGGTAGACAGTGTGATCTACTGAAAAGGGCACTGGACAAATAATCATCGGTGTTTGGTTCCTCCGTGGCGTATAATCTGCTGTTTGACTGTGAGCATGTCACTTCGCCATTAGGTGTCTTAGTTTCCCTTCTGTAAAATGATGGTAATTATTATACTATTTATTTATTAAGACTCTTGAATGAAAACATGCTGTAGGAATTTATTTGTGAGAATTAGGAACTACTACTACTACAGTGTTGGCAAATAGATTTATCTACTTTAAGTAGCTGTAGCAGATGAAGTTATTTTTAATATCCATAGTGAAGCATTTGCATTAGTAGATGGCATGCACTTAATAGTTAGCATATTCTTCCATCATACAGTGGAGCTAGTAAAGTATTCTGCCAACAGTAGAAACAAGAGTGCTGTGTTAAAAAGTTAGGCATAGCAAGGGAGAGCAGTAGTAATTCTCACCCCTTTTCATTATTTTGTATTACTACATGTAAGATAGTGTCCGATTTTGCTGTAAATGGATTAAGGAAATTGTCTTAGTTTAGGAGCTGTTCTCAGCTGGTAAGAACTCAGGGAACGCATTCAGTCTATTGTCAGTATTTTTATGTGAGTGCTTTATCTTTCAAAGACTTCCATAAAAATAATCATTAATACATCTTGTTTGGCTAAGGCAGGCCTAGAGGAAACATAATTAATAATGCTAATAATGTCTTGATCATTTTCTAAAAATCAACCAGGTTGCAACTGTTAAAAAAAAGATAGGCTACAAAATTCATTGTCTTTAATATTGGATTATTGTATTAGCCCTGCAATGGGTAGACAAGTTCGTACCATTCAGTATAATAGAAGTTTAGCCTAGTAGTAGATTAACAGGTTGGTGAAAGCTAATAGAAGCCTTGCATATATCCCAAAACAGATTTTTATTCTCCTTTAAAAGACATGAATGTAATGTGGAAAACTGATCTTCCAAGCTGAATAGTCACTGAAACATCTCTTGTAATAACAGCTAATAACAGGTTAGTAACTTGACCTCCAGACTCATCTATTACAAGTTAAGAACTAGTTCACTTAACTTGTTTTACTGGCTTTTGGGAATTCATTGTGAACTACTCACTTTTAAGATGGCAACTGGATATTTTTTCAGCATGTATATGCATGGACAACAAAACTGGGTGGAAGAAAAGGCCTGTTATATTTGCCTTCCTGGACTCTGTTTTGCAAATGCTCAGAATTTGCCCATATAGTCACTAAGAAAAAACAGACAGATGCATGGTGCAGTTTGCAATGTTTTCCATTTTTCAAAGATGTCATCACAGGTAGGATTCCTTTTGCAAGTCACCGGAGACACAGCGTGGTGATTGATTGACACAGAGTATAATTAAGATATCGTTATAGTGAGCCGTGTTGCCAACGCAGTCATTGAAGCAAAACTTTTTATCTTTTGAAAAGATAAAAGTTTAATTTGCTGGTATGTTGCTTTTATAGTCAGCAGTTGGAAACAGGCTGCAGAAATGCTGATGGGAGAACAGACAATGTGTTTATCTGACTGTTCAAAATAACCTATTGCCTTTCCAGTACAGTACATCAGCTCACGGTGCGGGTAGTTTTCATAAAGGTAGATCTGGTACTATTGCTGTTTACATTAGGAGCATTTTAAAACTCAGAGTGTACTCTTACAATGCAGCTCCTACTGACATCGGTGGGGTTTGCATGCTTTGGTGGTGGGATATAGGAGTAGTTCTGTTACACTAACTTATTTAAAGATTTTCAATATTCTAGTAATTGTAAGTTTTTCATCACTGTAGCTTATAAGAGTTTACCAAGTTTGGCAAGAAATGTTTGCAGTTTCAGGTGGTTTGGTTCTGAGTATACATGCACAGGCACACAAAGGAAATTGGGGAATGGATCTGATAAAAATCAGAACCGTTCCACTGAGGATAGTTAAAGGTCTAGTACCTTGATTTTAATATTTTTCAGCATTACACTACAAATCCTGATGTGCAAGCCATCTTTCATCCCCTTCTCTTTTCTAGAGAGAGCAAATTGCTGATTTTGACAGGCTAGCACTGAAAGGAGAAATCAGAAAACCCGTTTGATGCACTTTTTGGAAAGATATCATTGTAGGTGCAGGACATAAGACATACCCATAACAATTGTTACTGTTTTTCATAGTAATAATATCTAAGCCTATAATTTACCAACTAGCTCTTTCTGGCTGTTAGCTGTGCTTGATCTAGCTAATGGCCATAAATCTCATCCTAGCTGTGTCTTCTTGGCAATATGGTCCAAAGGCTGGCAAGTTTACTGAGAACTGCCTTTATTTGTCTCTGGAGCACTATGAGGAATTTTGACTCAGCAGCCCAAACTTTGCAGTATTGCTCACATCAAACCCAGTGACTGATTGCATTGCATTAACTCTTTTTGTTTGTCTCAATTCTCTGAACATCCCCCCAGAAGTAGCTCTGGGTGATTGGATTTCACTCATAAGTTCCTTAGTTCCTTCAGTGAACAAATACTGGATGAAATGCATCCATGGTGATTCTGACCCAAAAGAGTACTCTGAATCTAAAAACTGTAAGCGCAGATGAACTACTGCTTTGCCAGTGTAAGCGATGTGAAGTTTTTAGGGAGAAACCATGTCACCTATTTAGCCAGCTGGTACAGTTGGAAGAAGTAGACGTTTTTGATTTTTGTGCCTGAAAGTTTCTCAGTTTTTCCAGCTGTATCAGCGAGCGTAATTAAAGATACTAACCTCTCCTGACAGTAGTCTCCCTTATATTCTTAAACCCTTATAGCTACAACAATAACACATCACCAACATAGACTGGAATGGCCTGTGTATTAGTTAATAGTGTGTTAAAAACTAGTTTGGAAAGACGTTATTGACTGAATTTGGAAATAATTTCTGTTACCTCCACCATCCCTGGAGGTATTTAAAAGACATGTAGACGTGGCATTTAGGGACATGGTTTAGTGGTGGACTTGATAGTGTTAGGTTAGTGGTCGCACTTGATGATCTTAAGGGTCTTTTCCAACCTAAATGATTCTATGATTCTATGAAATATGCATAGGTAACGTTTAGTAGTTCTGTTGCAGAAAAACATCTTTGCACTTTATGATCCAAGAAAAGAATAATCTGGAAAAAAAGGAACCTATCTAGCAGAATGAGATTATTTAACTGATAGGTTTAAAAAGAGCTAGCAATTACTGCGGTGTAGACTGGGAAAAAGAAGAGGTTCTCCTCCATCATGTGATGTGGAGCACATACTTTACCACATGAGTGGAGTCCAAAAAGGAGACTAGGACATTGGAGTTTGCTGTTGATAAATCCACCTCTGGGGTCTAAAGATGTTTTTAAGAAAAGTGCATGTATTGTTGATTTTCTCATTGTGCATCAAAGCATGTAATGAAAGCCAACTTCTCTTATTCTGATCCTCTTTAAGATATTAGGGTCTGGTCTGCAGATTGCTTGTGACTGGTGTCATCATGGGGTCCTGTGGGTGATGCAAGCAGACAAGTACCTGCCTGCTACTAGTACAAATTAATATGCTAGAAAAATAGGCTTCAGGTTTCCCTGGGCAGCCAGAGCACTGATTAACGCTGGTTTTGTAGAATGCCCTAAATGTGTGTCTATCTGAAGATGAATCACTCCCATCTTCCACCAAAGCTGACTTTTTAAGTCCAAAATGTGATTTGGTATGTTTACAAAAACCTATTAAGACATCTGTTGAAAATCTCATGATCAAAATTATATTGTTAAAATATCAGGTTTATCTTAATATTCAGTAGTATATGATTCACTACCTGGATGAGTTTTTCTTTTGCCAAATAAATCCATGTTTTTGTTCCTTTGCCAGAATAAATCCTTTGAGCCTTTATCAAAGTGAAAGGGTAATAACCTCCTAAACTGTATGAAAAAATTAGGTGATAAAGTATTACAATAAAGAATGAATTTAGTAAGTACACAGTTCTCAAATTATACCTAGATTTTGAAGTGAATGCAGAGAGACCTTACCGAACAGTGATTTGATAATTGTTGTAAAGTATTAACAGATTTCCTTTATTTCAAAATCTCTACATGAAGTATGTTTTTAAATTAAACATTTTAAAATTCAGCAAAAGATCAAACATCAAAATTAACTATGCTGACTAAAAACATATATTCTGTAATGTGAAGCAGACTGTGAGTAATAAGAACTAGATGGAATAGGAATAGGACGTCTATCCACCAAAGTACAGATAACTTATTTACCTTGTAAGCTCTCAACAGCTGGAAGAAATAAAGTTATCTAAATACTACCCAAAGTAGCTGGAAACTATAAGTGCCGCTACAAACATTTATAGGTTTAAATAGTGGGGGATTTTAAATTATCACATAACATTTGCAGAAAATATGCAGGTCTCTTGATATTTTTATTTTAACAGTCTACAGGAATTTTGATATAGTTGTGTAAGTCATGTCTTCCACACAGAATTTTATTATACAGTCCGTTTACAGTTTTTATACTTAATGCAAGGCAATTATAATGATACTGTGGGGCATGGGGAAGACAATGGAAAACGATGAAAAAGCATGTTAAGAATAAAAAGGTTATTATATGAAATTTAGTCTAAAACATAGCTTGAATGAGCTCTGACAGAGCTGATATGGCTGGTTGTTTCCTGCGCCAGGAACTACCGTGGAACCCCACCAGGAAGTGTGCTACAGAGCAGGATCACATTACACCCTTGTTTTATGGTTCATTTCACTTACTTAATGCAATTTGAGAACCTGCAAAAAAAGAGCACTCTAAAAAGGGGATGTTTATTATTTGAAAATATGTCATTTCTTTGACTCAAGTAGGTTGGGTTTTGGGGACACCTAATGTGCCTAATGTAAGGCAAGGCAAATCAGTACAACCATGCAGCAGGTTGTACAGCAAAAGCAAAATGTTTTCATATTCATGAAATGTAAAGAATGATGCCTGTAGTTTATATCTGTACACTTTTGCCTGTCTAGTAAACCAGCAGTGTGCTACAGTGCTACAACAACAATGAAAATCGTAGTAGTTTTCCTTTGCTACTCCAAGTAAATTTTAATACAGTACAGTGGTTTATTAAAATTATGTAGACTAAAAGGGTTGTTTAGTGTTCCAGCGGATTTATAGAGCGTGATAAAAAGTTCCAAAATCTTTGGAAACAAGGAACATGCTACAGCCTGTATTTGGTTTGACAAAGGTGTGTTCATATGAAAGAAGAATGTTTAACGTGATGACTAGATAAAGATTCATCAATTCTGGCAGAGGAACTAATTTCTGTTAATGTAGTACTTAAAAATGTGTGGAATGAACAGCTGGATACCATAGTTGTGGCATGCCATATTAAGTCTCTGTCTGTTTTCCCCTACAGTGATCTCAGTATGAACAACATTACTAAGCTGCCCTCAAACCCCGTGCACAATCTCCGCTTCCTGGAAGAGCTGTAAGTATCATTGTATCCTTGATGGGCATAGTCAGCACTAGACACATTCCTGTGTTTGTCTCTCATACTTACTGTGGGAACCAGATAAAACGGTGCAGGAAGGCTGTCAGCCTGACACTTTTGGCACATGCGGAAACACTTAGTTGAAAAAAACCCAATTGCTTGTGATTCTGGAAATGAACTTATAAAAGAGTTACCGTGAGGCTACAACTTCTCTAAGCAGAGACAGAGCCAAACAAATTAAAATTTTTAAACAAGGGCTGTTTAAAAGACCTGGATTGCTTTTTGGAAATAGTTAAGCAGCAGGATATTAAAAGTTTGAATACTGGCTCATGTTTATTAAAATCGCAAGTAAAGCTATAATCAAAACCAAAACCTGCTGCCTCGTTCTGCCTGTGTCAAGGACAATTGAGTCCACATTTCATAGTATCAAGGCTTCTTGTCCTAATCACTTTTAATTACTGTTTCCTTACTCTTAGATTTAGCATCCCTGAAGGCTGACTAAAATGCAGAATCCTGCAAAAAGCTTAGTTACGCTATCTAGTACATTCACTGAGGGGAAAAAGTACACTGCGAAAACTAGCTAATCAAGCACAACATCAAAAGAGGAATTCTGGTTTGAAGTGATGGTGACTAACCAAAAGTGAAAAGTGTTGTGCATTCATGAGACCTGGATTTGGCAGTGACCCTAGTTGTAATGGCCCAGGCTTAAAAGAAAACTTAGGTTCCTGAGGAGTCATGGAGACTCTGTAACTGATGCACCATAGATCTTGTGGGAAAAAGCTGGCACCTGCATTTGCATGAGTACCTCTAAAAGTTGATTAAAAGAATTGTCTAGGCATCCAGCCTCTTACGAAACATGGTTTATAAGCTTTTAAAAGTGAAAGCCTCCTTTTTTTTGTAGCAAGTTTAGCTGCTAACACACCATAAAAACCACATAAGATATGCAAAGTCATGGTGCTGCCCTTCTTGCAAAGACACTGTCTATTTTAAGCTATGAAATGTGTACAGTCCTCTGCAATTCAGGTGGGTATTGCACTGACAACTTTTGGTGTCCTTGCTAACGCTCATTTGAATTTTGCTATCTGGTCTTTCCAGCTGGCATCTATGAAAAAAAAAAAATTAAAACAATTTTGCTAATGCTAACTTTAAACAATACCCTATTTGCAAGCAGATTTTCCTTTCCTGTCTTATTTTTATTACTGGCAGCATTTGTATTTAGAAAGCATTATTTCTTTTAATTCTCTCTCTTCCTTTACTTACTTCTTTTCTTTGGTTATCATTATCTGTATTGCTGTTGGTGCAACTTTCAAATAACATACAGATATGGACGTAACAAGGAGAGATGTCACACACCAAGTGTTAACGGTGTCAAGTGCATGTGAAGTGAATCATGCCACAAAGACCCTGCTTGTGGATTTTTGCATCATGTTCATGTTTGCTTGTCCAATCTCCTGTCAACTGTAATAACCCTACTAAAAGCTTCCAACCCAATGATTTCTCTCCAGCCATCAAAGAAAAGAAAAAAAAGGAAAGTTTGGGCTGTTCATGGAAAGGAATTCTGATGCATTAAGCCAAGTTACCTTCACTCTTCCATTTTACAGTCCAAAGTTAGATGACCCAAATAGTGAGACTTATGTCACTGCTTGCAAAACTGTTTGGCAGTCTACTTCATCTTCCTGATCAAAACCTTTGAAAGTATTCTTACCTTATTCTTGTGTTGAGCCTACTTTTTCCACTGGAAATATTAAACCATTATCCTTATAACCCTCTGTTCCAAATTAAGTAATTCCAGTCCTTCATTGCTGGTAGTACCAGAAAAATATTTATTTCTTTATTATGTTTTGCTTTACATATACGCAGTCAGCTCCTCCATTGTTTTTCACACAAGCCAATCATTTCCATTTCTCATTAATTCTGATGCTGTTTTGTGAAACCCTTCCAGTTTGTATTCACTTTTCAAATAAACATAGAAAACTGAAGCCCTTGAAGAGGTGAGGCAACTGATTACCTCTTCTTAATGCAGGTTCAAACTCGCTGTGCTGAAAGACTCTTCAGTGTTCAGAGGCATGTAACACAATTCAGTCTAGTATTACATAGAAAAAGGTATAGACAATGGAAAGGGAACTAGCTATTCAATTTTGAAGTAGGGGGTAAGAGCCATTGTAGTTCCCATGCTCCGCTTATGCTCATTTCTGAGCAGTGGTTGTACATTTGAAAATTATTTTGCCCATCCAGGCATTGCCACATGATTTTTATTCCCAGCTTACCTGGGAATTCTGTTTTGTTTATGTGGTTCAGTTAAAGGGGACTGTTGTAAAATATAACTTGGCCCATAATGCAGACATTGTAAAAATAAGGTTTTACGAGATCTTTAGACCAAAGCAATGTTTCCATAAAATTAAAATGCATCTTAGAAATGTTTATCCGCTCTTTGAAATACAACAACAGCAGGAGCTTAAAATGCATTTTTTAGGGTTTTTCAGTGTTGAAAAAAGTGGTACTAATCCCTTTATTAGAGGGCTGGTTCAAAAATCTGATAAAAGCTGACAATTGATCCACTGAGCTTTAGCGTAGATGTTATGTCCTAGATGCATGGTTTGGCAATACTGATAAGTCATTACCCCAAAAGAACTGAGAATTTATTAAGACAGTTAAGCCCATTGTTTTGACTCCAAAGCAAGGATGTATAAGCCAGGTCTGTTCAGCCAGTTCTGACCTTCTAGGTTGAATCTGATCCACTCTTCCAGCCAAGGTTAGACACCTCTGCAAGCAGCATTCTTGCAATCCTCCTGATCATGCCTGGTATTTAGCCTTAACCAAAGACTTTGATCACTGAAGTACAACATATTGAAACTATGCTGTATTTTTGAGGTGCATGTTCCTCTAAAAATTTCGGAAAACAGTGTGGTACTTTGAAAACAGAACTGTTCTAGCTCCTAAAAAGTTTAGTTTTGAGCAAGATCTTTTATTTGTGAAAATGATGGGTCTTTCAGGCCTAATTTTGTCTTAAAGTGCATATGATAGAACTCCCACCAAGAAAGAAATATGTTTAGGCTGCTTGATTATCAGCAAGTTGCTCTGCATGGACTTGTACAACACCATTAAGTCAAATTCTTCATTATAAATTCAAAATAACTGCAGATATTTATCAGTATGACCGAGTCCAAGACTCGATCTCGTGTGGAGTATTTATAGACATATGTCATTTTACAATATGTGTAGAATGCCCATATTAATAGAGCAGTAAGTTAGAGTAGTGTATAAAAAAAAGGTTTTTTAAAAGTGTAAAGAATTACCTAGGTGGGACTCTTAAGAGTTTAAGAGGCAACTAGATCTGAGTGTAGACATATCATTTTGTGATTACTAACACTTCAAAGCAGTGCCTGAAACTGTTTTATTTTATAAATTAATGTCTCTATGAAGAGTGAGGAAGAAAGCCAATAATAATATAAAACTATTTGAATCAGACCTAACTACAAATATCTCCAACTAGATATATCTCCACACATACATACATATGCATATGCATAAATATATGCACACACACCCACGCATGCACATATATAAGGCTTTTATTTTAATTTTAAACACGGAACATTCCACAGATAAGCAAAACTCCAAGTGATTTTTAGTACATTGCTATTTTTCAGCAACTTAAAATAGGTGTTTTAGTAAAACAGTAACAAACGACTGTTTTATTACAATTATTTTACCTACACAGTAAGACAGTTCCAAATAGCTTCCATTTCACAAAATCAAGCAACAAAGCCGCCTTAAATTAATTGCAACCTACATACAGGTGCAAGAAAGCTTACTGACACTCGTGTTATTTCTTAAAATAACCTTGAAGGGAATTAAATACATGTACAAAGTTTTTCAGATTGATCGCAGTATTATTACAGCGGTTACTCAGGCAGAAGTGCCTTTGAAAGTGCATTTTACTGCAATACTGAAGTGCAGAATTACAGATACAATACAAAACAGACGTATTATCTGAATCTCACCGTGATGTGTGTGGAAATCCCTTTAATGCTTCCTTCTGATGTCACTTAAATACCAGTTTTACAGTTCTTGCACAGCAGGTTTTAGTGGAGCTTTTCCTGGTGGAAATTGGCTTGTGCCACCTCCGTCAGCTAAAGTTTCAAGAACTTTCACTGCTAAATTACTTACAATCCCATAGGTAATTTCAGGGCTGCGCACAATCTAACACATAAGGTGTGAATTCGATTTCTTCACATGAATTGTGAACCCGGTTTCTTCACTTCGTACGTGCATACATGTAGAGATGATCTGTTCAGACTATGCCACTGTGTTCGATACGTGGTGCTTGTCAGTGAGAGGTACCTGTCACCAGCCAGGCAAGTGGCCCATGGCACTTATAAATTCTGTTGCCGTAAGACAGACTTTTTTGATAACTCAGGGCTGTGGCTCCCCAACTTTGCTTTAATACAGGCAGGGAGGCACTCAAAGTCCTGACAGAGGGAAGTGCACCGGTCATCTTGAAATTAACCAGACGTCAGTAAAAACAGTGAGAAGATGTTTATCTAGTTAATCAGTTGGAAGTAATTACGGTAGTTTTCTCCCCTAGTTTTTGCATACACAGTTAGTTTGATTTACTAGAAAAGAACAAACCCAAACGCAGAAGATTCCCACTGTACGAGATAACAACTTGTAACCTTTACATTCACAAAACAAGGGCCCTGATGTTCCGGAGCTGTCACTGCCTTTGTTGCTGTCCCTTTGATGCCACCAAAGTGAGTAACAGAAAGAACTCTCCCATGTGGATGTGTCAGCCTGGCACCCTCCAAACTGCCCTTTTTGCTGTCTTATCAAGAATGACAAGATGAGGAACAAAAAAAAGAGAAACAACAGAGCAAATGCCTTACTAAATTAGAGCTGCTTGCATTGCTTGTTGAATAGCTTGTGCTGACAGACAGTTATTCTGGAAATGTTAATGCAAATTGCATGGACCAACCTTGACACTTGGAACTGTTGTACCTCTGTGGTATAAAGGGACAGAAGGGGAGAAGATGGGGGAAGGAAGGAGATAAAAGAGAAGTGAAAGTAGTAAGATATGCATGCAAGCGGAAACAATAAATGTTCTAGGTTGATATCCAAGAAACCTTGTCAGCGCCCCTGCGTTGCTCTTACTGAGCGTGTGTTGAAGTTTATTTTTGGCTTGTAGCTTGTAAATACTTTCTGGAACTTGTAATTTATTATCCAGCAATATTCGTTAGGAACTAGTTTAGAATATCAAAAAAAGTCATAGAAAGAGCTTTTTGTGTTACGCGATCAATACAGATAGTGAAATTATACTTAATTAAATTACAGTGAAATGATGCTTTATTAAATGTGCTATATATCTGTAGATCCTGAGGCAGGATTTTAATTTAAGTCTTACACATTCAATGTGTACTGCAGTAGCAAGTAGGCAGAAATAATTTCCTTTTTCGTCAGTGGAAGTTCAGCCTGTTTGTAGACTTCTTGATTTCAGTGCAGTGAACACTTCTGATGCCTACACTATTCAATTTTCCACTTGCTTAAAATCATGGGTAATGAATTCAGCCAATATCACATTTATATCTAATAGGTTCACAAGCACAGTAAAACCAACTTCTTCTTTCTAAGTTGTTTTTTTGAATTTCCAAACAGGAGTAGCAGTAATTTCTCCAGTAATTCTTTGGTGTTGCTTCATTGTACCACGGTAGTAACCTCAAAACTGGGATCTACACAATTTGTGTCCTTTGGGTATCACACAGGAATGTCAAAACAGCAAACACATTTTTCATTATTGATAGTTTGATCATGGTATGTTGTACCGCAGTACACTTCAGCCAATTCCTGGGTTTTTATTATTATTATTATTATTATTATTTCTTACCCTTTCTGGTGATACTGGCACTACTGGGATAAAACCAAAACCAGCATCAGAAGTGTAAATGACACTTGGGAGACCCAGCATAGGAAGTGTAATGTATATGATCCACCATTTGTTGCTCCATCTTGCTGTATCATTTAAACAGTGAGAAAGGAATTTCAACAAATTTAAGATTGTTCTGGGATTAGTGATTTGGTGACAGCATTCTTCAGACACAGAAGTGATGTCTCTAATTGGTTGTATCCTTGGGATCTGCTGCTGGGAATCAGCTTGGGCTTTCCTGGCTGATGTTGGAGTACCTCCCAAGAGTTGGCCTTGCTGCAATCAGAAGGCAGGTGCCTGTTTAGCAGAAGGGCGCTGTTGGAGCCCTCTAGAACAGCACTGCCTTCTGCAGCGCTGAGAGCAAAACAGCTTGTTCTCAGCGCTGGCCGTGGACAGCTTCACGAAAGGAAAGATCAGCTGTCTTTAGCAGTTACTGGATCACACTCATGCCAGGTGCAGAAAGAGTCTCTGCCTTTTATAAGTGGAGAAAGAAACAGTACATTTTAGACCATATCCTTAACTGACAAAAATCTATGATCTGTTTTATCAAAGCCAGCTCAAGATCAAATACACACTGATTTCATTCCAACTGCTTGAGGTCAGTTGGAGTTATTCCAGTTTACACCCTATGAGAGTTTGGCACATGCATTTATAAAAGGCAATTAGGCCCTAAAACAAGAGCAGACTGTGTTATATTTGAATTTCCAGCTAAACTGTAAGTAGCAATAAATATAATATACAGCACAATTACGACTTGCGCACTCCCCTCCCCTTTTTTAAAGGAAGGAGAATATCTTTACATTTTGTTCCTTGATCTCTCTGAGCATCAGATTTTTTAATATATCATTTGACCCACGTTTCTTTTTATATTACTATAATGATTACAGTTTCAATTAACATGACAGATTGAAATATAAAAAGATAAGAGTAACATTTAAATTCCTAGTCTAACAAAGTAATTCCTCAAAAACATTTTGAATATATGTTGATATCAGCCATTAATTAACTAATCATTAACACAGTAATTAATCACCCATTACTTCATACATTTCTATTGCATTGGCCTAAGAATAATCACTAATAAATATCAAATTGAACTCTTACCTCGAAATTTGAGTTGAATTTGGCTAAGTGCTTGATGAGTATCCATATTGTCAAAGCTTTTTTGATGTAAGAAGCAAGAACATTTCGTGTTACCTATTTATAGAGGTATATGTAAGCTGAAGAAAATTATGGTCATAGAAATGTATAAATTATATATTGGCTGTATATTTATATAGTTGGACGAAATATATGTGTAGTTGTGTGCTTGTGTATCTTTGATTAAGTTTGACAGGAAACAAAATTGAAGCAAAAGATTCAAGATCAGTAATTCTTCCTTGAACAGAAGCAATTTTTTGTATCCAAGTTGTTTTAGAAAACTATTTGGAAATTTATGTTTTCCTGTTATACTTCACGTTGTTCCTCCACAAACAACCATTTCCTTTATTAGAAATGGAGATAATAGTTTTTAGGATTGGTACTAGTGCTATTGGTACAACTCCTCAGAGAAGAGGTAAATTACTGGTAAATACAATACTGAGGTAGGATGCAAATGAGAGTCCTATTTCTACTTGTGTCAGCACAAATTTTTCCACAGACATCAATGAGACTAAGATTTCACCACGGATCTTGATCAGTTATTCAGAACAATTATGGCAGTTGGAGAGGCGGATCAGGCTTTTAAGAAAGAAGTTTCAAATTACAAAAGAGAATTTCTTATCTGTACCCAAGGTATAAAAGACACAATCCACGATTACGTGAATTTTAATGGAATTTTCTACATGGCATACTAGTGTTTTAGCACCAAATTCAGGAAGGTTAGTACCACATAGCAGCAGAACTGTCCCAACTGTTGGGGTTTTTCACTGTCGCAGGCCCTCTGTACTTTCAATTTCTATTCACAAAAGCAAAGATTTGTTTCACCAGTCTCTAGGTACTTCTATATAATTCCTTTTCAATTTTCTGTCTGGAGAATTTGTTAGTTGTAGTATATAATGTAGCAAATGAGGAATGAACCATCTGTTTTCCAAGAAGACAGGCAAGTAGAAAGCTGACTGAATTGTGACATTATTGATCATAACCTACTCATCTTTAAACATACATATATATATGTATAAAACCAAATTCATGATAGCATTCTCTTAGCATGTGCAGCCTTTGCTCTTATTCCTTAAATAAAATCAGCAAACCAGTTAGTGAACAGAAGTAAAATGCAGAGTCAAAGGGACATCAAGGCAAGACAGTAGTTCACGGAATTATTTTTGTAGAAATCCCTCACTGTCTTTGCACAATTGAAGGATGATTTCAGATTGCACTCACAATTACATTCTGTATAGGATATTGCGGTACATGTGGACTGATTAAATATAATGCAACACAAGTGATGCAATGATATGTAACCTAATCTGTATTAAAGGCACCACTGGCACCAGTCTAGAAACATTGAGTGAGTCTGGTATTGCTATTACAGTTTACTGGCATAATAGTAAGAGTCCTATATATTTATCATAAATTTGAGTGTAATGAAGTTCTACTTAACTGTATCTGTTCTGAAAGAGAATTACAACAGATTTCACAGGGTTTTCAATTCTGAATAGTGGAGCTTGACTCCTTTTACACTGCTTATTCCTGTCATATGTTGAGTCGCACCAAGATCCAGAGTGCCGTCTATTCTCCTACGTTTCAGCACCTTGCAAGATTTGATCAGTAACTTGTTCCAGAAAATGCCATTGTGCTAATCCTGTTAGAACACAGCATGAATATTAATTAGTGTAAATGTATGCTTTTTTCCCAAGAAGACTATTATCTTCCTTTCATGTCCTTCCTATAGGTTTTATACTACTAGATTTTGAAATACACTTGTTCAGCATTTGCTGGACTAGATCTTACTCAAGCAAAGAAGAAAAGCAGCCACTAGCCATATCGTACTGTCACTGTCTGCTGCAGACAATGAGGAGTAGCTGGGTTAGATTTGCCACAGCTTCTTTCTACAGTTAGTGGAGAGGTGCTTTCTTTATTAAATGCCACAGTTTATTAGCTGTAGAGAGAAATCTTTTTAGTGTTTCAAGTTCACCTTCCATCCTAGCAGGTAATGAGGAGACGCTTGGTACCAGGCAAGGCTTGTCCTGATGCAGAAAACATCCACACACAAAGCAGTTTTGAGTTGGTGATGAAAAATTACTGTACTAGAAATGTAAAGGAAATAGTTGACTGTGCTCATTCACAACTTCATGTTTATTTGCTTCTTTCTGAGGAAGGAAGTTTTTTCTTTTCAGACATGAGCAACAATCAAAGGAAAACAAAAAGAAGTTTCTGATCACTTTCAGAGCTTTCTGTGGGTGTCTCATTAGTTGTGCTGTCTTTGGGAATGTTCTCCTGACTTGGTGACCACCATTTCTCAGAACTCTGACACTGCAGGAGAGGTCAGAATACACCAAAGGGGTAAACAGATGGGCAACACTCAAAGGAGAGCCCAGACACACCTCTTCTTAGATCCAACCATAGGCCATGAACCTGACCTGCAGCACTGCAAGCTATTCCAGTGGTGAGCAGAGATTGCCAGCTGGGCTGAACTGCGTTGAAAGATATTTTATAAATTGCTGCCATTTGAAAGGATGGAGGCAACATGCTTTTCTCTCAGCTCATTTATTTTACATCTTTTAGAAAGAAACATGCAGTAGTATAAAAGCTTAGCCTATGCTTAAGCCAAAAGTATCCTGGTATCTTGACTCCAACAGTGGCAAGTAGCAGGTACTGAGGGAAGCATGTGTTAACACTTCCCCATAAACTTTTCCAGCCTCCATTAATTTGCAAGATTATATGAAGCAGCATAAGTAAAATCTAGTTCTAAAATAATATAGCTCCAAAAATATGATCCAAAATCAGTAATGCTCTGTATGTTTGATTACTTTTTCATTAAAGAGATGTGATGCATTTGTGCCTGAATGTACTTAATGAGATATTTCTAAAATAATGTCAGAAATGCTGGAAATAAAAGAAATAACTTTTAAAAATTGAAATTCAAAGTTGTTCGAACAATAGAAGCCAGCCGTTTGGTTACGTAAGCACTATAAACAAGCTAGTCCATTCCTGCTCTCAGAAATCATTAACTAAAAGCTGAACTATAGAGACAGATAGTACGTCCATCCTCATCTGTTCAGGGAAAGCGATAGTTATCCATCCAGACTAAAATCACTACCCAAAGTCCATCCAAAGTTCAGTAAAATGCTGGGCAGCTTCCCTCAAATAATTTAGGGTAATGGAAAACAAAATCCCTGAAGTGGAGCAGAGGAAACCCTGATAGATACTTGATGGGTACTACAGTGTCAACAAGGGGATTCATTTTCCCCTATGCCAAGACTGAGAATAGAAACATAGTAATAGCAGGAAAAACCCGCAAGGAAAGCATTAAAAATGGTCAGGAACAAATAAGCCAAACTTAATGGGCTTTGCAGCATGCCTTAAAGAACTGGTGTGCTAACTTTCATCCAAGAATATTGAAAGAATTAGACAGCGATCCCAATGAATCATTTTTGCTGATGTTTACCAAATGCCACAATGCTGGGGAATTCCAAAGGACTGGGAAGATGCTACCGTCAGAGGTGTAAAGAGAAGGTGTGCTCAGGACCCTGTAGTTAGCTTGGGGCAACTAAGTAGCTACAGCTACTCCATGGTCTCATGGAGCGTCTTGGGAATAGATAGGTGGTCTGCCTGAAGTCGGTTCGACAGAAAATCATGAAAAGGGCGTCATGAGAAAGAATTTAATATGGTGACTGAAGGTCAGACAACGTCATTACATAGAAAATAATTGTTGCCAGATGTCTATCTTTTCTGACATTGTCAGTTTGCTTGGTGAGAGAACTACACGGACATACGTGTATTTTGGCATTTGTGATACATTTGATGTAGCCCTCTACTGAAATATGTAGGGCTATACATGATGAGTGTGATCTGCTGCTGCATAAGCAGAGGAGAATCATACAAGATAGTATTAATCACTGTCTGCAAAATTAGTGAGAGCTCTTTCCAAACTGAAAAATATTCAAAGCAGAACTTCAAGAATGACATGAGGTTTGAAAAACTCATAAGGAGTACATGCAGAAGCTGTGTCTACCAAAAAGAAGATTAACATGTGGTTTCATCTGTCTAAAGTGTTTGTACAAGGCATATTTAATAATTGAGAAATTGTAAACTAAAAGGAAAAGAAGCAGAATATAAAGCAAGGGTTGGAATCTGAAACAAAAAAAAAAAGAAAAGAGGAAAAAATTACATCTCACTTTAACAGTGCAAGTAACTATCACTCAGAACAACCCAGGAATGTGGCTCAGCATCCCTCGCTTACAACTGTCGGCTTCAGATATTTCTCTAAAAGGTGTTGGAGCTGGGGCCATGCGGAGGGGTCAGGCTCTTAGGGCGGTATATTGTGGGTGGCCAGGTGATCCAAATGGATCTTAGAGTCAAAATGACAACAGTTTACTCTGAAAAAGTCTTCTCCTGAAGACACACTGACAGAAAACCTGGCCACAAAAGGAAACAGGGAAAAAAGTTACGTGGAAAAGTTTTAGCCGTCAAAGACTAGCTGAAATACAGCCCAATGCATTATAGTCTCACTAAAACCATCCTGAATGTCAGTGAGTAGCATGTACATGTATGGGTGTGTCTCTGTGCTTAGTATTTCTTTCTAAATACATTAGATATGCATTACAGGTACCATAAAAATGTCTTTAAAATGATGACAGTCCATTTTCAAAAAATGCCAAACATTAAGGTTACCACAGAAAGCCATGATGATGCTCTGAAGCTGGGAAAAGTGAGTATTACACATTGAAGCAAAACTTTAAAGCTGTATAGTGTCCCAATTAAATTGCCACAGTCCTGCATTTGGAACAGGGAGGAGCATGCTTGGTAATTGCCAGAGTCCTCCTCCAGGAGCTCTTAAGCAGGTCTGATTTTCTCAACTAGCCCATTTTATGAAGAGTATCCCAGTTCAAACAGGCGGTATGAACATGTAATGTGGTTGGCAGTTTGCACTGCAACAATTATCAAAATTGCTGCACACAGCCACTCTTAAGAAGGGATGGTGGCCTGACAGAGCACCAGCTTGAGTCTTTAGACATGTGGGTTTAGTTCTCTGCTCTTTATCAAGCTTTCCATATGACACTCAAAGCGGTAGCTTATAGCTGTAAGTGAAAACCTCAATACCTGTACCTACTTTTTTTCCATAAAGTTTTGCAGACTCCTCACTTTCTGGTTCATACCAGGCTCATGACCAGACTCATGTCCAGTCATGTCATTAAAATAACAGAGCAAAAGGGTGCTGTGAGGGTGAAACAGTCTTTAGTCTTTCAAAAAACTCATATCATAAACTGAGATCAGCATTAGATTGGTCCTGAGCCTCTACTAGTCTGTTATCCACAAATGGCATTTGCTTTCAGGGACCCAGTCTGGTGTGCCTAACCTAGCACGTACCTGCTTGATCCAGCAACAACCCAAAAGTCATTGCCATTTTTGTTCAGAATGAAAGCTGAAGCTGGAGATGCCCCTCACACATTTGAAAAAAAATAGGCTCAGCCTGTGAGTGCCTCATCTTGAAGCAAGAGTGAGCCAGGTTTGGTTCACTCTGCTTGCAGGAATTCAGGTGCACGTGCCCAATTCTCAGATGTCTGAACATCAGGCTCCAGTGTACTCCAAAGTGAGACAAGCTCAGCAGCTCTGTCTGAAGCTGAGCGCCTCTGCAGAGCACAATTAAATTCATTGAACAGAGAGAGGAAGAGCTGCTTGCTCGGAGTTACAGGTCACATCGCTCAGCAGGTGTGTGTGTACAGGGAAGAGCCTTTTCCACAAATTGAAAATGTCTGAAAAGTCTTTGGAGCTGGGATCTAGAATCATGTTTTCTTTCTTTATGGCCCAATTTTTATTTTTATTTTCTGTATGAGAGAGAAGTGTAAAGAGAAGGTGTGCTCAGGACCCTGTAGTTAGCTTGGGGCAACTAAACTCCAAAGAAAGACAACATTCAAGGGCCAGTCAGTGCTGGATCTTTGGGACTGCAGTCATAAGCACCTGACCTTTTCCATGAACAGTATTGGCAACTCTGGTGCCTACTTCAGTGCTGCAGGTTCCTCTCTGGCAGCTTGGTACCTAAGGCTGTTTCTGGATCTAGTCCTGTGGTTTGTCCTAAGGAGCCAGAGGCCAAATCAAATGTCAACTCTGTTATCAGATCAGCTGGTCTATGGTAACTGTCTGCAATTTTGGTGTGCAGTATCTTAGCTGATGGGAAATACCAATTCCACTTGGCTTAACTTGGTCTGCAAATAGAAGAGGGTTACATCATATCAATCCACATTTGTTGCCAGCTAAGGGCAAACACTATGGCTCTACTTACACAGAGTAATTTGACTGGGAACCTGACCCCTACCAAGTCACTTTTCCAGCTAGGGTACAGGTATCATAGCACATTTGTGCTGAACTGAGATGTCAGGAGGCTAAATGCAAGATGCTCTGGAGTTGCACTGGTGGGGAACACAGAAATGCCATTATTTCACATCAAATACATGATCTCTTTCCTAGGCACAAACCTTACAGAATGCATTCTTTTTTTGTCAGAGTAACACGCTTTACAGTATTTGCTATAATTACCTAGGTCTGTAAAAAACTTGCAGGTGTTCTGAGAAGGAAGATGCAATAGAAGTAGGGAAAAAAAGCCCTACAAATTTTAGCAAATACAGTTTATGCCAACCTATTACACATCTGCTCACAGGGAAAACTATGATTCCACCAGTACAGCAGTTTTATGTGTAGTTACTTTAAAATGAACTGTGGTCATTACTGTGTGGATATGTTTTGATATTAGTGCAAATGAGTTAAATGTGCACAGACATCGTACATGCACAATTCCAAAAGTGCATGCCTGTAAATCCAATTATTCTAATTGTTGTCAGTATATCTGTATTTTAGTTGCTGAGATTGCTCTAATCCTTAAAAAGAATAATATGAAGAATTAGATGTGCATTCTAAACCATAAGCTCGGTTTGCAATGAAATTGCATTTTTGTCTCTGCAGTCCAGCTGTCAGTAAATCAACTGTACAGTTAAGGGCTTCTCTTTTTTTTTCCTTTAAAAGTGTCTTAATAACAAAACAAGGCTCTTAAACTACTGCCTCTGGCATCACTCGCTCAAACATAGCTGTATTGCACTTTTTAACAACCAAATTAATTCCACATGAAGAGAAAAAGTATTCACTCTCTTTCTTTTCCTTTTTCAAACTTTGCAGACGTCTTGCAGGAAATGGCTTGACATACATTCCTAAGGGAGCATTTGCTGGCCTTTTCAGTCTTAAAGTGCTGTAAGTAAACTGTGTGTTGTTTGATATATTTCTGATTTCCTGAATGCTCCAGGGAACTAATTAACCAGTGAAGTTTTGATCAAGTAAATTACATATTTTGATCAGCTCATTTTGAACAATTCAACTGAAGATACATATGAACATCATCAATTTTCATATAGAAAATATCCCAAACACAAAGGTTGGAAAACATTAATGGCATTCTCAAAACAACTTGCTCATCAAGTAGATGTCTCTGTACAATATCAAAGGTAAAAATCGGTTCAGTTAATAGTTTCTTTGATTGTCTCAAAAGTTCTGATTTCAAGTCTAAAACTTAGTGGACTTTTAATGATCACACAAAACTGGGGGTAAATTGCCTTTTCCTTTTCTTGAGAGCCAGGGGGAAAAACCATTATTGTAGAACACCATGTAATTTAAAATGCAGTTCGTATTTCATATCTTGTTCTTTGCGATGTAATTAGCATAAGATAGATTATAAAAAATATGAAAAAAACCTGTATTATTTGGAGTAATAAGACATTACATATAGTTACTAAAATTATTAGCAGGCCACATCTCACAATATTTATACTAGAGGGGAACTTTGCCTATGTAAAGTTCACAGAAACTGTAGTATTAGCAAAAACGCCAACCTCCTAGGCAGCGTCAAGCCAAGCCAGATGCTACTGTAAGGGTATACAAAGCTCTACTGAAAAAATATGTAAGTGGGAAAGAAGTATGAAGAGTTTCCCACTCCATCTACTCTTAAGCTGGCCAGCTGTAGCTCTTGTTGGCCTAAGGAGATTTAGGCCTGCCAAAAATTATTTCGTTTACAATGTCCCATCGAATATGCCTCATTTTGAAGGCAGCATGTACTACTTCAGTTTTACCCATATAGAATCTTTTTATATATGTAGGAGTTGGTCCAAACAAGGATATTAGGCTGTATTCAAAGGGAGGAAAAGATTATTTTGGAATGAAAAGTGATTTTTCAATCTTTGCAGGCTAAATGATGTGATATTTCAGAAAAGAAATTTGTCAGGTCATTGCTAGCAACCTTCCATTTGAGACGATTTCATTGGGAAAAATTCAGCAGTTTTTACAGAGATAAAATTTTATTCAAACCAAATCATAAATTCCTCATACAGTTAAAAGTTCTGTTTGCCATAGTAGCGTTTTCCTGAGTAAGGATTTCAAGAGTCAATCCTTCACAGCTTTATTGGAATAAGAAACTGAAGCACTTCGGAAGGAAAACAAAATCAGTACATGAGGATGACCATTGCAGAATCACTGGAGGCAATTAGAAGCTCAAGCCCTGTTGAAAGCAAATTGGATTTATTCTTTTAACTTCCTCAGCTGCTTTGAAAATCCTGCTCAAAGCTGATGTGTAGCTGTTAACAAAGCTAATATGCTACAGGTATTTGCTTTGAAGAGAACTGGCATTTGACAGGGGCAAGGGAATGGAGTATTTGTGTAGCTTTCCTGTGTTTGTAATCTTGAAGTAGAACCAGTACAAAGGAGGTAAGCTTGGAAGAAAATTTAAAATAGAAGGAAATTATCTTTACTGTGTTGATTCTGGTTTTTGTGCTACTCAAAATGTAGGATGCTGCAGAATAACCAACTACGCCAGGTTCCTACTGAAGCACTCCAGAACTTGCGCAGCCTGCAGTCTCTGTAAGTATACTTGATAAATCAACTTGTAACCTTGCATGAACAATAATATATGATTACCTATTAATTATCTGTTAATATCACTTAATAATGTGCTGAATCAACTTTTTCTTTTAACTCTCTTTGAGCTGCTTTTCAAGAGAATTGTACTCTCAATTAAACATCAAAAGTGACTGATTTCATTCCAGTAATTTCATGACACCGGCAGCTTCTTCGCAGCGTTATAAACTGGTTCACTGTCTGAGAAGACACTCCTTGCCCTGCAATGCTTTCTGTCTGTCAAGAAGAATATGGAGCCTTGAGCACTGGTCTTTCCCATGGTTTCTTGTTAAGATTCTTTACAGGGGAAAAGAAAGCATCCCAAATGACTCCCTTGGTTTTTTTCATTTGGTGTAATTTTTTTCTTTTTAAACAGTATGGAAAACACTATTAACTCATGAAACAAAGTGTACTAGAGGATGCTTAATTATATTCTGTGCTTCAGGCAGGTCTCCGTATTTATAGTTCTTGACTGTGCTGTGCTGACTCAGTCCACAAGCTTCAGTTTTAACAGAACTCCTGCCAGAACTGCTAGACCAGGAGTGAGGATTGGCTGCTTCGTGGTATGAATGAAATTATTTTGCTGTGCTTCTGCTCCATAACATAAGGATGGTTGTACCAGGTCGTGCTAAAAGCTGACCTAGCCCAGTATCCAGTCTTCAACAGCAGATGCCAAAGGAAAACTAGAAGGTCAGGCAAAGAATAAAACAATACTCCTTTGGTAAACTGTCCCAGCTGCCGGAGGTTTGCACTCAGGGACTCACTGAGCCTGTTGTGGCTTCTTTGAATTTAATAGCTCTTAAAGAATTTTCTTCTATGAGTTTGTACGATTGCTTTTTGGGCCAATGTAACACTCATGATTTTTTGTGGCAGCATACCTGCTGATTGGCTAGCCCTGTGTAGCATGGTGAAGTACCTCCTGTTATTTACTTGGAACTTCCCACCACGTTTGATGTCCCCTAAGTGCAGCATCAGGAGAAAGTGGAAACAGCAGTTCCTTATTGATGTACGCCAGATTCTATAGACCTCTGTTGTATCTCCACTAGTCACGTTTTTCAGACGTAGGCTGTTAAGACCGTTTCTCATGTGGGAGCTATTCCCTTCCTCTGGTCATCCTTGTCACTCCTACAGAACTTTTTTTCAGTTCTTACGTATTTGATTTGAGATGAGTCACGGAGGGTTCAGACCTGCACAAGATGTTTAAAGTGTGTGCACACCATGGATTTATAGAAGGGAATTATGGATGCTTTTTTTGTTCGCTTTCCTACTAACTCCCCAAACTTTGTTTTGCTTAATTTTTTTAACCTTTACTGAACACTGAGCTGTTATTTTCATACTTATTACAACTGCGGGACCTCTTTCTAGCATGTTAGTAGCTACTCAAGAGTTTGTCATGTAAACTTTGAGTTGCCTTTTCCGTAAGTGCCTCACTTGACACTTCTCTATGCCGAAATTCATCTGCCATGTTCTTGTGCAGTCAATTGAGTATCATGAGTTCCTTCTGCTGCACTTGCAGTTCACATTTTGCAACCACAAGGCCACTCTTGCTGTCTCAACACAGGACGCAGTAAATAGAGTATGTTTCTGAATTATCTGCAGAATTCCATTGTCACCTGGTACCAAAAAAATGACTACATTTTCTAAAGTATCTACTGATTTTGATTGTGCAGCATAAAATATCTAGATGATTGAAGAACATTCAAAATCAGTAGATACTTTAGAAAATGTTACTACAGTGCGCACTGATCACCAACATCACTGGTAAAAGTCTAACGATGACAAGGATAGAGCGAACATCTGTACCAAGCTGTCCAGTCTGGTTAGAGTTAAGTTGTATTGGTTGAGAAATGTACTGTGTTGAACATGCTCTTCCTTTTTTGTGTATAAAGAAGTTCCATCAGAAGGTTAACATCTTTTGCATACATTCAATTCAGCCAAAATCTGAAGAACAGAATAAATGAAATGAACTGATTTTCAGCAAAATTATGTAATCTGTGTATAACTTACCACTATGCAGACACACGTGATACTGTATTAGCTCCCAGGTTCTTATGTCCGTCTTGGACAACATTTACCTCCTTAATACACACAGCATTTGTTAAGGTTTCTAAAGGTGAAACAGCCCTAAGAATTAATTATCTTATAATTGTTATTTGGTCAGTGCCTTTTTTCTTTATTGACCAGACACAGACTGAAATATCTCAGCCATATACTTTTGAGGTTACAGTTCTTTCCTTTGATCTTTGAAAAAGTCATGAGAAAATGCTGGTCTAGTGACTGTATTAGATTTTCTTTCTGCTAAACAAACAAAAAAAATCTTGCTGAGATCACATCACTCTTTACACATTCTGGACCAAAACACGATAAGCCAAGCAAACAAGAGTTCCTTTGTTGCTCTGAAAGAGACTGTTGAATTTTCAGCACAGTTTCTAAACAAAATGACAGTCTCACTCAGGCTTTGTTGCAAATATTTTTTTCCCTGGGTGAAGACGTTGAAGAAGTAAACCAAACATAGTTTGTGCAGTCTATATAAAGGACTGATATTTTGTGACAGAATTAAAACAGAGGGAAAATAGGAGTGGTTAGTGGAAACCTTTAGACAGCTGTGTAGCAGACCCAAGATGGAATGATACGGGTTCGTACAGAAAAGCTACTATCACCTGAAAGACGATCACCAGCAAGAGACCACTCTGAGGAGAAGAAAACTATTATTCTTTTGTTTGCTTAAACGGGTTTGTGCCTGTCAGATAAAGGTGTGCACAGATTCAATTTCTTTCATACAGTCTAGGAATTTTCTGTTCACAAGGTGGTTCTTGCATTGGTTTCTGATTTACTATAGGAATTATTTCTTGAAACCTTTGAGATAGCAGGAGTCTTTTCAAGAGTGTAATTAAGAGGTTAAAAGCCTTCACAAAGGCAATTCCTGTAAGATAGCAACTTCTTGTATTTATTATGTTTAACTGTGCAGGTGGCATGATTTCTGGAAGCCTCATTAACCCTTTGCTTTAGGTTAGTATAGATGCGAAAAGCTGAAAACAGGTGACAGGACTCAAATCCCTGCCTTTTGTGGTTTTACTCAAGAAAGGCAGTCATGTAGAGGGGCAAGCCATACTAACTGCCTTGCTACCTTAATCAATGTGAAGAGGATTATGTTAAAATCATTTTTATATGAGTATACATATATAATTGTATGTGTGTACATGCACAATATATGGGCATATATATATGCACACACAAGTTTTCCATGTTCAGTCGTAATGCAAATTCATCACAAATTTTTGCACAAAAAAGTATTTCTGGGTGATATGTTCTCCTTATTACCTAGTGCCAGGCTCAAAAATGACAGCAGAGGTATCAATATTGATAGATACATTAACTGATGTTAAATGGCCTGTGGCACACAGAACAAGAACTGATGTATTGTAGGAACGAGCAACAATTTCTTCCACTTTCTTGTCTAAGTTGTAAGATTGCTGGCATGCGGAATGGCGTGACAAGTTTGAGTGATAAATATTCATAAATTTCTTAAGGCTTGATGTAGCTCTAGAATAGGTCAGTCTTCTTCAAACAGCGGACATTATGCAATAAATACTATAAAATGAGAAATGGGCAAAAAAGGAAGATTTGTGAATTTCATCTTCAACAGCAAAAATCTATGAGAAAACCTTTACACTGTTGCCTCAAAACAAACAAACAACAATAGGGTTTTCTTTGTCACTGAAGCAAAAAATAAGATTAAACAATATTAAAATCTTCTCCAATTCTATAAAAGACTTTGTAGTTCAATAGTCAACAACAGTGACGTGCTACTTTGATTAATAAATGAGTTCAGCTACCAGAGCTTGGGCAATGATTGTGTAGGACTCCAGTTCCCTTTGTGGCAGGAGGATTTAAGGAAGTAACCAGAACATGTTGATTTTGAGATGTGTTTTTGATCTCCAAGTTCAGT
Source organism: Aptenodytes forsteri (assembly GCF_000699145.1). Taxonomy (NCBI): domain Eukaryota; kingdom Metazoa; phylum Chordata; class Aves; order Sphenisciformes; family Spheniscidae; genus Aptenodytes; species Aptenodytes forsteri. The sequence continues at coordinate 1,189,118 of NW_008794621.1, read as the reverse complement.
AGAAGGATATCTTCAACTTATTATATGGGCTATAATTTTCCTCTGAAATCTAGTGTGAATACAAATTATCTGGATTACTAGTCCTAACAATTCAAATTGCATTTATTTCTGTTAAGCCAAAAAGAGGAAAATATGTTCGCAGGTACCATGATTGAAAGGGACGAACACACAGTCACTGACGTGTCACAACTTAGATCTTGGCAGCAGGGTTTGAAGTGTCACTTGAATGCTGTCTTCTCTGTTACTCGCCTTGAGCAAATGTATTTCTTTAGAACCGACTACAAGCAAATGGTCTCTGGATTTTGTGTTTCCCACAGCATCAATATCTCCATTCTGCTTTTAAATCAAGAAGCCTTTTAGTGATTTTGAATACACCTGTATAGTCCAAAAGCTTTTTACATATGTATATTGATTTGTTTTTCAAATATCGTTATTAATTAACAGCTTGTTTTCTGTCCAACCTTTTTCATTTAATGTATGTATTTGTTTACATAGGTATCTTTTTTTTCTCTAGTGTAATTGGATTGTCATCCTTTATGTATCAGAATTGGCATATAATTTAAGTATTTTTGAAGAAGGGACTGATAAAGCAGGCAATGACATATCAATAATTTTTTTTTTCCCTGAACATGTTAACACAAATTTTATATTACCAGCAACCAATAAGTTGCAGATCTCCCTTTGTGAATGTGGCTAAATAAAGGAGGAAAGCGTAACTGGCATTGCTGATGGAAAGGCAAAGCTTCTGCTATTCTTCTATTGGGACTATTGTAATACAACCCTTTGCAGTGAATATTACAGATGAAACTTCACTCCCTGTTTATTTTCTTGTTTAGACATCATTGTTAATGAGCAGCTTTTACTGCTGCTTTGTCAGACACAGAAATAGTCAAGATCAAGAACAGACTGGGTGCTATCTCACTGTCCACACCAAACCAGTCATGAAGGACATTTAAAAGCAAGCATTATTTACTGTATCACCTGCTTTCATTCCTGTAAAATTTAAGAGGGCTTTTACTTTAATAGTAGAAAATAGGGCAGAATGCAACATAGCCCGTCTTCCAAAGCGCTGGAAACAGTTGATAGAGGGAAAAATAAACCATCTTTTCTCCCTTGACAACCTGCAAAGTTGGAATTTAGTGAAGCAAATTAATTTGACTTTGCAAGTAACAAGATAAGAAAATAGTATCAATGAAATTTGTTTTAAATTTCCTAACACAATTTGTAAATTGCTTAAATTTTATTTTTAAGATACTTCAGTATTTGTGGACCACCTGATGGTGACACCGAGTTTTACATAAAAGATTATCTGCAAATCATCTCAGATGTTCTTAATAATTGCCTGGCTGGAACAGGTCAGCAAATGGATTTTTCATCTTCTCCCTACTCCTCAAAATATTTGACATTTCAAGAGAAGTTTCCATTCTTAATCCGAACGAAGAGTTGAAGACTTTAAGGGCAGAGAGTTCTGAAATGCTTCCAGTTCAGGCTTGAAATTAAACAGCCTTTTTTTTTTTCAGAAATGTTAACTTTAAATGATTTTTTTCCATTTTGATGCTTGTGTTACTAATACTGATTTTTAGTTAAAAGACTAAACAACTTTGATGAAATCACATTCTCCCAAGAGAACTGTTTTCATGAAAAGACAGGAACTTTAGTTGTGGTTTTCCATGTCACACCCCATGATAATGAAGCCTACAGAAGGCATTATCCTTCTTAGGAAACCCAGTACCTCAACAGGTACCCACAAACTCCCTGAGGAGGAATTTCCCACAGTTTAAATCAAGGTTGTGTGTACCCATGCAGGTGTCTGTACACATATGCGAAGATGTCTCAAAACTCACCATTGCAATCTCCTCATTTTATTGCACGTCTTAACCATCTGAGCTACTAGAGCCCTGGGGCGCACTTGATAACAGAAGAGTGACTGAAACATGGAGCACTAGTACAATATCAGACCACCCCTCTCAGTCACAGACACTTTTCTAGCTTGATAAACAGCTGGGAGGAAGATGGAGGTGCAAGGTTCCCTAAAATGCATGTGCTACTATTTTATTTGGGTGCAGTCCCTAACTCAACCAGCTGTAGGGCCAGTTGCTTTCAAAGTGAGGTGCAAATAGGCTGAACTAGATCAGCAATTCCAGGCCACTGGGTGATGTTTTCTTTCCTCCAGTAGAAGCTACTAGGCGTCTGACTCTTTTCTTTCTTCTGAGCAATCCCAAAAGAGGGGTTTTTTAATCATATTGGTAAGGGACAGACAAATTTCTCGACGTCAGAACTGCTAGCCAAAAATCATCCTGCATGGCTGAAGCCCACCGGGACATGCACCATATGTGGGAGGAAGACAAGAAGCCACTGTTGGAGTGGTTAGCAGTGTGGGGGCTTACACTGGATTTCCCAGGAGATCCTCCTGGGCACCATACAGCCACAGACTGTTGCTACAGCCAACCTAGCAAAGCAAACAGTGCTTCAGAGCGCTCCCAGGCACCAGCCATGACCGTCTGTCCTGCTGCACTGTTAACAGGGTCCTTGGCACACTTTTGACCCGTGCCAACTAACATTTGCCTGAACTGTTCCCTGGGGCCATCTGGCAGTTTGCACGCCCCTGGGACCCTCCCCAGTAGGCGCTGTGCATACAGCCACCTCGTTTTGGAGGCTAGGAGAGGTCACTAGCGTAGCGCGGGCCACTCCGAGCCAGTTGGCTGCAGGACCTGGGAGCATTCCCAACCACACCAAATGTGCTGGTCTAGCTGTGGACTCCTGATCTGAGTCTGCAGCCACATTCCTAGGATAACCGAACAGCTCCTGCTGGCTGCTACTTCTTCCCACCTGTGGGGATTGAGGGTACCTGGTATCAGAGCCAATCTTTGTACAAAAACAGCATTGCAACTGGCTGTTTGTGCTTTATGCAATGGGCTAGCATCCTGGCCCACCATCTTGAATGCAGGTTTACCAAAACACCTGAGTAGCATGTTTGGCTATGAAGAGAAACACTAGGGATTGAAACTCCCAGAGCTGCAGAGACCTCCCCATGTAAAACTGAGCAGTGGGACAGAAACAAATGCTCCTAAACTGTGACTTGTGACTTTTCTTTTTTGGTCTTGCTGTTGCCACACAGGGTTCTCTGTATCAGTCCTGTAGAAGCCCATACAAGGGCAGAGCTGAAAGTGAGCTGTGGGAACTGCCATGCTGGTGCGTTGTAATTAAGCTTTTACAATAGTCCTAGCATTTTCCCCTGTGGACTGAAGGGGATATCCTGCATAAAGGGCCATGTTTGAAAAACATGGCTCACAATAGCCAGCTATATTTTCATTGCATCCACTTTTCAGAGCCACTTTTGATGTCACTTGACATTACTTAAATGAGGCCTTAGCCCAACTCCTGTGAACAAATCCTTGAGAGGGTCCATGTCACCACGTGCTAGCAAAGATGGTGGGGCTGCAGGTGACCCCCTCCTGCCCATTATACCCTCCCCAGACAGGCCCTGTCCCCAGCCTCTGTCTGTCATTGCTCCGCACCTTGTGGAGAGGCTTGTCTACGGCTCCCTGCATACCAGAGCCAGGTCAGGAGATGAGCAAGGTGGTAGGAAAGGGAGGAGCACACCCCTTCTTTAATCTGCCATGTGCTCTCACTTCTCTGCCTCCCCTGCCTGTTACATATAGTCCCATTTTTCATCTCCTATTTCAAACTTAAATGTCAGAAGAAATATTTTGTCCTTGACTTCTTTATCTGCCTTCGTGGCTTTGCTCTTCTCCGGTCCCTTTGTTGTATTCAGGCCCTCATCCATTGCAAGAGGAGGCAATCCATGTAATAGCTATTTATTCAGAGGGGAGAATGACCTGGGAGAAATCTCCTTCCTGATCCCATAGCTAGCATTTGATTTAACCCTGAATGAATGAGCAAGACGCCCACAAGACATTAAGGAATTTCTTGATCACAAGGTGCATCTAGGTTGTAGCTGAGCTTGCTCTTGAGAGAAGACTCAGAAAGAGGAAAAAATATATATTCCCGTAGAAACCTACCAGTGGCGTAAAACTAAGTATCCAGTCATACTGAACTGATGAAAAAAATGCAAATCGAATATTTTTCAGAGATTTACCTTCACTGTTCCAGAGTACCAATAAATGAGTTCTGTTTACAATTCTATATGAATAATATCTTTTCATAATTTATGCACGTGGTTGTAGCATTCACAGTATGTCACAGGAAACACCAGTGGGATACAGTCCACATAGCTCAAGCATTTAATTTGAAAGGTTTGGACTTTTTAAGTGAGCTCAAGGTGAATTTCATACTGGCTGCTTTATTTACATGCTGCATATCAGAAGAGATCAAGCATTCCTGCTTCCCTAAATTGGCTCTCTCTGGAATATAATAGCAGCTTTCAAACTCACCACGTTATCTATATATTTTCAGTTATAAATAGGGTCATGTTTGTGAGTTAATGGGTTTAGTTCTGGAAGTGCCAAAACTTTGATCAACACGTGTAAAACAATTGGCTGAAAACAGTGATTTTGATCAATGAGTTATACATCAGTGTGCATTACCTACAGTAAGACAGGAAACATAACCACTGCTGAAACCTTTTAATAGCTGCAAGAGGGAAAATGGTACTTGGAAATTTTAAAAAGATTAGATAACAAGAGCACTTGAGGCAGTACTTCTTACGAGCACTTGCAGGATACATAATCCAGTTATAGGACCTGCAGCACAAATCATCGTAGCTTCTTGATTTCTTCCAAAGTTTATTTAAACAATAATCCGACTACCTAGAATCACATTTATATTACAGCAGCCCTGTTTTTCTTTCTATGTTGTGTATTTTGTTTACATAGCCAGTGGCGGGTTTATATTTGGAAACTTCAGCTATAAACAAAATCAGTTCCTTGATTTGCTACCGAATATTGGTAAGGTAAAAATCCTGGTCTCACTGACGACAGCAGAAGGATTGCCATTTCAGCCACAGGGTCACGTATAAGCAACTGACTGTTGGCTTTGCCACGCAGCCAGGCATCCTGTGAGTAACTCCTGTGGAGTCCATGGGGATGTCAGAGCTGCGCAGGCAAGCTTCATATTGAACAAGATGTTAACTGTAATACAGTAACACATTTAGGTTGAATAAAGCCTCCATTCTTTAATCAGTGTAACTGTCAAACTAAGGCAACTGTAACTTCTTACTTTACATACCAGCATCACCCAGGGAAGAAATTTATTTCTGACTGAACACAAAGAAACCTCATCTACTCGTTCAAATTATACCTTATTTGAAAACACAGGCATAGCATGGTTGTTGCCTGGGGAATGGGGGAGGTACGGCATGAGTGTTTCTAAACATTTCCAGCCTCACCCATTTGTTGACAGACCCTTGAGTTATTTTGGAAGTTCTGTCTCTGCTGCCTGCCATGTCAGTTATTATATTGAAAATTTAATTGTACAAGGGCTTTGACACTGAACTTTATAAATTTGTTCCAACTGACCTTGTCTCAGTTATTTGTCAGCCTGGCACGGAGCCTTAGCAGTCATTATTTGTTCTCATGCAGTAGGTAGGAACAGCATGGAGCAGGAGATAGAATGGACCTGACATTTTACATGACTGTAAATGAAGAAGCAGCTTTAAATAAAGAGATTAGTGTGGCCGCCACAAAGAGTATTGCATTTCTCTGAAACAGACCGAATTTAGGTTGTACAGAATTACTTCTTTGTACCCTGGGTGTGTCTGTTTGTTCTGTAATGTTTTCAAACATCTATTTAAATTTATTTCTGTTTCACCATTCACTTAATTACTCCTCTGTACAGACATCTTCAAGAAGAGTTTTAGAGCATGGCTTTCATGTTCCGAACAAGGTACAAGTCACTATAACACATTAGAAGCAGAAAAAGTGTATTGGAGTACAGATCACTGTCTGGATGTTTCACGAAGTTTCAGAAATCTGAAGGACACTTTTAAATATTTCCCTGAAAGCATCACAGTGGGAAAGCAAAACAGAGCAAAAGCAAAAGCCAATGAATACATGACATAATATTTCTAGCGCCACATTTGCAAAAGGTTCAGTAGATTTAGTCCTTACTTACACAAGTGTGAGAGCACGATACCACCTGCAGACTCTGAAGAGGTACGATGTGCAGTTGAGCTCCCTCTGTTGGCTTTGCGGCAACTGAAGTGTATTTAATAACTTCTTTTGCAAAATAAACACATCGCATTCACAACACTAATCTCTATTTAAAAAACATTTTGCTCCACTACTAAAAAATGTGAACTTCAGTGCTCATTAGAATCATTGGAATAAACAATATGTAAGAAAAGGTAGAACGGGAACAGAGACTCGGAAGTGAGTTTTATTTTTGGCTCTTAGAATGGGTGTCTAGCATATGGAAACCCAAATCAGCTTGCAGCTCAGTGATTTATAGGTTCTGAAGAGAATCTCTGGCTGAGTTTCTTACACTTTTTGATTCCATACTTTCAAATAATTGGGAAAAGAAACAATTCATACCCGCTCTGTAGAGGTTCTGCTCAAAAATGATCAGTGTGTGCTCTCAGTGAGTTGATGGCTCCAAAGGAGAGCTGTCTACGGAGAGCCAGCTGACAAGGAGACTTGTAAACACGATGTGAGGTCGCAGGGGTGAGGTTGCAAACAAGATGGAAATGTAGAACCTCCGGGAAATGAAAAATGGATGTGGCAATCCACGTCCATCCTTTGGGGTTGTGTTCTTGGTGATAACTTCTGATATCCATTGTGTAAGTCCACTGTTCTTTTCTCAGAGTCAATTTTCTCTATTTCTTTTTCTCCTAGACGGCTGGATGCCAACCACATCAACTATGTGCCCCCCAACTGCTTCAATGGCTTGGTCTCCCTTAGACACCTGTGGCTAGACGATAATTCTTTGACAGAAATTCCCGTCCAGGCTTTTAGAAGTTTACCAGCACTTCAGGCAATGACATTGGCACTGAATAAAATTAATTACATACCAGACTATGCTTTTGGAAACCTCTCTAGTTTGGTAGTTCTGTAAGTTTATTGATTGTTTTTTAGCCACAATCTCTGCTTCTTTGCAGGACTTTGACCGTTTTGTGATAAATTACTTGAAGATGCAATGTTTAATTTAGACGTTGCCTGGACAACCTTTAATAATTAAATATTCCCCTAGTCCCTCCCCAGTTGGCAAATGATAGGTAAAGAGGTATATACATGGGTTAATTACACATCTGTTTTGTCTTACATTCTTAGTATTAAATTGATATCTTGGGGCTATAAATCTGCAGTTTCCTTTCTACATTTGCACTAGGCTTAGTGATATTCCTTTACCAAGAGGTTAATTCCATTTGTAGAAAATGTTCTTTCTGAAAAATAATTTTTCTGGATTGTATATGTACTACAAAACAAAATTTTAAAAAATTATCTTGGATAAACAGATTTTTTTACATCTTCCTACAGTTAAACTAGCATTTGCTAGATCACTTGTTTTGATCTAGCTTAAAAGTTTCCATCTCCAGTAAAGAACTATGTAAGGGAATTTAAAAAATCACCCTATCTGGTCAGCAAAACAAACAGGAAGAGATGAATTGTGTGCCCTCTAAGACTCTAAGGCAGTGTGTACTGAATGAGTGAAGATTAGAAAAAGGAAATGAACTGAAAGCTTTCTGGGTGACTTGGAAAGAATGCCATCCAGTAGAAAAAGTATGCATTTCCCTTCATAGAAAGTATACGTAGTTTTGTATTATCTTATTTTTGCATACCAGTTCAACTAAATGAAGCGTGCGTAGCTCGCACCAGAATCTGGAAGGAATACTATGGAGCATGGTTTCAGCTTTTTGTCTTCTGGGAATGTACCAAGTGGAAAAAATTCTAGACTGGCTGGAGAAACTGAGGCGGAGAACTGAGGTGGAGAAGTTATTTCAGGATACTTTGGAAAATGTTAGCATTATTAAAGAGAGAATAATATATTCAAGCTTTACAAGCTGTCTGAAACCATAGTCTGTAAGACACTTAGCATGCTATTTTAGCATATTCTAGCCCCAATGTAAGCATTGAACCTGGCATATGCCAGGGTTCTCTATTGACAGTTATAATCACCATCTCTGCCTGGTGCTTAATATATTCATATAAGCATACAGGGCACCAAAAATGGAGGGTGACGGCTGCCTTGTGCCGCAAAATCTTTGCCTTCTGTTTACATTAAGTATCAGTCCCATTCAAGTTAAAGAGTGGATGGACTTGTCATTTGACTGAACTTCTAGACTCATCTTAGTTAATGCTAAAGACAAAAGATTGTCTTGAATGTCATTCTCTAGATCCCTACCAGAAATACAGTGATAAGAGGACAGTTAAGAAATGCAGGAGAAGATTATTTCTTTTCATGCCCTGATTGCTTCTGCTCAGTTAGGTTTCCTTATTTTAGATAATGCCTTCCTTATTTCTAATCTTCTGGGCTTCATATTGATAAATAACGGAATCATTCCTCATGATCTACAACATCTGATATTTTTGCCTCATCAAAATCTTTGTGTGTGGTTCTGCTTTCTTTTGTTTGCTACTCTATTCAGTCTGGCAAATTTTCAACTCAGTGCAAAAATGCATGGTCAATTGGAGCAGGTTTGAAGCTCTATCATTAAAGATCAAACATAATTGGAATTTGGAGATGCGCTCTTCATGCTAACTAAAGCATTAAAGGTCAGCCTAATCATTAAAAAAAAAAAAAGTTGATGAGGTTTCTTCCTAGGAAAGGAAAAACCCACAGAACATTTGCATTTTGCCATCAGAATCCCTGCCTTTTATGGGCAGGTAGACTCAATTTCTGTAGGTTCTGCAGAACATTCAGAGAGCCTCTGATCCTTAACGTTATTTTCAGAGCAGAATGAAGCATTGAAGGGGAAGTGCCTTGCAGCCCCTCATTCACAGCCCTTCTTTTCTTTTAAAGTGCTACTCCCATAGTTTCTCTCCACTATAAGGGTAGAGTGTCAAGAATAAAATAAAAGGAAAAATCTGGGAAAAAAGCATCCTTTTTAAAAAACAACCTGAAGTGGCTCCAAGTTGTATCTGCTCACATTAATGAGCTTCACACAGAGTGGGTTTTTTCCACGTTGGTCTAAAAGACTTAGAAACAGGCAGCACTCTGAGCCTTCGTGCGGGGCAGTTGGTTGAAATATATAACAAAATTACTTTCAATTGTTAAACATTTGAGAAAGTAGTTTGAGATTTTTGTAGTTTCAAAGGAAGACAAGTTACAGCACTTTTAAGGTTGTTTAGTTTACTCATCTCAGTGAAGCTATGACTTTTTTGTCCTGTGGCTTTGTGTCTTCTTTCATTCTGCAAGCCTAATGCCCCGTTCCTGTCTGCTGTATTACCCATCTCCTCACCTGCTCCTGTTCTGTGCCATACCCTCTAACACCCTCTGAATATACATCTTCCAAATACACACCTCACACCCCACGCACAGTTTTTAAGGCAACCTATTAATTAACCACCACTGAGAATATGTCTACAATTTCCCAGTATTCGATATGCAAACCACAACCTGGAACTCCAGGATACACCCTTTTTAAACAATCTAGGTGGTTTTAAAACAAATCCCTTCTATGAAACCAAATGGAAGCCTGCGTGGGTGGGGAGGTATCGGGAAAAAGAGAGGAGGGCGGCGGAGGTGCCTCCTATACATGCTCTTGCAAAAGCATGACTTGCATATAATCAGTGCATGCCTGAAAATAAGTTTCTTTTGATTTAACCATCAAAATGTTTTGCTTAAGTCCACTGTGTGTAGTGTGCTTGCCTGACTGTGTGCTTAATGTTCCCCTGCAGACATCTCCATAACAATAGAATCTACTCCCTGGGAAAGAAATGCTTTGATGGTCTCCACAGCCTAGAGACTTTGTGAGTTGACCTCTTATTTGTTTCCTTTTTTTTTCAGTGTTTTCATTAATATTCTGAAAGAATAAAGATAGCCTAAAAGCCAAATGTGGTTTTTGGCTTGCCTAATCGCTACAGGATCTAAGTGATGGTTTACAATGACTCTATGTAGCAAATCCTATTTTTGACTATAAAATCAGTTTGCCTTTTTAATAAGCATTGTCAATTGATAAATTGTTTGAAGGACAGTTGAAAACTGTACTGAGCATTGTAAAGGAACTGTCTATTCATGAACAGTTACGTTTGCCTAGTTTAGTACTATTTATTTGTCTTGTTTAATCAATAAAGCTAATAGCTGGATTGGGAAATTGCCGCAATGAAAAGCTTTAACATTAAGGAACTGTCTCGCCATAGAGGAGGGTTATAAAATTAGATGGTTTTATTTTTTTTATCCCTGGAAACAGCAAAAGTGCCAGGTAGCCAAATTGTGCATGTGTTTTACAAGGGGGGGAGAGGAATGTTTCAGTTGTATCCAAGTTTTTGTCTTTAAAGAGCTCTGATAAAGAGTAGCACTGGTAAAGATTGAAATTTCCTCAAGTTTTCACCGTAGTTCTGTTCAGACCAATTCAAATTTTCTTGAGTTTTCTAACAAAAAATAATTCTACAGAAGAACACCAAACAGGAACGCAGTGCTGATGGTTAGCACAAAGTATTTCGCTACAGAGTTAGTCAAATAAAGATACTGTCTTCTAGAGTAGACCACAGACCCCAAAAATGCTACAGGGACAGTAAAACCTTGCATATCCTTCCCCCTGGCATGTGCCATAGTCAGCTGCATCATTTTCAGAGATTTTAGATATTTCACCCAACCAGGACAGAGAGTAAAAGGCCTGTTACGAGGAACAAAGTTTCAACCATGAATAATGCTAGTCTAAAGGTGACTATTTGCTTTCTCATCTGCAGAACTATGTACTGCCCACTTTCATGTTTCATTAAGATCAGAAAGCAAGAAGTTTTGGGCTTTTTTTTTAATCCCTCGTTTTGATTACATTGATCCCTTGGCACTGAATTGCAATTTTTCGATTTTGACTTTTAGCCGGCTGTGAGTTGAGAGGAAGTCCCTTAGTGTAGCACCGGAAAGGGGGACGGGAAAGGAAGAAGGAAAATGTAATCATTTGTTTTGTTTTTTTAAGTGAGATTCACATGGCACTTGGTCAAAAATGGGGAAAAACAGAACAATGGAGTAAGTAATTGCAAACCCAGTCCCAGCCACCTGGCATGAGAGCGATGGAAACACGGAGGACAGTCAGGAACCTGGGAATAAGTGTAGGTGCAGCCACTTCACTGCAATAGGAGAATGTAGCACTTGCCTCGAGCACAGTAATTGCATACTGTATAGACCGGTTTCCAGATAGTTTCAAGATAATCTAAGGAGATCTCGATGTAAATGATGGACGCCAGCTTTAACATCATTTGTTTGCATCAACCCATAGGTCTGGAAATCACATATCACTGGAGGGCAAAACCGAACCGTACATGCCTGTAATCTCTTTTTGTCAATAAGCAGGAGAGAGAGATTTACAAGCAGGAAGGAAAGCCTTGTTGAGTTCAGACAGCAGTTTCCTGCCTGCATTACTTCAGCCTGATACTATTTCAATTTCAATCTATTGTAAACCGTGATTTGTGTTTTGCCTGTTCAAAAAGGCTTTTGCTCAAGTTTTTCAGACTATATTCTTCACAAAGCAGTGCCAGAGAGCATCACAGTAAACTGGCATATCTCAATTTTAGTTTCAGGTGTCTCCTGAATGCTAAAGGACGCACATGTCATGCTGAGGGTGCAAGTAGGCTTATAGTCCATTCAGCCTACCAGAATAAAGTCTAATTACCGCTGCAGCATGAGCAGTTCTTAAGGCAGAGGTCACTACCCTAACTAAACTACCAATTTTACAATTTGTGTGGTTAGAAACATTCTCTGTATGAATATTGACAAATCTTAAAATTAACAATACAGTTAATGATAACATAGAATTTACTGTATGTTTTCCCACTTGTTTACCAGAGGGAGATCTCCCCTAATGATTTTTACCCTCCAAACTCCAGTATCTCTTATTTTTACCACTTAACCACTGGGAAAAATCTCTTCAGAGATTTTTTCATCAGAAAAAAAAAAAAGAAAAACTAATACAACTAGACAGTGAGTCAGAGGCAAATGAAACCTTTATAGTGAGATGTATTAGCCATGTAAAATGCAGCTCACCATACAAAGTTGTTGAATATTCTGTTTGAAAGAATTTTTTTCCCGTTAATACTTTCAAGTAATGAAAAGGATGAGCAATTTACAAAACAGCAAATCCCTTAGTAGTATCTGAATCCACTTACGTTTTCTTTATTGCAGAATAGTTAAGATATAACTAAAAATAGGACGCTGATAAAAACTAGGAATGATAATGTGCCCTAAATAGAGTTTGTTGGAAAATATCCATACACTTTTGAGGATTTCCTGGCTTTTGGCTGTATGTATTTATTCAAAGCATGGAAGATGATATTTCATTACAAATGCCAACAATTCTATGCTATCCGTTATGCAGTGCATAACCTAAATAACAAAATCTGTTTTCACACAGAGATTTAAATTACAACAGTCTGGACGAGTTCCCCACTGCTATCAGGACGCTAACAAACCTAAAAGAACTGTAAGTACAGAGCTCATATTAGGAAGGAGGATGTTTTGTCTAGTGTGTGATTATTTTTTTTAATGCTGGTGATTTTATCAGTAATCCTTAAAAACTGATATCCTAGAAAAAACCGATAAACATGCCAACATGCATAAAAGATCTTTTTCAACATTCAGTTTAGAGCATTCACGTTCTGACAACTTTTACTTTTTTACTGCATTGTGCAGTCGGTTTTGCCAGGAACTTCATCCTTGGAATACAGTAAATAATAAACACAATTAATTCACACTGAGTCCCAAACATAACAGTTGGATTTTGCAAGCAATGCAATATATCAGAGTCTTCTGATATATATATACACACTAGTCTTCTAGTCTAAGCAGAAGAAGGCGTGGCACCCTTATTAGTCCATCAGGTTTAAATGTCTTTACCTTCTTCCCTCTCTCCTCCCACTAAATTAAAGCAGTTTCTTTTCAATATAAATAGTCCTTTGTAATGCTGTAAATAAAACACTTCTGCATGCACAGACATAGTTTGCATTAAAAAAAATCAACAATGAAAAGAAACCAGAGAAGTTTATTGTAAGAAACAGCTGAATTATAAAAAAATGAATGAAATTATATTCACACATCATACACACATTGTACACATCAATGCGTATGTTCAGAATTCTTTCCATTTGAATTATTTACCATGTTGCTGGTACCATCAGCATAGATTTTTGAAAAAACTAGGTAATCATATAGGAGTTGGACACGGTTGTACCCCTGCTACATCACAAACTGATCTTAAAGCCGCTTTAAGTAGCTACCTGGGATTTTTTCCAAAGCGGGGATCCTTAGGCAGTGTTGACTCCAGTTCAGCACCTCCAGTGTTGGCAGAGTGCGGCTCCGGAGAAGGGAGTGGGGCTATGAGTTTCTCAGCCCAACTGTTCTCGGCTGCTGTTACGTCATTTGTCAGCGAAAATAATAGGTATGAAATCCAGTGGCCTCGAAGGATTGCCTTTTTGCTGACCTCTGGAGTCAGTAGCCAAACATGGATAACCCAGGTTTGCAGTAAATGCACCTTGCCCAGTCTAACAAACTGCCTGATGTGCTTGAGATTACTCACTGGCCCTGTAGGACTTCACCTCTTGTGAAGTATAAAACTTGTTTCGGATAAGCTCCTAGGTGCAAGAAATATTTGGAGTGTGAAATTGCAACCTGACATCCCAAATCCAGCACAGACCATGAGACCATGTGCTTCAGTGCTTTGTTTGGGCCATGGAAGCCCGTCTTATAAGCGCAAGGTGTCTCCCACAAGGCTGTCCATGCCCTGCCATTCTCACCCAAGTGGGAGCCCAGGCCGACAGAGGTTCAGCTCATTGCAGGGCCACCTTAGTAAGGGTGTTTCTGGGTGGGAGCTCAGAATTTGTGCCTGGGCTGAAAACACAGACTATGGCTTTTTGTCTACAGCTTGGAGGCATCCAAGGCAGCCAGTCAGAGCTGGAGATCTGCTGGCAAGTGGCCAGCAAGTCGGGGCCATATCTGTTTGGTGCTACAGGGACACCATTGTCCCAGGTGCTCGGCACTTCAAGGTCTCAGCTGTAGGAGTAGTTATCTCTCCAAAGTAAGCGGGTATAGCTGTTACCCAAAGTTAATGCATACGTAATGTTTTGCAGGCTGGATTTTGAAGATACGTATAAAAGCATTTTTCCCAGTGTGGCCTTAATACAGTCTTTTTACCCGAGGGTGCTGATAGATTTTACTGCTCTCTTGCTCAGTATGTGAACTGCCAGGCTATAAAGTGCCTTCAGTTCAGAGAGGGTGTATCACTTGGGTACAGTGCCCCAGGACACAGGCTGCAGCCGTGAGCATGCTCTCTTCCAACCAGCTCAGACGTGCTTCAGGCTCTTCTCTGCATAAATGCACTGAGTCTGCTCTTGGCTGATGATGGGGCTGTTCTCTCACTCCAACTCAAGCCAGAATGGTGATGAGGGGCCAGATACTGCCCTGGGAAGTAGCCATGCCATTTCCTTAGCTTTTCTGCCATGCAAGGAATCCCATTCAATACAGCCACAAAACCAGTCTGTTTAGTGGTTCTAGATTAAATGGGATCCTCATATTGCTTAGAGTCTGTGTCTGCATGGATGCAGGTTTTATAACGAGGGATTTAGAGCCTTGCTCTGTAGCTCATCAGCAGTAGCACAGTGCCTAAACAAGTAAAACCAATAATGTGCGACCTGTTCAAATAATGGCCAAATGCGCTTGCATCAGTGAACAATTTGAGGCTTTCTAAACACATAAATTTAAGTTGGGAAGCCTTTTTCATACCCGACTGAACTAATGGGAGTTTCCCACACAAATCATCATTGTTCTTTTGAAATCTTAGTTGTTTCTTTTGTTTTTCACAATGGAGAATTACTCGTATGAATAAAATCTAATGATTAATGATGAGACAAAGATTCGGCCCTCTATGCACTACTACATTGGATAGTTTGTTCGTGTCCACATTTAAAGTATTTCAACAAAAAGGTGATTGTGGGCTCAACGTCGTATTAATATTACAATATAATGTAAAAAATCATTTACTTGGTAAACTTGTGCAATCCATTATTCTCCCAGCAAAAGAAATAGTTGCAGTTTAACAAGTACAGGGGGAAATGTATATACTATTTTATTGTTATTTATTTAATTATTAATCTTTAACTATTAATGTTATTAGTTCATATGTGTGTGTATTTACATATCTACATTATATCTATTTACATACACACATAGATACATAGATACATGACATACAGCTACGAAGCAGTTTCCTACTGAGGGCATCTTAATTTTAAAATGCCATTTTGCAGTTTACTTCATCCAAATGGTTTTGTTCATTTAGAAAAGTGCAGAATTCCAGCTATTTCGTTGCTTTTCTTTTCTTTTGCTTCTCTCAGTTCTGTCTTATTCCAGAAAACAAGGACATACCTTTACATACAAACACTTTTCTTATTACAAACAGAATATTGTTGTGCATTGTGAATACAGATTGTGCCTTCACTTTTTTTTTCTTACTGTGTAAACCATTTTTCCTTTTGTAGGGGATTTCATAGCAATAACATCAAGTCAATACCTGAGCGTGCATTTGTGGGTAATCCATCACTTATTACAATGTAAGTGATAAGAGTCTTTTCAATTACTCTTCTTATTGGGGAACGGGGAACTAAGTATCATATTTGTGGCTAATTGTCAAATAGCTCGTCTTGTGAGTATACCGTGTAGCACATCGTTATACAAGCAAACAAGCTTATGTCTTTCCAACTTCATGGAAAGAATGGCAGTTTGCGTGCCCTGTTTAAGGGAAGCGAGTAGTGGTCTCTGGCCTTTGACCTTTTATTTGAACTATTTCTTCTAAGTCTCTTAGGATTACTGGCAATGTAGAAGCTAGCAAAAATTACTCTTGATGCATTCCGGTCTGAGTTCCCATTGTCTTACATGGGAATGCATTTAATGGGCAAACCTCAAAATAAGAAATTGTAAAATAAATGTAAGAAAAATAGTGACTCATCTTGAGCAATAGTATTCTATGAGCAAAGGTAGCATGACTTCAAAAGTGCAAGGGAGCCTCTTCTGAGCAGGTGAAGTTCTGACTTCTCCACCTGCTAACCTTAAATTTGTCTCAGGCCGTAACAAAGTTCTTCATATTTGGATTTCTATCTTTGCAAACCTGGGAGGAAGAGGGAATATTTTGTTGACTGGCTTCTGGCTTTAAAACCAAGAAAACAATGACTACTTGAATATTCAAAATGTGAAATGTGGTTGATGGATATAGATCAGTGGGTGAGAAAAGCCCAGAGGTGCACCTCTGCTACAACCAGAGGTGCACAGTCTGTGATTCATCATAGAGAGTTTACTCATTTGCTTATAGTATAATCATGTAACATATTTAGAATCTGTTAAAATATTTTTCATAAAATGTCTTTTTATCCTCTTTTTGCAGTCATTTTTATGATAACCCTATCCAGCTTGTTGGAAAATCTGCTTTTCAACACTTACCAGAACTCAGAACTCTGTATGTGTTTCCTTTTTTATTTTAATTGTATTTATATGTTGCAATATTAGAGTTGTCCCACACTTCCCTCACCACAGTTGTATTGAAACGATGTTTTTAAATTCTAGGACTTTAAATGGTGCTTCACAGATAACAGAGTTTCCTGATCTGACAGGGACTACAAGTCTGGAGAGTTTGTAAGTGCTAGAGAAGTATTTTTGCTTTGTTTTATTTTTTTGGACACTGACTTATTCTAAAGAATGTCCTAAAAAAATATATTTGTTTTGCAATCTTTAAAAAGTGATCTTTTTTTTTCTTTTTTTTTTTATAAATACTTTCAACAGGACACTCACAGGAGCACAGATCACTTCTCTCCCCAAATCAGCTTGTGATCAGTTACCTAATCTGCAAGTGCTGTACGTTTCAGTAAGATTATTAACATTACATTAATGCAAGAGATTAATGGACAAATGAAATCATTATGATTTCAAAATTACCCAATTACTGCTATTTCTGTGTCTCACTTTACTTCTTAGGAATTCAGCTTAGGGAGCAGGCCCCCGTGTTATTCAAAAAGTTCACGATCCACTTATCAGTCAGGATTTCCCATACGTTGCTGAAAAAGATAATTACTTTGCATATTTTTAGGAAAGGGTAAAACAGTTCTTGATTTTGTTTAAAAAACAACAGAACTACCTTATTTTCTTTCATTCTGTCTCTCCTACAGTAACCTAGGGTTTTTTCCCTCACTGACGCAGATAATTCAGTGAAGTGAATGGAAAATATAACTGCGTAAGGAGTGCAGTTTTGAGTCCTTGTTGTGCTCCTCTTTTAGTTTCTTTTCCAACCAGATATAAGTAGTTAACTGAAATTTTAATATTTTCTATTGTATTATACTATTCCTTCGCATAGTTGGGGCATAGTTTTTATACTAAATATCCAATATTATTTTAGCTTGGAGATTTCCTTGGAGTTTGCTTAATCACTAACGAAAGTAATCATTCTGTCAGCTTCTTTGAGAATAAGCCAACAGCACTTTCCTCTATGTATTACATCACTAGGAATGTATTTGGTATTAGTTCTCTGGCCAACATTGAAATAGCACTAATTATAACACATTATTTGAATACCAGCATGGATGTCATGAACATTTCCAGAAAAAAATGTTTTAGTTGATGGACTCAATATAATCATTTCCAGAATGATAAAAGACAGAAACAGAGTCTGTTGCCAGAAGAAAGTCTGCACACAGACTTAAATTTAAGTATGTCCTGTATTATTCAAAAACAATAAATAATCTCAAAACAGAAGGCAAATAAATACTATAGTAATTAATAACTTGTATAGTTCATAGTAGAGTAGGACTGTCCATTGGAAATTCACATTTTTTATTTTTGAGTATCACCCGGTATTATTAGAGCTGATATTTAAAAGGGTGGGGAACCAATTTAACAGCAATTTCATGTACTCAGAGTTGCTCTTTCCCCATTCCCATCAGATTGGAACCAGCCTGCCAAGCCCACATTTAGGTTTGCACGTTAGTTTTGCCTGTGCCATGAAGTATAACGGTGTGCTGAACCCCACAAGTTACTTGGAGACTGCGATCTTGAAGGGGCTTCCTGGCTCGGATACATGCACAAACACTACAAGCGCAAACACTGCTTTGAAAGGCAATTTGTGCATCCTGCCTAGCCACCAATACTTCCAAATGTGGATTAATGTACCGGGAGGCTTCCTGCATGTCTGTGCACCTGCAGTAAAGGTGTATGTGGGAACACGGTCCCAGCAGTCTTTGAGAGACTACCCTCAGCGCAGTTGGGTCTGCACCTCAACATGGGAACCAAAACCACTTGCCCTCTGCTGCTGCCAGGAGCCTCATGTATTAATGAAGTGGGAAAAATCCTTAAAAAAAACCAAGTAAAATATTAACTGGAGCTCTAATAGAAACTGAGGGGAGAAGGGTTTCGGTTTTGGGTTTGTTTTTTTTTCTGCTGCTGCCAGGAGCCTCATGTATTAACGAAGTGGGAAAAATCCTTAAAAATAAACAAGTAAAATATTTCCTGGAGCTCTAACAGAAACTGAGGGGAGAAGGGTTTCGGGTTTGGGTTTGTTTTTTTCCCCATGTGTGAAGAGAGAGTGTCAGTATGTACAAAGTTCAAGCTGGTAACATACTTTTAAGAAGACCTAAGTCACAAATCTGTGCATGACAGAATAGCCACAGTCTGCCAGACATACCAAACATCTTTTACCTTGGCCTAAAAGCCTCCAGCTCACTTGAATTCTCCTCTGTCATGTCTGATTTGGACCACAGAGTACCTGTGAAAAATACAAAAACAGAGGCCGTAATCTTCCCTGCTGTAACAAAAAATATACATATATTGATGGTAGTCTTTGTGCATAGTAAAAGCAGAGTAGAATACCTTAAAAACACACACGGTCATTACTTGCACCACTTGCACAAATCAAATATAGAATAGTCTAAATGCCCCTGTTGGAATAGTAACAGTCAAAATAAAATTTTACCAAGGAGGTAAATGGGTGGAGATGAACCAATTTTAAGGAATTTGAAACAGGAGTGAAAAGAGATTACTCTTTTACGTGCTAATATTGGGTAACTGTGGAAAAGTACATTTTTCCTAATTATAGGCATAAGCTTTTTCTCTATATTCTTTTCACTAGCAAATTTCCCATTCGGTTCTCCCTGAGCAACATGTATATATAGGATGAGACTGTTGGGTGGTGGGGGAGGGTGTTTGGTTCCTTTTTTTTTCCCCTCCAATTTCTGCAAATTGCCTGGGCTTGGTTTTGATTAGTTATATTATACTATAAATCAGTCCAGATGTTTCAGTTATTCTGTAATTTGTTGAGTTTTGGCTCAAGTCTTTTTAAGGTTTTTTCCCCCCCTGTAGTGATTGATTTCAAAGTTAGGTCCAATATTTTTTTAACCATTTCCCTCAGTTATAAGATATAACAGTCTAAAGATCAGAGGCAATAGTGCTTAATTAGAAGTGTAGAATGGAAAGCTGATTACAGTCCATTGTGATTATTACCAGAAAAATACAGGATCTTCTCTGAAAAAATCTGAGTATATATTTTTAGTAGATTATTTTAAATGGTTTAAATATTTGTCAGAATTTAATGAATATGAAGGCTGTGATGTAAATCCAATATTCCCTATGAGCAGATGGCCAATATTGTTACTGTAAACCACTCAGCAGAAGTCTACACTTCAGGCAGGAAATCTTCAGACAATGCAAGGAATTTGCAAACGTAGGATATGGAGTTAATACATCTTGCCTTTTCCCCTCCTCTCTCCTCCTCAGTTAGGAATCAAAATCTGACAGATGAGGGATGATAAGTGAGTTTGCACATTTCTATTCTTCTGTGAGTGTGGATAAAAGCAAGTTATTTTAAATTGAGTGTGAAGGTAGACAATGAAAGATCTTTTTCTTCTAATGTTACTTTGATGTTAATCTTTTCTTTTCTTGTGTATTACAGGGATCTGTCTTACAACCTGCTGGAAGATTTACCCTGTTTTACTGCATGTAAAAAACTCCAAAAAATGTAAGCACCAAACTACCCTAAAAAGCCTAAAAAGAAGCATCTATATACAAATGTGTTTGTGCATCATTAACTTGGTTATTGCTGGCTGATTTGACCTATCCCAAATACGTACCCTTACACTACATTGAAGTGGATCATAAACACAATCTGAAACACCCCGAAGTGTCCTCCACATGCCTTTGAAACTGAGGAGATTCTTATTGCTGTTTCAGTGACTTGCATCACAATGAAATCGGTGAAATCAAAGCAGACACGTTTCGGCAGCTGGCTGCTCTTCGGTCTCTGTGAGTACAGCCCTAACAGCCATTCACCCAGGTTCTCAAAAACATGGGGTATATACTGCCTGCTCGCTATATGCCCCAAAACATCCTTGTTTCTGTTTTTCCTCGCTTTGATCTTTCACCCATTAGGTCATAACTGAAAGGAGAACAAACATTGTGAAGTTTAGCATCGGCAGCAATGAATTCAAAGCTGTAAACTTACAGCTATAAAAGTTGTTACTTCTAAATGTTTCTGATGGAGGTGGAGAGAGATAGTGAGCCAGAGCTGGCATCTGTTGGCGGGTTCACATAATAATCAGCTCTAGGGAGCATGAAATCTTTTTATAGAGAACAGCGTCTTAAGAAATAGAGTCCAGTCATGTGCGGGTTTCTAGTTTTCACACAGACACATGTGCTAGCAGAGTAATTTTATCAAGAAATTACTCGTGGCTGTAAGTTTTTGCAGGATCAAACCCATACATTTTTTGAAGAGTTGCTTTCAGTCTTTTTGATTTTTTCAGGGACGGTGAAGATTGAGATTAGGCAGTTAAGCCTATTGACAATGGATTTGCTGTTCTTAGTCATATCATGAGGACCTCTTAGAAGCAGTCCATATACCCCAACCTTCGTTCTGCTGCCTTAGGAAGCTGTGAAGCAGACTGAAAATAACTGCCTTAGACTGTAGAAGGTATTAAGATGTTTTTAGAAAGTTGTCAGTTTAATAACTAACACCATTAACTGACTAACATAATTTAAAAATGGAAAAAAGATTTTGCACTATGAGATATGCAGAAGCTTATTCAAAATATTTGCATGTAATTAATACCTTTTTTATGTTTAGGCCTCCTAATCAAGTGTATGAAAACTTCCATATTCACTCAGTTGGTATGTAATTTTCCACTCACTTTTCTTGTAGGGATTTAGCTTGGAACAAAATTAAAATTATTCACCCCAATGCCTTCTCCTCTTTACCATCTCTGATCAAACTGTAAGTATTTGTATATCTTTTACATTCAAATTTTCACATTCTTCTTGCAAGAGCATACAAAAATCAAATAACTTGGTGCCCCAGCAGAAATTGAGGCTTTCTCTATTCTAATCTTCTGGTCTGTTGAATACGTATCTAAATGCCTGCTTTCTTGTACTTCACCAATTCCCATAGGTATTATGGAAAACCTGCATATAACACTGTGTAATCAGAGTGATTTGGGGTCCATGAAGAATGTCAGTGCATCTGCCTTTCTTCATTCAATTTGTTAGCAGTTTAGTGTCTTGTAGCAGTGGGAAATATTTCCTGTTAGTTGAGTTTCAGGACTAAGGAATTGGATTAAAAATTAAATAAGAAACATTTTCCAGTACGCATCTTTATTTCATCGTTCCTCATTTGATGGAATAGTTTTTCTTCTTTAGTAAGTTCAGCCAGAGTAGTTAGCGGTCAAAACATCAGCAGCCAATTTTGCAGGCCTTTTTCACAAGCACTTCTCAGTCCTTACTAACTTTTTCCTACTTCCCACTGTCATTGTAATGCCTCTTTAAGGTGAATCCCTAAGGCATTGGGTGTATGGGGAAGACGTGAAAAAAAATTCCTCTGGAGTCATCCTGCTGCATGGTTGTCACAAAGATATGCTGCTGGGCATTTGCTCACAGATAATCCAGTAGGTGCTGGGAAACCTAAATTTGGAAAGGGGTATTCATTTCTGTCGGTGTGCAAAGCCTCCCCTCTGAATGGTGCACTGAAAAATGTCCATAAAGACAATATTGTCTATGACATCCCTTTTGGGGCCCTCCTCAGAACTTTCCTTCTTTGTGAGGTAAGCAATAAATTGTAGCTTTGGTCAATAGCATAGAACAGTCAGAGAGGGTTGAAGAAAAAAGCCCTTTAACACATACACGGTGTACCAGTGTTTCCTGAAATGCTAGTCTCTAACCCTGGTCTGACTGAAATCAGTGGTCATTTTTACCATTGCATTAGGACCAGAATTTCACCTTTGGTATTTAACTATGTCGTTAGCAAGAGGACACACACTAAATCAGACAGGTAGAAGACCAGTCTGTCAACATACCTTATTTTATGTCTAGCCCTTAGATTTCAGTAGATAGTCCAAGAGACAGGAACTTTGCTGTTCAGCCTTGGGCATAAAAGCATTTCAGCAGCATCAGACTCCCCTTCTTCCTCCTTCTTGACTGTTGACCATCTTAAGTATTGCAGTGTAGATAATTGCAAAGAGGACTGAAAAGGCTCATAGAATAAATAGAAGAGAGAGGGAGAAATAGAGAACAGAATACCTCTGGACTTCCCCCTCTGATTACTTTACCATCTCTCCTTGATCACTGTCACTTTTTTGTTCACCTGTTTTACTTTCCCCAAGTTACGTATCCGCGTTCATCTGCACTGTCTTCCCTCAGCTCCTCAGACAAACCTCAGCTTAGAACTGTCACCTTCATCTGCTGCAGCCCACACCCGTCCTACCCTGAAACACACGTCTTCCCCGTACACCCGACCTGCTCCCTGTGGAGCTTTCAGGGCAGCCGTGCCCTCTAGCATCCCACTGAATCTTTCAAACTGTGGGAAGCTGTTCTGGTACTGGCCCCCTTTAATTCAAACAATCTAATGAACAGATTTTAAACTCATTTGCTAGTCTCAAAACTGGCACTATGAATGTTTGGAGTCAAAATTTGACAACAGAGACTTAGCTAACTGCTAGACATTACTGTTAGCTTTCTGCTAGACACGTAGGTGCATACTCCTGAGTGGTGCTGCAGCTTTGCTGTTCTGACTGGGGCCTCTGCTTAATGCAGTCATTTGTGATTGAGTTAGAAAAGTCTAACCTGTTTTTCCAACGTGACAGTTCTAGTGCTGAAGAAAAAAAATTAAAACCCATAAGCTGATTTTTATTTGCTGTTATGCAGGGATGTGTCATCCAACCTTTTGTCCTCTTTTCCTGTGACGGGACTACATGGTTTAACTCATTTAAAATTAACAGGAAATCATGCTCTACAAAGTTTGATATCATCTGAAAATTTTCCAGAACTCAAGTGAGTATATCATTAAAACTAATAAGCCACATTTGTGTTCATGTGCAATGGAAGGTGTGTCAGTGTGTAACGCATGTTACTTTGTATTGTCAGTCTTTGATCTGTGCTATTAAAACTAAAGCAAATATGATAAAAATGATAGACTTTTTTTATTATGCTCACTTTTAACTGAAGAAACTATGAAGGGGTTTGAAATACTAACCCCAGTACTTGCTTAATACGAGCCACATCTGCTTCCTGGTGATATGTTTCAAAAGCTGTTAAAACAATATTTCTAGCAGCTCAGTGATATGTCCTGCTTCTACTGGATTGTGCTTACAGAACTTCCATTATATTTAATGAGAACACAGCAAATATCAAGGGAAGAATATACTCCTGAAGTTCCAAAATATTTGACCTCTTTTGTTTGAACATGTTTTTTCTGTAATCTTTTGATTAAGATTCAGATAATAGTTTGCCATTATTACTAAAACATTTTGATGCTAGTAATTTTCTGCTGGATGCTCTACAGGATACAGGATAGGAAATGTTCTCTAGAGATCACTTGCAGCTCTGCCAGTGACTGGATAACCATAGAGAAATCACAGTGAAAAGAGTTTTGCCTCTGACTTCAGGGTATTTGGGAGTGTCCCCTAACTCTCCCTTGATTTTTATATTTTAATTAGAGGATGCCAAGTGCAACATATGTTTTTTCCATGTTTTACTGTAAAAGGTTTGATATCATAAAATTTGAAACAATTAAACAGTGTACACATAGTTACAGAATCACAGAATGGTTGAGGTTGGAAGGGACCTCTGGAGGTCATCTTGTCCAACCCCTCATGCTCAAGCAGGGTCACCTGGAGCCGGTTGCCCAGGACCATGTCCAGACAGCTTTTGAATATCTCCAAGGATGGAGAGTCCATCCTTATGTCTTCACTAGATTTGCCTTTTGCACTGAAAAAGCCCCATGAGTTTAGCAGGCAGACAACTCAAGGAGACATTACCACTAATGAAAAGGCCTGGATTGTTTGGAGTTATCAATAAGGGAGTCGTGAGTAGAAGTGTGGAGCTGATTGATTAAACCTCTGCGTACAGCACCGGAGGGATCCACACTAGAACACTTCTATGATGGCATGTTAATATAAACTGAGAGAAGAGCTGCAAAAAATGGTTCCGAGGTTAGGAAATAATGCCTTAAAAGTCTTAATAAACCAAATACTTGTATTTTGTCACAGAGGAGATTGGGCAGTGACTTCATCACAGTGTATGAAACTACTTTATAACACAAACATTACTAGAGGCCTTAAGCCTCTCTGACACTAGAGACCTTGAGATGGGTCTCAGAGGTCAAGAAGCAAGTACCATAAGAAATCATGAATGGCTGAGTCTGAGCTTCTGCCGTAGGTTTTCTTCTCTCACTGACTTTGCCCACATGTTGAGGCAGGTGACGATTCTAAAATACCTGAAGGTTCTTTAAAAGAATGCAAACACAAGAAAATGGATTACTCCAACCTGACAAATAAATAGTGATATATATACCATGGCCTAGAGGCATAAGAGATGCTGCAGTAGTCCTAGAATAATCTGAATCTACTATTCAACTGAATGATGTACAACTAAGATTTTTTAATTCTTTTATCAAAATTATACTTTATATGATTTTTTCTACCAGTAAAACTATGTAAATTGCTAGTGTGTATTTCATCTGGGTAAGTAGTTAACAAGGATGGGTCAGGCAGTAGCTTAAGTCTTAAAAGAAGGTTATAAAAAGCATGATTAATATATCTGGAGTTGAACATCTGTGAGAACAAATTATATCCAGTCAGGAGAGAATGAGGTAAAATCCTGAGCTGGAGTCTGCAGGACTTTTACCATAAATCAAAATGAGTCCAGGACTTCACACAGGGTCACTGCACAGACAACGCATGAAGCACCAAACTTGAACAGAGATCTAAAACAAAATGAAATTTCACCCTTTGTAGTTGTTGGAACTAGACACTGGTTACAACATTAAAGACAAATTCCTGTGTAAGAGCTTCCTGCTCATCTAAATGGGTCATTGCTGTTCAATACACCAACACATCAAAGAGCTGAGCATCCTCTGCCCCACCTGCAGCAATGGCATGAGAACGCTCTACAGAGCTGAGCCCAGCCTGCTATGGCAAGCTTTGAGGAAGTCAAGTCAGGCTGCCAGCCACTCCTTCCTTCTTTATCTGATGCTTTGATTCAGCGCTGTAAAGAACTCAGGGATTTACTCCATTCATCATAACTGTGCCTTCCCATTCACCGTCAACCCCACACCTTTGTGAGGTGGAAAACGACCTTGCGTTCTCTGCTGCTTAATCTAAAAACAGAAAAAAGAGGCATTCCTTGCTGCAGGAAAAAACCCTATCAAGGATACAGATATCATCAGTAAGATAAGCAGTAAATAAAAATTCAGCCAGTGTTTCTAAAAGAGTTTAATTTGACAAAGTCCAAATCTAATCACCCACATCAAATAAGCACCAGCCATAAAAAGGACTGCTTCCAGCACTGTATGTGCCCCAAAATGCACTAATTTAAAAATCATTTTAGAGCTTAGGGTTCTGTTTGTTCCCCTTTGTACCAACCTTTTGGCTAGCACACAAGTTTAAGTCCTGTTGGCACTGGGCCTGATTCAGACTGATTTCTTTACAGATTTCCCAGGGGGTTAGAGGTTGCTTGGAATGCTCATTATGTTAATTTACATGATTAACCTGTTGAAAGTAATCTGATAGGAGGATCTAGTTCTATTTTATTCCTTTTAAGTTAAGTCGGAATAACTTCTAATCACCTCTTTATCTTTGAATTTTTTGGTTTATTGGGCTTCTGGAATTAAGGTGAGTTGTTAGGTTTCACTATGTACTATTGGCGAACTGTGCAAATTAAATATCTCTGCTTCCAAAGCATAAAATGTGTCTAAGTAATAGAAGAAGTAGTCTGTAGAACTTGAATATATGTAGTTCTTCCATGCTACCCCAGAATTTGCACATCCCCAAAGGAATTAAATTCAGAACATACTGGAAATGAGCAATTTTCTGACAAAAGAAACCCTCAAAATCATTGAAACTCACTGACCTATATTCAGTTATGTGTTAGGAATAGCCATGATCTTAAAAGAGTTAGGAATGAGCATCCAGTGTCCTGCAATGACCGTGCTCATTTCTAAGACAGTTAATAAAGTAAAACCTTTTCCTCAGTAACATCTGTTTTCACACACAGTGCCTTTCTGATTCATTCACCTTTTGGTTTAGAACACTGCTTTCTTGATACGTACACGAAAGACAATCTCCTTTTTGCCATCTTACTGTGAAAACAGTTGGATGTGGAAAGAGGTGGATAAAGTTTGAATTCCAAAAGATCGCATTCTCCCAAGACTGGAGAAATTCCATTTGGGAAGTGATGTTTTGGCTTTGCCTGTTAGGCAGGTAGATGCCGTTGTGATCTTTGGATCTGCTTTTTTAAAAGAAACCATTAAGAAAGTAACATGGAGAAACTGTTGAGTTACACTGTAAAATCATTCAAAATCATAAAATAGAAATACAGCTCTAAGAGTAACATTCACTCAATGGCAAGGCACATATCTCCCATTTTCATATTTCCCATGAAAATGCGTAAGAAAACTTCATTGTGCCTTTACTAAAATCAGCCTAGAAATCATCTGCATTTCTGATGTGGAATTTTATTTGAGAGTCCTCATTTGTATTATCATGACTGATTTTTGCCCATAGATATTTTTACTTTCAGTCATGGTTATTTAAACAAGTTCCTTTGTGCTAACAGTAGAGGAGCAGTACAATCCAGTAACTCTGGTGCTAAACCAGTATCATGGCATGCTTCCTTATTCTTTTACAGGGTCATGGAAATGCCTTATGCTTATCAGTGCTGTGCCTTTGGAGCTTGTGAGAGCCACTACAAAATCTCCAGCCAATGGAACAAAGATGAGAATAACAGCATTGACGATTTTCACAGGAAGGATGCTGGGTTGTTACAAATTCAAGGTAATCGTCATCTTTGGCTTTTAAATCTGCCTGAAGGCTGTGAGCAGCCTGTGATGTTAATCAAATCCAGTACTCTTTTACAGTCACAGAGGCAGCCTCTCCCTCTCTCTTGCCCGATAATACGTTATTCAAGCATTCCTATGCTTAGCAAACTCATTTTTTCAGGTCTGCCTTTCAAAAATCTCACTCGCTCATCTTTCCGTCCAAATAATAGCTATAATAATGTGGGAAGTTAAATCTTCCCTTTATGTGAGAGACAGGGCAGTGGTGCTGGTATGTAACCCCATACAAGAGCAGGCCAGCAAAGATCTCGTTTCTTGCCAGCCTTGGAAGTAGCAATGCATCCTTGGCTCTCCTGCTCTCCACATGCTTCAGTATGAGTCACAGAGCTTACATGGCTACTTTGGCATAGCTGCTGATATTTTTTCCTAGCATTTCCTGGGTACCAGAGAGTGCATCTGCTCTCCAGGACAGAAGACTACTGTATTTTTCTTCCCCTTCAGCACAAGGTCTGTTACTTGTTACCTGTTACCTGTTACAGAGGTGCATTCATACATGTTATGCCATCCTGCTGCTTTCTGTGCTATCTCCACTCCTTGAAAACAGTAAGTCTCAGAGTTCAGGGCTAGCCCCAGCAAGGATAGAGCCAAGAATACGTGGTAGAGCGAGGACAGAAGACTACTGTATTTTTCTTCCCCTTCAGCACAAGGTCTGTTACTTGTTACCTGTTACCTGTTACAGAGGTGCATTCATACATGTTATGCCATCCTGCTGCTTTCTGTGCTATCTCCACTCCTTGAAAACAGTAAGTCTCAGAGTTCAGGGCTAGCCCCAGCAAGGATAGAGCCAAGAATACGTGGTAGATAAGAAATGACATAAGAAACAACAGAAAAACTTGGGTTAATTCTTAGTAGCCTGGCACAACAGCAGAATTCATATTTTAAACTCCTTCCTAGGCAGCCGTCACACTGCAGATTAGGTAATAGAGAATGTACCTGTAAGTGATTATTTTCAGAGAAGCGATGGTGCCAACTTTTTAAATAATCCTGAGTACAGTAATTCAAAACCAAGTAGGCGTATGTCTGCTTCTGCTCACAGTTTGGCAGGCAAAGGGACAAGATCAGGCCTTAAATACCACAGACATTCTTGCAATTTGTACTAAAAGAAGTTTTGCTGAAAATTGCAGTATCCAATCTGGGTATTTTCTCCCCCACAGATGAGCGTGACTTTGAAGACTTTTTTCTTGACTTTGAAGAAGATCTGAAAGCTCATCATTCAGTGCAATGTTCACCTTCTCCAGGTATGAAACTCCCAGACAGATAGGAATCCAAACACAGTATTACCAGATACTCTAGATGCAGAACAAACTCTGAATGTGATACTAGGACAGTAACATGATGTTTTGCAATAATTTGATGAGATTAATACAAATACATTGCTCAATAATACAAAATTTTGCATTGAAGTCCAGAAAACTATTCAGCTACTAAATTCATCTATGAGTGGAACAAAAGTTTTACCCTGTCCTCAAGCAGATCCTCACTTGGGCCCCTTTTCACAGGAATTGATCCCCTTATAAAGGGAATGAGAGAGCAAAGACTCCGTTCTGCCAAGACACAGATAATAAAGGGGAGCAGAATCTTTGCTTGCTCAGTCTTCTGCAAAGCTAAAGTAATTCTTCTGAACTTCACTGAGTTATTCTACACTTGAGCTTCTCGAACAACACACAGTTTAGTTCAATGTCTAGGAAATACCAAACACTACTGTA
The DNA here is from genome assembly GCF_000699145.1 of Aptenodytes forsteri. Taxonomy (NCBI): domain Eukaryota; kingdom Metazoa; phylum Chordata; class Aves; order Sphenisciformes; family Spheniscidae; genus Aptenodytes; species Aptenodytes forsteri. The sequence goes on along the minus strand of NW_008794621.1, from coordinate 1,159,955 downwards.
TTGATGTACACAGTCCATCACAAAGGACCCCCAGCACTGTCATTTTCTTTATAGAATAGCGCATTCCTGGCTTCGCAGTGTGGCAGAAAGGAAAAAGAAATACATTGATTGAATTGCAAAGCTACAGGCCACCAATTCCACTGAAAGTTTCCTTTAAGGCAAGGAAAGAAACATGTCTTTGGGAGGTCACGTCTAGCTTTAACAGCCGTGGTCATAAGTTTTGCTTGCTTGATTCAGCAAACATTTTCCCTAGCCATTCTTTCATTGTGAAACATGAAAAAAAAAAACCAAGTGACAACTGCACTTCAGCATTCATTCCAAGCCAAGATTCTTGTTTGTAACAGCAAATAATCATAAATTTTTAAAAGTTATGTAAAGAGGAATAGAAAAGGCGGGAAGCCAAAATATTTAGAACCATTTGACCATCATATATTCTCCTATGGCCTAAATATAACTACTGAGTTCATTAAATTGTCGCTGTCTTCAAGGTAAATTATCACCAGACCCAAGAGAAAATTTAGCTTCCATGCTGATCTTTCAAATGGTATCTTAGAAAAACTTGTAAACTGACACAATAGATGCTTGTGCCTACTTGATGGCAACAGCTGAAGTCATATGGACCGCAACTCAGCTGTGGGGTTTGTGTCTTCATGGAGCACAGCCCACTGTGAAGGACTTGCTTTGAGAGAGCATAGCTGGCTCGTACCAAGATGAATAATATTTCTCAGACTGCAGAGCATTCAGCTTCAATCGCACAGCATATGCACCTCAATTCTATGAGAATACACAGCAGGCTTCAATCATAATGACCTGACTTCAGCCACAGGTCATCAGAAGCCCCTCCAAAAAGGCAGCACTTCCAAATGCAAAGACAGCCTCAACTTTCTTGGACTGTGTAATGACATGTTGTAAGGTAGCCAAAGTGCATCTGTCCATATCCATTACATCACACTTCACCAGGACTCATTAGCAACCTGTCCTAGTTTAGTGAGAGGTATCTTTTTCACCTTTTTTCACACACTGACAAACATCACAGCATTTCTTGAAACTACAGACTGGACATTCACGTTGGACTTGTACTGCTAGACACAAAAAGAAACGCATAGACTATTCGGGCTGAGGGACAAAGACTTGTGCACCAGTAACGCAACGTGCAACATGCATTTAGCAGCATGTTATCAAGGTCTTGGATTACTCCAAAGGAAGAGCAAATTTCTAGCTCCCCTTCTGGACTGAAATTCACTGCTTGGCTGTGCTGAGAACCTGCAAGAAGCATGAAAGTTAATGTCTTAGAAATCGCAAAATTATCTTTTAGTTTACATGGGTTTCCCTTGCCCTTTCTATTTTGTCATTTCAGGTCCCTTCAAACCATGTGACCATCTGTTTGGTAGCTGGCTGATCAGAATTGGAGTGTGGACCATAGTGGGTTTGACCTTTATCTGCAACGCACTGGTGTCTGCTACAGTTTTCAGATCTGCATTGTATATGTCCTCCATAAAACTTTTGATCGGTTTAATAGCTATTGTAAATGCCTTGATGGGTCTGGCCAGCGGAGTACTGGCTAGCGTGGATGCATCAACTTTTGGTAGCTTTGCTCAGTACGGCGCACGGTGGGAAGGTGGAATTGGTTGCCAAATAACTGGCCTTCTCTCCATTTTTGCTTCAGAGGCTTCCATTTTCCTCCTTACCCTAGCTGCACTTGAACGTGCGTTCTCTGTAAAGCACGCTACAAAGTTTGAAACAAAATCCTCCATTGCTAGTGTAAAAATTGCCATTTTCTTTTGCTTCGTGTTGGCACTAATCATTGCAGTGATACCACTCCTCACTGGGAGCGAGTATGGGGTTTCTCCGCTTTGTTTACCACTACCATTTGGAGAACCTACCGCTATGGGCTACATGGTAGCACTGGTATTGCTGAACTCCCTTTGTTTTCTGGTAATGACTATTGCTTATACAAAGCTCTACTGTAGTTTAGAAAAGGGAGAACTAGACAACATTTGGGATTGCTCTATGGTCAAACATATAGCCTTGCTACTTTTTACTAATTGCATTCTTTATTGCCCTGTGGCCTTCTTATCTTTTTCCTCCTTACTAAACCTCACTTTTATCAGCCCAGAAGTGATTAAGTCAATACTGCTAGTGATTGTTCCACTGCCTGCATGTCTAAACCCACTCCTTTATGTACTTTTCAATCCACACTTTAAGGAGGACTTGGGAAGTCTGCGAAAGCAAACTTTGTTGTGGAGGAGATCAAAACATGCTAGTCTGATCTCTGTGAATTCAGAAGACATAGAAAAACAATCTTGTGACTCAACACAAGCATTGGTAACCTTCACAAGTGCCAGCATATCATATGATATGCCTACCAGCAATTCACTAATGCCATCGTCTTATCAAATGACAGAAAGCTGCAATCTTTCATCAGTCTCATTTGTTCCATGTCGCTAGTTTCAGTGGCAGTACAGAAAATATCTATGTTTACAAAATTTTTAATCCCAAAAGTAAGTATGGATGTGTGCATACAAGCTAGAGAGTGCCTCTGAATTACTGTTACACACATCAGAAAACAGACAATGACAAAACTTGTAGCAGGCTGAAAATCCAATACCTGAGACTTCTCAGCCTGCTTCTGAAATGCTGGGATGAAGAGAGAAACTGAAAGCTGCTGCAGTTCGTGCAGTTGTATCAGCTGCTCTCTTTTAAAGTAGCACTACTCAGAAAGGGCGTCAGTTGGTCAAGAGCAAAAATAGCACATTAAATTGGTAAGCTTTTATTTCCAAGCATCACCTGATACAGTTTGTTTTCAGGGGTTGGGATTCTTTTTCCTGTTTACTGTAATTTGGTTTTAGTAATAGTTTTTCAGTGCCATGATTGTTCTTATACACATCTGCCTATGGCCCTCATTCAGCAAGGTATCTAAATGGAAGAGTAGTCCTGTTCAAGTCCTAAAGGTTTCTGAACAGGCTTTGAGAAAGTTCTATGTTTGATAAAGCTGATTTAATACTTAAACTGACATTTGATTTGGTTTTTAGAAGTCATCTGACTTGAGAAAGCATTTTTAATTGTCAGCTAAACCTACAAAATTAACGTGGTGTGAAAGAAGTTAATCAAGATCCCGTTAAGCGCTTAAAATGTAATTGTAAATGGCAAGCCATTGTCACATGGATATTTTTATAGTGAGGTTCTGCACAGTTTGGTCCTGAATTGCTGCCATGCCGGTAGAAGTACTCCCAGAACTACTGCTGATAAAATTGGCAGACGACTCATAGAATTTGAGGGTGGAAAATACTACATAGAAAGTCATCAATACAAAAAGACTGGCATGGTGAGGGCAATTAAAGGGCACCAAAGGCACTCACATAGAAACATTCATTTAAGGTAATTTGCCTAGGAACAAAAACTGTAGTCCTGCACATGGCATGATCTCTGTCTTGTGAAACACTGATTCTAGAAAGCTTCTAGTTCATGGTCACTAGCCAGTTGAAGATTTAGAGGCCACACTGTGCTTTTGGCTAAGGATAGCCAATATCCTTAGCCAAGGCAGTATCAAGTAGGAGTGAAGAGGTTGTATGATCTGTGTTCTTAGCGCTGATGCAAGCACTGCTGGGATATTTCAAACAGTTCGTGCATCCACATGCTGTAAAGGACATTGTGAAATTGAAAAGGATATGAATATCGTAAATTTAAAGCAGCTTAAGAAAGAAGTGATTTGATCACCGTTTATACGTGGCTACTTCTGGGAAACAGAAGTTTGAAAGCAGAGGATTACTCATTCAGGAGGGAAGAATCTGGTAAGATCAACTGGAAGTTGACATGAGGGATATGCAGCATAGAAACAAAGGTGCAAATTGTTGACAGTGATGGTCATTAGCTAGTGGAACTATCTGTCAGCAAAAATCTCTAAATTCACATTGGATATATTGCCAAAAAAGGTATTGCAGCAGCTATTGGAATTCAGGGACTTCTGATGGCTTTAGTTTAGGAAAAGGTTAGATTAGATCAACACAGAGTTCCTCTCTGGTTTTAAATCTGTTAACACTTTGCTGAATCAAGGCATGTATGTTTACACCTCAGAAGCATCCCAGTTGGAGAGAAGAGACTTATGGTCTTTGCTGTCTACTGTCAAAATATCTCAGACAACAGAGCCACCTTCACTTCCCTAGAATATCAGTCTTTGACCTTGGCCAAGCCATCAGGGGATATTCCAGTATTCTTTTCTCAGAGCTGGCACCTTTTGCTCGAGTGAGCTGATCATTTAAGACATGAAAGTGCACAAATTTACTTTTTTTTGTTGTTAAAAATAGCTCCCTGAGGAGTAACATTTAATAGCCCAGTACTCACTGCTCGGTTAATGGCCACTCAACCTCCAGGTGAATTTTTTAACATTACCAAGGTTAGGCTAGCCCAGTAATTAAGGTAATCAGTTACACATGATCTCTGTTGTTCATCTGTTACTGTATATAAAACTTCCTGGGACGCAAAGGATGGATTTTCACAATGAAAAATTTGTTGCTAACAATGGATATGCCTTGATTTTCTTGTCCATTCACACTGGCGTATTTTTAGTTTTGCAGTTACAGATGGCATCAGTTGACTTTGGCTGACATGTTCATCCTTCAGGAAAAAAAAGTGAACCAATGCTAAAATTATGTATGATAAAGTCAGCTGAGTACTTGTCTTAATCCTTCATCTCTTGTGGCTTTTGAAGCAGTGCAGCATACAGGTGGAGAACGATGCCTGAAACGACTTTGGATTAAACAGAGGATCAGTCAACCATTGCACAATACCTATTACCATGTTTACTTAGCTTTAATTTAACTGGGGTCCATCTGTGCTGCACTGCTTAATGCCAGTGAAATTCCTTTCAGCTCGCTATATTTAAGAAGTTTGTAAAGTGATTTGAGAAGCAAAATAATGTTATAATTCTAAAGACTAGTTAAAGAAAGCTTCTTTTATCAGAACTTTTTTAGCTTGCAGAAAGTCCTAAAGGCTTTGTGTCTTATTTTTATAAGCATGTTTGAAATATTTTGATCAGATATTTTAAACTTGAAATTGTTAAAATTCATTTAATAGATTTTTAAAGTAAAATGTGTAAATATAGAACTGTATTTATTATTACAGTGAAATGCCACCACAGTAAAGGACGTGAGATTAAGCACTGTACAGTTTCATATTGATATTTGCTATATTTTCTGCTCATATATATTACTAAATTCATTATCTGTAAATAATATAATGTAAATGTGTAGCAATTGTAAATAGGTGACATGCTTTCTTTTCTATCAGTGTTCCAAACATATGTAAGTTGTAATAAAATGTGACTACACAGTAAAGAGCATTTAATCAGGACCTAACACCTCACAAAATGGCGTGCATCCTCAATTAATCCTTCCCAAGTTATTGTAATACTTACACTGACCTCCCTAGATGTCAAAAATTCTTTGCAAAGTATAAATTAGAGGTTGCGTGCTCTTATTAGGTGCCCAGGGAGCAAAAAAAAAAAACAAGAATAGTGTTTCATTTCAACACAGACTAAGTCTTTTACCAAAACTTCACTCACAGACCCTTATGAACATATCCTGCTCCCTGTGCACGCTGTCCATATCTCAGTGACGACCTCTCACGATTGCCACGTGCGAGACTGGCACCTCCGACCGTGTGACGAGGGCACGCATCGGGTCAGGCCATGAACGTGCATGAGTTACCAGCAGGCTTCAGACCATATTGGACCACAGGAGAGATGAGGTTCTGCTGCACTAGGCTGCTGCTTCTGGTGAGACAGCAAATTCTCCCACATGCTTCCTTATTTTGTCTCCAGTCCCTTACGCGGCAGACGAAGCGGGTCAGGGGATTACCAAACAGCTGGCAAAGTTCGTCTGATACATGGCAGAGAGGCAGCAGCACCATCACGTATGAAATGCATAGGATGCAGATGCTAAGGGCAAATGAAAGGTGGGGCCTAAAACATGGGACCTGGCAAGAGTCGGGTTGCTCAGGCTGCACTAGAAGTTCCAGCTCAGTTGAATTAATTAGCAGCAGCTAAGCACAGTCATGTCATCATCTAGGCATCAAGGGAAGGTGAGACAGTGGATGCATTCCTGGTAGGAGGGACTGCAGCACAGGACAGTGCTATGTGCTTGGGTTTTGAGAGATTGTGATTGTAGGTCATTTCTGTGAAGTACCTGAAAGAAAGAGGTAAAATATCAATGAGGTGAAAACTCTGAGAAAGCAATTGTTTAGTCAGGAATTCGCTCCATATGGTAAGTAACAAATTACAAAGATTTAAAAAAAAGTGAAATGATCGTAGATGTAAATTGATTTTAGCAGGGAGTATGCAGGTTCTCCGTGTAGATAAGGAGGCTAGAGCGGATGGGGTCATTTCAGCCAGAAGGGCCAGTGGAGAAGTAATTTTGGTGGGTGAGTTTCAGAATAGTCTTATTGAGGTGGGACAGAACCAGCAGTGAATGGGGATGAGAAAGGCATTAATTAGGAAGAAAAAAACAGAAGCATGACAAAGATAGCATAGGGGAGTGCATAAGCCAGGGAGGAGAGAGGGTTTCAAGAGACAGGATGCAAACAGGGCCCGCGTTTTATGGGATATTAAGAAGGGTGGTGGAGTTTGTGAAGGATGAAGAGCTCAGAGTGGATACAAAAGGCTGGAAGCAGTGTGATGGCTGAGGAGATTGAAATGGTAAGAAAACAGGCAGTGAAGATGCTTTCACATGTACTTACTTGCACCAGACAGCGTAAGCAATATTAGAGCTGGGGGCCATAAGGGAGAAGAAATAAATTGTGTTACTGAGGAGGGAAATACTATGGCTTGACCGTAGAAGGGAAAGAGAATAACTGCAAAGGAAGAACGGGCTGGTTAGTGAAAGCCTCGATTAGAGCTGGGGGCCATAAGGGAGAAGAATTAAATTGTGTTATTTGAGGAGGGAAATACTACGGCTTGACCGTAGAAGGGAAGGAGAATAACTACAAAGGAAGAATGGGCTGGTTAGTGAAAGCCTCAGTGCAGAAGGGAAAAAGAGGCATCAAGGCTATACATCTTGGTACGTGGAAGAAAGATTTTTATTAATTTATGTACCAATTAGTGAGCGGTAGTGCCTGTGGTCACAACTTCGGTGTTCTGGGCAATGCACTATCAAACATAAGTATGGGTGACTTCTCCCTTAAAGCGCTCACGCCACAGACGTGTAGTGTTATCTGCAGTAACAACCGAAGGAGAGTTTACTGCAGGCTCATGCCATGGGTTATTTAGGCAGAGCAGGCAGAGCACGCCACCTGCTCACTACTCTGGCACACCAGATACATTACTGAGTTGTATCTGGGAACTCGGTCCTCAGGGAAGTTGCAGATACGTGAATGGCCAAGGAAAAAGAGCCAGTCAGAGATGCAAGTGAAAGCCATAAAGAAGATGGGATCACCTGTAAGAAAAACTGATGGGGATAAAGGCCAAGCCTTAGCAGACACTAGCAGAGAAGCACGGGGAGTGACGCTGCGGCAGAAATGCTGCATCAGCTGGGCATGCGGCTTCAGGCCTTGTTCCCAAAACGGGAGAGAACATCCCTGGGTAATCTGGTGGTCATACTTGATCTCGAATTGAGACCAACCACTTGCACAGTCCTTGCTGTTGCTGCTGCTCCATGTTTGCTTTCTGCCTTAGTGGCCTACATATACCAGACAGCAAGAAAGCTGCTGCCGCACAAAGTATCAAACTATCTCCTCTCCATATTGTCTGTAATAGGAATTTCAGCTTTACAGTATTGGGCACCACTTATTTCCTCTGACTGTTGTATGAAACACTGGAACAATAATCTCATAATCAGACATTTCTCTGTCATCAGTTTAGGTTGCTGCATGGAAGTTAAGGTCTTGCTGAAAACCTCATTACTCAACCACTTAAGAAAGGCTCAAATAATCAAAAATGTTTGTAGCAAAATTAATGTTCTTCCTTCAGGAAAGCACTGGAAGACAAGGAAGTGGAGACAGAAGAGTAAGAACATGAATACAGGAAAGCTAACAGTAAAAGACCAGAACTAGGATCACAGCAGTAACAACAGTGTCAGAAAATCCTTTCCAGATCCATGAGGCACAGTAATTGTGCAGATGCTCAGGTGCTGCAGGAGAACATAGCTCTCAAACTCCAGCTGAGCGGCACTGCTTCCACCAGCAAAGGGTGGACCAGCATCTCCACCAACCACAATAAGCACGTCATGTTCTCTTTCAATAACGTGCCAACCAAGGGACAAATCTGTCATTCTGCAACAATGTTGTTATAAAAAAATTAATGTGGGTATTATTGTATATTATCTAAATTAGGCCTAGGAAATTGATTCAACTCTTTATCTGTGTTTCCTTGAACAGAGTCCCAGCTACATGCGATTAGAAATTTTAAAGAAAAATGCAAATTCACCCGTGCTAGTAAATAAAGTAGAAGGAATTCCATGTGTTAGACCTAACACTTGCAAGCATACTGGAAAGAAAAGGCAGTATCAACATTAAGAACATCTTGTTCACATAATGAGAATCACAGACTTGTGCTCCAGTGGCTCTGGAGACATAGGAAATATGAGTATGTTCCCTCCATAAAACAATTTGTTGTGGCATTGTCAAAATTATCTAAGGATCCGATCTCAGTCATAGGAAAAAACAAACATTAAGAATATTCCTCTTGAGAGCTGGCCCACAGCCAGGATTTCTAAAAAACTCAGTCACAGACAAAGAGTCCACTCAAAATCCCTATTTAATCTTTTCACAGGTGGCAACATTTTCCACTTGTCAAGCAAAAAATATGCTTCATTAACAAGGGAAAAAACTGTCCATCTGTGAATCTAAAGACTTCCACTAACTATTATGCATGCACGTACCAAGAGTCTTCTCCAACTGGCCTTGAAAGTCTCAGGACTCCAAAACTAATACTTGAAGGAAGTTTCAAGCATCTCCTTTTTTGTCTGGTGTCATTCTTGATATGTAATCACTGTTTTGACAGCTGTCTGCAGTTATTAATTTGGTTCCGTGTATAACAACAGCTTCTCAGGACTATCTATAGATGTCACTGCAGTTATTATCAGCATTTCCAGTTTATGAACTGACCTTTTCCTGAAGGAAGGAGCTCTCCTGGCCTTCTAAGAAAAAAAGTAATTGGGGAGATTGTTCTACGAGAAACAGGTTTCATCTCCTGTAGGAAGTACCATAGCCGCCTGTGAAATCCTCCTAGGCCTCTTTTCTGGTTAACTATGAAAATGAACTCCAGAAAGTTTTGTTTGGACAGGGAATGAATTCTAGGATATGAAATCAGTCTTAAGTCTGCAACGTTAACAAATGCCTCAGCACTTCTCTCCCTGAACATCGTCATCAGTCAGCAAACGAAAGAGGAGCCAAGATCATTGTTCCAGGGAAGTACGTAGATGAGATGATCAGTGAGAATGTGTCTAAACCATGGCAAACTAGCCAAGTGGAAGAGCCAGCCATCGGCATCTTAATTCATGAAGTGGGAAAATAGTTCCCTGACTTAACTGAATGCCCTACTGTGAATGCAAAGTATGAGGAGTTTTGCTTTATTTGATATATACTTGTCCCAGTATACAGACAATCCTCCATATTGTTAGATTTACCCGTGAGTTGTTTGTTTTTTTTGTTTTGTTTTTTTTTTTTGGGGGGGGGGGTAGGTTTGGGCAACTGGCTATATTCTGGAGTTCGTGAGATTTCAGCATATTCCTCGATACTAAAGTGTAACTGCATATAAATTTTATACACAGATTTCTCTAAGCTGACTATTCCTCAAGGAAACTGGCCATTGCTTGCCACTAGGGTAACCAGAGTCCTACACGTTTGCTCTTTTGTTTGGTGGTGACATGGTGTATTTGATACTTGTGAAATTCAGTGTGATAGATGAGCAAGGTGGAAGGCCCATTCATAGAACTGAATGAGACAGAAAGCCATTTCCTTAAACATGGGGTTTATATACTAACCTCAAGTTTCACCTACAGCTGCTTGAAAATTGTAAGAAGCTTGAAGAAAACAATAAAACATCAAATTTTCCACTGGACTTGTCTCCGTTTTGCAAACAAATTTAACACCAGCCCACATCTATCTCCAGTCTGTGGAATATAGAGAGGCTCGAGATGCTCCAGCTCCCAGAATGGTCATCGCTTATGTTCACACTTGAAGATCTAAAATCCATCATACCAGGTCCTACCCCAAAATACAAGACAAAAGAGCAAGTCAAAGTTTGCCAGACCTACCCTGCAAGAAAGCATTTCAGTTCACAACTTTCAGGAACAGTCTTTAATCTAGCAATTTTCATTCTGACCCAATTTGCTAACTTAATATTTTAAAAGGCAAAGATAGGACTACATTCATGAGAGTCCATTTAATGTCATTCAACTTCAGTATGAATTTCTTAAGGCCAGGGCCTAGTTCTCCCCACCTTGGGCGGGGTTTAGGCACTTCATTTACAATATAGTCTAACTCCAGCGACAATTGAAGTCAGTCAGAATTTCCTGTTGGAGGACAGGAATCCCCATGTGCCTGTGCAGAAACTCCCGTTCGTATTTTAAAATGCCCTGGTATGGTGAAATACTCTGACTGTGTGAGCCCAGTGAGGAGGGGACATCCTCGGAGAGTAAGGATACCTTTTTGGCACTATCCCATTCATTTACTGCACACTCCAAAATGCTTGTTGCCTTGAAGGTGGCTACGGACAATTTCTCTGTTCAGCCACAGATTCACCCAAATGCTCTGCTGCCTTCCTGTTGGTACAAAATCTGCTACTCTGGGTGACACCGGTACTTCCTCACTGCCATCTCTACCTGCTTCTCTGTCCCACTCCTCTCGTGCTTCTGGCTAAGTAATACCCAAGATCTGCCTCTGGCACATCGATTTAGATTCCAGAAAGCTTTGCAGTTTTGGGAACACGCGCTCTTGCTTGCATTTATCCTGGTGAAGGGGACTCTGTATCACCTCCTAGTTTCAAGTCACTTTCTTCCCAAACTACAGAATAATGATATGAATTACTAGAGCTGTTGATGCTATAGGCTGTAAGTCTTGGTGTCCTGCACACGTGGAAACAGTACCGTCATCGAGTCAGAATAGGCTGATGCAGAGGCAGTGACAGGAATTACCCAATCATACATTGCACTAATATACAACATCTGCAGTCACAGGCCAGTCAACTGAAATTTTTTCGCCTGCTTTTGTGGGCAAATTTGCATTGCTACCTGCAAAGCCAGTCTAAAACCATTTCAGGGAGCTGTGTACTCCGAGGAGATGAAGACCTTTTTCATTCCATATTCATTTTAAGAATTTTAGTTTTGTCTTTGCACAGCGTGACAATTATTTAACTATGTCTCTCTGCCACCCTGTTTTTGAAGAATAAGGTATAAAGAAGATCAGTCATAACATCTTAAATTTTCTCACTCTTCTAGCAAAGACCATTACAGTTGAGAAAACCATCTTAATAGGAAAATGAAGTGAGCAAGTAGGGATCCGCACAGATGTACAGCACAGGGTCAAATCTCACAGAAACATGGAGTCCCCTGCATGGGTTAAACACCCCCCATCTTGAAATAATCTGCAAATTGCATGACTAGTGAAAGCAAAGAATCAATCTACGGGGGGGGTCGTGGAGCACAATGGTGGTAAACTGATCCTAACTGGCTGGATAAAAGTGTTATTTGGGAAATAACTCCAGTATGCAAAACTGATTACTTTGAAAGGGAGATAGGGGCTAAGTCACATAATAGGGTAACTGCAACCAATACATCATTTCTATCCTTCGTGAGGAGTTGTTCCTCTCTTATTGGAGGAGGACGCTAGGAAAGAGAGCCATCCAATGCCTACGTTGTGAAGCCAAGCACTTCAAAAGCAGAGGGAATCAGATGACTCAGTTCTCACTGAGCTGATCTGGAAATAACAGCAGTCTTGAAGACCTTACCAAGGAACAAAGATCTGACGCCAAAACTTCCTCAGCTGTGTGCAATGACCAGGCCCTTCTCTTGCTTACTTTAACCAGAGCATTTTCCAACAAAGATGTTGAGGGAGCTATAACCATCAGGCTGTAGCGATGTGGTATGAGGGGAATATCTGGAGGAAAGCCCAGCAATGATGCCTATGCCAAAAAAGCAATGGTGCTTCCTGATTAGGAGGAAAGCAAAGAGGTCTGCATTAAGTTGATCCTACTCCCAAAAGGGCCATGTGTGAATAGGGGAGCAGATCTCAGGTATGATACAGAAGTGCATGGTTTATCTACCTGAAAATTGGCAGACTTGAGTGATGTAATACACAGCCTTATTCTCAAGGCATCTGTCCTCCATAACTACCATCTCCCAAAAGAAAAGAGTGGCCCTCGTAGCGTGCCATTTTTTGATGCACTGCGTAGTAATTGAGCTGCTCATCATCACCTGGACACGTAAGCATTCACTGTGAGATTTGTCAGCCTTGTATTTTGAACAGCCTGAAAGTCTAACATGGACACAAAGCTTCTGCTCCCCTGGAGACCCAGTCCGGCTCAACCTGACCACCCAAGTGGGCTTCTCCATCCAGAGGGATGTATCCTATTCTGGAGGACATGGGGAGCTAAAAAACACCAAGCCCTGAGACACTGAGTATGTATCTAAGGGACAATGACATTCTCGCTGATCTGAAATAAGGCAATAAAGCACACAGGATGGAAGCATAGCTAGGAACACCTACCTACAGCAGAGTTTGGCATGTGTTCACTATCATGAAGACAAAGAGTCAATATGCTCTGTGAGAGAAAAATACCATTTCACTGTAGTAGTTGGCAGGGAGGTAAAGTCAGGACATCTGGAAACTCTGTAAGATCACCATGGGCCAGAAAGGTGGTGCAATTACCTTAGGAAAATGGAGACTACAGGTCAGAGAAATATTCTTTTGGAGTAGACTTCTTCAGAGAACATGCCCCGGCTCTGCAGCCTGAGCCCTCGTGTTGGAGGCTTTTGTCTGTGCAGTGAGTGGTGCCAAAACATCTGCCCCAGGAAATGCCACCTCTGGAACTGGATGCAGCCTCCATGGCTTCCTGAACAAGCAGGTTTGCAACTGAAAGTCCTGAGCCCTCCTTGCTCTAGGGTTAAAAGTAGTGCAAGCAGAGCACTTAACAGAAATTTGCCCATCTCTAAGACAGCAAACACAGAGAGGTTGTATAGAGGTTGAGAGGTGGAATCTGGAAGAAACACAAGAAAAGATAACCTTTGAAGAAGCTGGAGCAAAAGCATTTAAAAAATCTCAGAGTCGCCAAGTGCCTCATTCCAAAAAGCAGTGAAGAGAAACTGAAATGGCAGTGGGTAAACTGCGTATGCACCCATGTGCTGGGCACAGGGGAGGACTGTACGGTACCCTTTATTGGTATTGCAAAAGGGGGAAGAAAAGTCTCCAGTCTTAAACAAAGACATGTATGTGCATCCACAGTATGGGACTATTGGTGGAGCATCAGTCAAAGAAATAGGATAAAGATACTCATGCAGAAACAAAGCATTTCCATGAAAAAAAAATCATTAAAAACCCCACCTTTATACAAGGGTCAGTAGAAAATAAAACAATAAATCATTGTGTTTTATTGGGTTCATCAAGTGTTAAGTTTGGTGAACTGACAAGCTATTCAAAATTCAAATACTTTTTTTCTTCTGTTCACTCCACTTAAATAGGAATCGGTGATACTAGCTTGTACAGAACTGAAATATAGGTCAAAGTAAATTACCAGTATTAATTATTTAGTTCTATCCCTGAATACTGCTTTTCTACCTACAAGAATTGATAGGCTTTCCCTTGAAAACATTCTCTCTCCTTTTCCCATACTCTTGGCACTATTCTTTACACAACACTGCTGGTGTACATAGGCCTTTCCAGGTCTTTAAGCACTTTTTCCCTCCCCAGAGGGTTTTACAGCAGTAAGAAATCCATTTTGTGAGCCATAGGTGAACTGTTCTCAGTATCGATCTCCCTCTACTTTTATTATTATCTGTGTTAGGAGAGCACTTTGGAGCTTTGGTCATGGACCAGCATCCCACTGCTCTACGCGCTGCCTAAATACAAAAGGAAAAAGGCTGCTTGGAAGCTCTCAGAGCTAAATTCTGAATGCAAGAAAGCATAAAGAGAAAGGGAAAAAATGGGTAAGAAAGCCCACAGGCCCTTCCAGTGTGGAATTCAGAGGCTTTGCAAGGACCTTCTGCACTTCAGTGGATTTCAGCAAGTTTTTACTTCCATACCAAATATTCCTTTTTGCACAGTGGAACTTCTCACGTTTGTAGGCAGTGAACTACAGCATAGTCCTAAAAACTGTTGCTTTATGGTAGAGTGAAGCATGTCTCATCAAATCTGGGCCCTCAAAAATGATATGCTAGGTCTGATTTTTTTTTTTTTAAGAAGGTAAATAAGTGACAAACAATAGAGCCATTGTCTACTAAGTACCATTCTTACACCAAGAGCCGTTCATAATGACAGCAGCATCATAAAAGTGCTTTGATCTACGAAGGATCAAATATCTTTGTTTCCTATTAACATAACTTTCTTTCCCAGTGGAGCACAGAGCATTTCTGATAATGGCACTCTATTAGGATAATTAGAAAAAGATTGTTCAGCTCTATTTCCCCCTTAGAACTCCCTGGCAAATTTGTCCTTTCGTGTCATTCAGATTTTCTACCCCAAATACCTCTGTCATAAGGAAAAAAATTAAAAGTTTCACATTTTATGGCTCAGAAGTTTAGGCTGCCAATGTGATGTTAACCAGCCATTAAAAGATTCTGAAGAAGGACCCATCAAAATTAAGCCATCACCTTTTAAAAAAGTAATATTTTTTTTTAATGTGAGCAAGCTTTTAGATAACTTTGTCATAGATCTTGTAATAAGGTGGCAGGAATGTGCCACCTTATGCAAGGGTGGCATAAGAAAGCATTACAGGAAAAGCTTGCCCAAAGGGATTTGCAGGTGTAATATGACCAGAAGCAGAATTTGTATGACAGATGACAGACGGAGGAAGACACTTGTTAAGAGAGTATTCCCGGACATCCTACTGGAAACCTAGATTTCTTATTTTGTCTTGCCGTGCAATACTCAGGCTTTTGTCTCTTCCATCAGAGATGTAGCTCTGAGGTCGCAGGCAGTTAGGGCCAGCCGGAGAACGTCGATCTTGTTTCGCCAGGCACCTAGTGCCACCATGTGCCCAAGTGTGCCTCACTGCCGTTGTGAAACACTTATTTCCCTTTTCAGTATCTGGTTCAGTGAGTCATCGCTCTTCCGGAAGGCTCAGAAGGGCAATTTGAGGAAACTCCCTGTGCAGATTTTGGGAATTCTGGTGGAAGGGACGCTCCCAGGCTCTCCCACGTTAGTGGTGGTGGAGACGGGCACAAGGCTGGCAATGGGAGCCCTTAGGCTTCAATGGTTTTCCATCCAAAACACAGCATCCTTGATCAGCAAGATGGTTACCAGTCATGGCAAAACACTTTTAATTGCAGAAAGGAAATAATCAATGAAGAGATCGACTGATGAAACTGATCAAAGGGCTCCAGCATTATTAGAGAAAAAGATCTCATCAGCCACGCTGAGGAAAATTATGGCAGGAAAGTCAAAGGCACAGATAACAGACCCCAACCAAGCAGGTCTGGGGAAAAGGGGACTAGGAAATCATGTACAGAGGACTCTCATGTCCGTACAGAAGAATGGTCAGGAAATCAAGGAAACTAAGTGTATTGGGATTTACTTTTGTTCATATCTATGCATTTATTATTCTATAAAAAGCACATGTTCCTGTTTGCTTCAGCTATCTAAAAAGGTAAGCTTTAAACCAAGAGTATTTGGAAGGCTGGAGATGGGACATGGATGTCCTGAACCTGTTGAAGTGTTACGGTTCCCGATTCCAAAATCTTAAGGCAGGTGGGACATTAGAAAGTGTGCTGGAGAAGCCAAGAAAATGGTAAATACTGCAGCCCACTGACAGCCCACGTGCGCAACCTAAATACTGCAGCCCAGCAAGCGTACAGGTGAGCAAATTACGGCAGGGATGTATGACAAGAGACTTACGCTCCTCAAAAGTGAAAATGTCCTAGAACATACCACAATCTGCACATATTTGACTGCTCAGTCAAATTGGGATCTTCATTACCATCACCACCACAGTTTCTATAAGCCATATGTGAAAACCAATTACTTTATTAGGAAAGCATAATCTCTTTCACCCTGCATAACTGTTTATATACTTGTTCTTTAATCACTACAGTCCTGAGAAGGTTGACATTTCATGCTAGCTCGGGGGACCTGAAGGAAAAGAGATGCAAGCTGCACCGGAGGGCTTCAGCTGGAAGAGCACTCAGGCAGTGCCAGCAGCCCAGCTGCTGCCTTCAGGAAAAGGGGTCAGGATCCCATCTTTGGCAGTCTGGGCACTCAGGACTTCCAGGATCCCAGCTCCATCCAGCAAAAAGCCAGGAGGCTCCAGTCAGTGTGCTTGGCTCTATGAGCTCCTCTGGCTCCAGAGTACCAGCACACAACCTGGCTTGTGCCTCTAGACAGAGTAGCTACCTGTGTACTGTGAATTAAACAATCTGGGGATATTCTCTGCCCTGAAAGCATAATCCAGGTCTACACATTTACACTCCCTCCAATCCCTCTTTCCCTCAAAATAAAGTGGTCTTGTCCATAAAACATATTGGGAATAGTGTCTGGTCTACATTAATTCACCAGACAATACCTGGGACAGATGCTGTATGGGCCAAAACCATGTCAGGGAGCCTGCTACCAGCATGTTGGAACTGTTAGCCTGTGCTTGAGTCCATATGTTGCCCAATCCCATTAATACAACCAATGTTTCTGGAGTTTCTGGCACAAATCAGATGGTTCAGAGGGATAGTGTCCAGGGTTTAGGCTTAGCATCCTATCAGTGTGTCCAGCAGACCTGGAAGCACTATATTCCAGGCAACCGGGTGGATTGCTGACTTTGTTTAGAGACTTTCCAGTCTGCTCCAGTGTCCAATTGCCTGCAATCTAGCAAACACAAAAACAATTTTGGATAAGGCCCAGTAGCCCATCAGCAGATGCTTTGTGACTGGATCAAGGCTTCTTGACTCCAAGTTTCCATGGATGATTCTCCATGCAGCCATTTGTCCCAATTATGATTTAGGACTTCCACTGCATCAGAAATCAGAGTGTGTACAATACAGGGAGTGAGCTCAGGTCCCAGTGTTGTACCTCCATGTTCTCCACCCGTCTACATGTTGACTAGGAGAAGGCCAGGCTGAAACAGTTTTCATTGCTCCATTTCAACAAACGCTTTTCATAACTTAAAGCCTCTGGACTGCTTAGTAGAATTGGACAGAAAAAAAGGCAGAAAGACATACAAATATAATAATCAAGCCTAACCTTTGATCTAGGTTGATCTGATAAAGCCCTGGCACAGGGCCTTCAAAAACAACTCAACATAACACTCTGGAAGGATTATGCTGAACAAGTGATAAAAGCACAAGCTTTGTGTTCATTGGCACTTTACAGACACTGACCGACTCACGTGCTGATTTCAGACAAAAAACATTGACTTTTTGCCTCCCAGATGAATTCCACTGGGCATTTTCCTATCTCCCATCATGCAATTATAAATCCACTTACATTATTTATGGTGCGATATCTTTATCTCTCCACAGTATTCTCCAGACAATCCATCAGATTATACTGGGGCTTTACAACCAGAAAACACGTGGAAGCAGGACTTCTTACTTACCGAGCCAGAACTACTCCATCCAGAGTTGGTGCACAAGTGCCACATGCAAGTCCCCCTGGACATTGCTCAGCTGGAGCAAACAGACCCACTATAAAAACAAGGAGCAGAAGTTCTTTGCAGTCTAAACAAGTTTATTGCCCATAATTCAGTCTTTGGCTTTATCTAAGTCTCCCACATTTGGCTTCTGACAATTTAGCAGAAAATATGCCATGGGTTGCTGGCTGAAAAATGTTTTAAGGGCAAGAGAGTCCTGCCTCTTTTTTCTGTATCCAGGGAGGAGGGGGGAGGACATTGCTCAGCTGGAGCAAACAGACCCACTATAAAAACAAGGAGCAGAAGTTCTTTGCAGTCTAAACAAGTTTATTGCCCATAATTCAGTCTTTGGCTTTATCTAAGTCTCCCACATTTGGCTTCTGACAATTTAGCAGAAAATATGCCATGGGTTGCTGGCTGAAAAATGTTTTAAGGGCAAGAGAGTCCTGCCTCTTTTTTCTGTATCCAGGGAGGAGGGGGGAAAGAAAGGAAAAAAAAAATGCTTAACCCTTTCTCAGAGACAATTACTGTCACCAACCCGTGCTTGCTTTTATGATGTTGTCCAACTTCTGCTTAAAGAAAATACACGTTTACACAATATTCTTCCAGTTAGTGCCTTGTAGAGTCGACAATGCTTTTGTCATATATTTGTGCTGTAGGGAGCACAGTAACACACCATGAAAACCTTTGGTTTCAGACCGACACGGAATGAATACACCACAAAGACCAACAAAATCCTGTGGATAATAAAAAGCACATTATCTTCTGCAAATAGGCTGAGCCCTCGTCGGTGGACAGGGAATGCCGAATGCTGTTGTGAATGACTGTTCCCAGTGTAGCACATGTATCTCAAAGCCCTAGTCTATATACTCTGAAGTTTATTGTAGGTTTCTGAGTCCATACTGGGTGCTCCTCCCAAAGACAGTATAGACTGTCTTATTGACAGGTGACACAAAAGGCTAGTTTGAGGCATGGATGCTGACCTCTCCAGGCTCCTTCTGTGGTAAGAGAGACATAGGCTCCTCTAAGAGAATCATTCCAGTAGGGAGCCTAACTCCAATTCTTTAATGAGTGCCTCAGAGTACCCAGGTACATCAGAGTCCTCTGCCCACTATCTCCTATTGGAGACTTTGGCTTAGGAGGCAAAGAGGTGTCTGTGCTGTCCACGCAGTACTGGAGTATGCGTCTGCCACAGAATCTGGTCTTGCTATACACCGTCTCCTGCATCCATCGTCAAACCTTCAGCATACCCTGCACTGGTGTCTCTCGTGGCATAACCTCAGCCGGCAGCTGAGCACCACACAGCCA
>NW_008794621.1:1130101-1140263 GCF_000699145.1 Aptenodytes forsteri | reverse complement strand
CAACAACTAAAACATCAGTGTGTTATCAACATTGTTCTCACCCTAAATCCAAAACACAGCACTGTACCAGCTACTAGGAAGAGAATTAACTCTATCCCAGCCGAAACCAGGACAGTGTCTTTAGGCATAGCCTCAGCTATCTTAAGACTTTTGTGAATATAATTTTTTAAACCACTGAGTTTGTCCTCTGTGCAGGCAGATTTTTAGTTGATCCTCCCTCAATCACTTTACAGGAATGATGGTATCATACCTGTAATCACACAGTTTAGAGCCACTGTCCTTTTGAAAGCATGCTTCAGTCTTGTTGGTCTATCTAGGGCCATGTAAGGAATGCACTGCCACTCTTTCCTGCTGTCCCAACCAGAGATTAGACAAAGTTTGGCTTTTCTTGACTGTACAGAGATCTGAACAGTGCAAGTCTTGGTGGTGACCTTCCTACCAAAATCTATCCAACCACTGCTGGCAGAAAAAGGTGCCTTAACATCTCTTCTAGAAGAGAAAGGAAGTTCACAGAAGGCTTCAGAGGGAGAAGGAAGCCTGAGAAGGGATAGGTGAAAGCTGATGGGAAAGGCAGATGTGATTACAGGGGACAGGGGCTGAAAAACATGGGCTATTCCCACTTCACATCATCATAACTAAAACTTCCTCATGCAAGCTCGTAGGAGCGGTTCTTCAGCCTTCCTACTCATGCTGTATTAACTCAGGTCAATACAAGCGAAAACATTGTTGCCCTCGAGACCCGTACTTAGAAGTTCCCCAACCACCTTCCCTCAGCCACACAGTTTTCTCAAACTGACCAGAAAAGGGACTGACTTAACTACAAGGGTCACAAAGCCAGATTGACAGTTGTCACGAAAATAAAAAGCAGATCTAGAAATCAATGAGGATTATCAGCTGATCTGAAAGAGCAAATGTTCCTCACAGATCACCTGTGGCCATCACATGCTGTGGTAGCAGTGAGAAACTAGTTAAAATCATTCCCTTTTTCAAAGATGCAGAGTTTTCCCCAGCTCAGACTCTTTGAAGCAAGCCGCTTATACGACAGCATCACAGTATGTTCTATGCTATTTTCTGCTAGATCAGGCCCTGCTGTCTGCACTGAAAGGCTTCTTCCCGTCTACTTTCTGTCAACATTTTACTGAGCCATGATACGGTCACTTCTGCCAGTGCCCCAGGTGCAGCACCGCAAACTTTATGACTGGATTTTATGCTCCCATTAACAGAGAGCAAACAGACACATAGGTAATTCATTGCCAGCAATTTTACAAGGTTAAGTTTCAGTTACAAGCCATACTCTGCTTTATTATCTGCTACTCAGGTAGGACAACAAGAAATAGTAGTACACAACAAAAAAGAAAAGTAGCAGTTAACATCTATATCCTCTTTTAAGCCAAATTTTGATCTTGGGTTCCTTGCAAACATTAAGCCACCTTACAGATAAGGATAAGCTAACACCCCTGCCCTGTTCTTCAGAGCAACAGATATCCCCTGGCGTGAAATACTGACTGGCTCTGGAAAACAGACATTTTCTGCTCTCATCTCATTCCTGACCACTCCCTAAAACCAATGGTAGGATGACCCCCAGTCTCAGGTGAAACGGCAGGATGTGTAAGGACATCTGCTGGTTTTAGTCTAGATTCCTCAGGTAAGATACAGCTCCATCTATTTCTATGCACTGTAACTACCTCAGTAACCTACTTCGAATTTCTAAAGGATTTGAAAGGTGCTGAAAAATTTTGAAGTCAATGCTGCTACATCTTTCTTTGTACTCTATCCAAGCTAGTTAGGAGCATCGCCGCATCTACAGTTACACTCCCATTACAGGATAGAGATATAGCTAGTATATCTTATATGTTAGATAAAGTAGGTAGAGATAGTCAACTAACAGTCTTCTCATTGGATACATAACCCACAAATTTATTATCTGGTAACTAATACCACCAAGACATAGATGCTTACATTCAACTCACTTAGAAACTATCTTTGAAATCTTTCAGATGCAAAGATGTAACACGGCATCTAGCAAAATCATTCAAGTTATTTCCTTTTGAGATTCCCAGCACCAAGGAAATAAATTACTTTATTAGCCAGATGCTGAAAGCTAGGTTTTAAGAAACAACTGACAAGGAGACTCCATAAACATAAATGGGCTTGATTACATGCAGTTTGTTAAAAATTCTGTATTCCTAAAACAATGTGAATACCATGCATTCTCCCTATCCCACCAAAATCAGTGTCAATAAAACAGCCTGTGATTTTCTGTGGATACACAAATAGTGTCCTTCAAACCAAGAGGATGGAGTTCAGTTTCCACAACAGCAGTTCAGGAAGCTAATGGCTATCGGGGGGGGAGGAGGGGGGGGGGGCGGGGGGGGGGGGGGGGGGGGGGGGGGGGAAGACAAAACCAAAGCACAGAAAGCTATCTAGCAGAGACGTGACCAGAGTCAATCAACATAAAACTGCAAAGGGAAATGGGTTTGCAATTGCTTTGACTAGCTGACCATCACTTGGGAACCTTATATTTGAAATCCAAAGAAATATTACTTGTGAGGAGAAATGACATTATTAATCAGATTGTGTTTCCATGTTCATGTGGAAGAAGTCTGCTCATAATCCTAAAAAGCTGATCAGATGACCGATGCACTCATCCCTCAGCTGAACTGTTCCATGACATAAATTTGGGTGATCAGACTTCTCATCCATTCACATAAAACAGAAACTTTGTTGCCCTGTAATTCTGACTGACATTTCCTGGGACACGAACACAAATTACCTGTGAGGAGGAAGGGGCTTAGTCAGGGTCTGACCAGCTTAAGGAGAGATGCAGGTCCATGGGCGTTCTGGAGTCTTGGAGACACGAATCCATCTCACAGATCTAGTGATGGGCAAGTCGAGAATTAGTTTTTTTCTTCTATCAGTAAATTCATTCAAGACTATCCTATTAAATACTCTATTTGATAAATATAATCTATTTTGATGATTTCCAAAATCTTGAGGTGGACTTCTTCATGGACCAAAGGAAAAACAAAACCAGGCAATGTCCAAAATTGCTAGAAAAGAGCAGAAGAACTAACAGAGGGCCAGACCAAGTGGTTGTCAGGAACACAGAGAAACCAGCTTCTGCAAGGAAGAGATTTCTATTTTGTGAGGATTTTCTTCCTTCATTGATGGTTTACCCGCTTCCAAGGGGCAGCTTTCTGTGATTGCTGCCTGTTTGTGGTGCATGTTTCCTATCGCTCCTCCTCACTAGAGGCCAGAGTCTCTGATAGTCCTCTCTGAGTGACGGGCTCCTCCATTTTAATCATCGTGTGAGTATGTGAGAGGGGAGAATTTCTCTAGAGATTTGCAGCTTCCAGATTTTGAAGAGTACAACCATGACAGCAACTGCAGAGACAATGAAGAGTTTATATATCTTAAGGCCACATCAGGACCATCAATTGCTTCCTCAAACATCTTATGAGTGAATTTTCCTTGATCAAGGAAATTTCAACTTGTCCGTACGTTGCTCTCCATACATTGCTAGGAGGAATGTACTCATGATCATTAACTCTACTGGGATAATTGCACCTCTGTAACAGTCATTATGGTTTGCAATTTTAAAACAGTCCGGCTCAAAAATGCTCCAAGTCCAATCACTTCTGCTTGTCTCAGGAAGGCTTCCTTTGACATTCGCTACATACCTAGAGTTTGGGGTGAGGGGGGTGGAAGGGGAGTGTTCAATTTGCTACAGTTAGTAAGCAAAGTATAGATGTGGGTATGTTCTTTTAAAAAAAAATAAAATAGGATGTTAGGTAGTTCATCAGTTTTCTCAGATAAATACAGATTGTGCCATCGGCAACAGGTGGCATGGAACTTCCAGCAAATTTTGTCTGGCATGGATAGTCTTTCCAGCAGTACGGGCTGAAGAATAGGCAAAAGTTTCAGACTATTTTGACATCTACTTACAGAGATTTGGCCATTATATTTATCAAATGCTAGAGTAAAAGGTTATCAGCAGCAGATGAACATCTGCCAGAATGAGGAAGAAATGGCAGCAAGAAAGACCTCTGCTATTTCTCCTTGGATTTGTTTCTCACCACGTAGTTCTTGTTCAGACCCTTAGGACTACAAAACAACAATTAAACCTTCAAAGGATTTTGATCCCAGCCCCTAGGTGATAATTACAGAGAATCTTCAGGGCTGGGTAAGATTTTTGGTGACATTTATAGTAAAAGCCTGGAGAAAAAAAGGGAGCTAATGCTTCCTGATTAGACAGAAATGCACCCAGTCTTTCATTATCAACACAATCTCAACCTTGGTTGTTGTGGAATTGGTTCCAAGCATCCAGCTGAACATGGTATACATACAGGACAGTACCACAGACCAATGAACGTAAAGGGGTTTGAGCTGTATTGTGCCCTTCAGGAAAGCTGGAGGATGTGGAAGTTTTCACCACCCCTTTTTCACTTAGGTCCTCTGATGGTGATGTGCATTTCTGATGTTTGGCGGGATATTGTCACTTTGAGAAGCTAGCTACTCCTTTGAGTAGTAGTTAATGAGCACTGGGGGCAGCACTAGCACAGGTGCACAAGGAATATGCCTGAAGGATTTTGAGAGCAAGCCAATTCTACACCTGACCCTCACAGATCTGAGGCAGGGTCTCAACCACCTGCCGTACAAGATCAACAAGGATCCTTAGTCTTCTCAATTTAAACCATTAATTTTTTTGTTTCTGCCAATCACCTAAACAAAAACTAAAATACAGCTTTCATTGAAGGCCATGGTTACCTCCAGAAAGAATAAAACTGGGCAGGAAGTCTCTATCAGTAACTGCAATCCCTGTACTGACTATATAAAACAAAGGGTGTGCAGTGGGACAACACCTCAATAAAAGCACTAAAGAAACTCTATAGCTAGCTCTTAAGCTGCTGTATGCAGTAAGATAAGAAGTATTTACAAACAAAGTTAGTCAAGTGCAAAAGATCACATGCTCACAGCTCTGTCTCAGCCAGGGATGATAGGAAAGAACCTAGATTGCTGGCCTGGCTCCATGCTTTTTGCCCTTGACTAAAGAAGCATGAAGGCAATTAGGGGCCAGGTGCAGCTGATTAGACAGGGGTGGTGAAAGCACACAGATTTAATGTACACCAAGAACATGACAGAATCACAGAATGGTTGAGGCTGGAAGGGGCCTCTGGAGGTCATCTGGTCCAACCCCCTGCTCAAGCAGGGCCACCTAGAGCCAGTCGCCCAGGACCATCTCCAGACGGCTTTTGAATGTTTTCAAGGATGGAGACTACCACCTCTCTGGCCAACCTGTGCCAGTGCTCGGTCACTTTCACAGTGAAAAAGTGTTTCCTGATACTCAGCCAAAACCTCCTATGCTTCAGTTTGTGCCCATTGCTTCTAGTCCTGGGCACCACTAAGAAGAGCTTGGCTCCATCTGCTTTACACCCTCCTTTTGTACACATTGATAAGATCTTTCCCCGAGCCTTCTTCAGGCTAGAGTCCCAGCTCTCACAGCCTTTCCTTTATGTGAGGTGCTTGGCTCCATCTGCTTTACACCCTCCTTTTGTACACATTGATAAGATCTTTCCCCGAGCCTTCTTCAGGCTAGAGTCCCAGCTCTCGCAGCCTTTTCTTATATGCGAGGTGCTCCAGTCCCTTAATTATCTCTGTGGCCATTCCGTGGGCTCTCTCCAGTAGCTCCATACCTGTCGTACTGTGGAGCCAGACCTGGACACGTCGCTCCAGGTGTGGCCTCGGACCTGGACATGTCACTCCAGGTGTGGCCTCATCAGTGCTGAGGAGAAGGATCACCTCCCTCAACCTGCTGGCAATGCTCTTCCTAATGGAGTACAGGAGGCTGTTGGCTGCCTTTGCCACAGGGGAACACTGCTGGCTCACGTTCAACTCAGTGTCCATCAGGACCCCCAGGTCCTTTTCTACAAAGCTGCTTTCCAGCCTGTACTGGTGCCTGGGGTTATTTCTCCCCAGGCGCAGGACTTAGCACTTCCCTTTGTTGAACTTCACGAGGTTCCTGTCGGCCCATTTCTCCAGCCTGTCAAGGTCTGTCTGGATGGCAGCATGACGCTCTGGCATTATCAGTCACTCCTCACAATTTTGTGTCATCAGCAAACGTGCTGTGGGTACACCCTACCCCATCATCCAGATCATTAATGAAGATGTTAAACAGGACCCAGTATTGACCCCTGGGCTACACCACTAGTGACTGACCTCCAACTAGACTTTGTACCACTGATCACCACCCTCTGGACCCAGCTGTTGAGCCAGTTTTCAGTCTACCTCACTGTCTGCTCATCCAGTCCATACTTCATCAGCTTCTCTATGAGGATGGCATACCACTTCCTATGACTATTGTCCATGGAAGAACTCTGCATCTTCCCCCCACATACTCCTGCGAGTCTAGCTTCCTTACAGACACCTACCTTGGTATGAGAGTGACAACATCACAGTGGCTGTTATGTGGGTTGTCAAATATGAGATAAATTGGTTATGAAATATTTAGTATCAAATACCAGCATCCACTTATGCTTAGAAGTACTGGTCAGGTTCTGATGCACAGCTCTAACACCTCTTGTAGTCCCAATGGAAATCAGTACTCCAAAAAATAAAGGTAGCAGGCTATTAATTGTCAGCATGGATAAACAGGAGGAAGCATGTTTTAATTGCGTAAAAAGTCCTATTCTTTATGTGATTACATTTTTGGTATCTTTGCAGTTTTATATAACCCAACCAGGAAAAACTGTCAATAAATTAATGAGTTAAGCCAAGGCTTTGTTTTCCCTCCCTTCACTCCTCACTCAAGGCTTATAATCTGGATAGAAAAGATAAAAAAGCTTGTCCCTGTCTCCACAGTATGTCCTAGAACCATGAAAAGGGTAAGATAAAGCAGGTCAAGAATCTACCATCAAAGCACAGAATGCAATTCATATGGGAATAGCATTAATTCAGCACTACGAGCAGAAATAAAAACCAGCTAGGTACAATTGTATGACCAATGACTGCAATTCAAAAGCTTGGATGCTGCTGCAAAACAGCTTGCTAGATGTGGAGGCCAACAGCTAGGAGTTAAAGCATCTTACTGACATATTGTTGACATCTGATGTGGGCTTAAGAACTAGAGCTTTTAAGAAAGACGGAGGCTTTTTACCAAGGCCTGTAGTGACAGGACAAGGGGCAACGGTTTTAAACTGAAAGAGGGTAGGTTTAGACTGGACATAAGGAAGAAATTTTTTACGATGAGGGTGGTGAGACACTGGAACAGGTTGCCCAGTGAAGTTGTGGATGCCCTATCCTTGGAAGTGTTCAAGGTCAGGTTGGACGGGGATTTGAACAACCTGATCTAGCAAAAGATGTCCCTGCCCATGGGGACATCAGTCTACTCAGCTAACTAGGGATTTGCATCAGATCAGAACCCCTCCCCTTTCTGCACCCACAGATACCAATGCCAAATGTTCAGAGCCCATAAACCCATGGCACAGTTATCCAGAACAGCTGTATTCAGCACCACTGTAGCCATCTCCGTCTCCCAATACTAGCCCAGTGTTTCAGAACAGCACTAATTGTATAAATGTTAGTGATGGAAACCCTGTTCGTTGGTGGGTCTGCTTTCATAGTTGAAGGCTGCTTAGCTTTGAGACACTGATCAGTTGAGACCTGGGAGAAAAGTTCCTTCTTTTCTGAATGCCAGAGAAAAGTAAGGGCTCACAAGCAGCCTCAAGCTCAGAGCAAAGCCAGTCATTCAGAGTGACCTCAAAAAAGTGAAACAGAAAAGAGGTGGGGATAACTCCACATCTGACAATGCTTCACTCTAAGAAAAACTGAAGAGTGGAATTGAAGCTATGAAGAACCTTAGAATGTGCACTGCTAAAAAAAAGCTGTCATGAATGATGCCTGAAGTTAAGGAGTAGATGCTCCCTATATTCTTTACAAGAAGGTAACTCCTAGTGGGATCTTTCTTCCTGTTTTTTCATTTGACTTACTCACTGTTCCCTTTCTTCCTTCCCCTTGCAAAAGTTTAAGAAACTTGCAGATGAATTGGAGAATCACGTTAAGCAAAGGGAAACAGACATCACAGGGTTCTGCCTCACAATCCCAGGCAGTAAGAACAGTTTGAGGCTTTTCTCATTTTTACACTTTGGATAACAGGAGGCACAAGGGCCCCCAAACACAGGCAGCATGATGAAAGTGAAATTCGTATCATTCAATGAAATCAAGTAATCTCTAGAAGCACAGAAAAGGACAGTTTGTAAGTCACAGTGTGAGAACTCTGTTTTGCCTCATTTACAGATGGTCAAGTAGGCCCCCAGGTAGTGACCTCTAATTGTAAGAATGTAAGAGCACCAGCTGCCCACCGTGTTCAGGAGAACACCAAGACTGCTACCAAGGAGGTAGCAGGGCAGCTGGCAACAGCTAAAGCTAACAGCAAGCTGGACAGTGCATCAAACCTCTTGCAAGACTACAATGCTCTTCTGAAGAGCTTCCAAAAGCCCAGCAGCAGAACAAGAGGTGCCCAGCTGACGTCTATAGCATGCTGACGGCAAACTGTTGTTACAGTACTGTTGTTTACCTACTGCTCTTGCCTAATTGAAGCAGTCTTTTCCATTTTGTGTCTTTGGTCATCATGTTCTCAGCTTCCTGCATGCTTGCATTGCATCTCTTTAGTTTGCCAAGCTCTTCATACCTCTCTTAAAAGGTTCATGCCTCTGCCGCTATTGAGATCAGGTAAACCTGCTCACTCCTTCATTTTAGGTAACATTCCTGTGACATTGAAAATTCCTGGATCTTTTAAAAGTTTTATATATAAACACAAAACACACACTACAACTTTTCAAATCTTTCACCTGAAACAGGGCCTGTAGAATATGAAAGGGAATCATAGAATCATAGAATAGTTTGGGTTGGAAGGAACCTCTAAAGGTCATCTAGTCCAACCCCCCCTGCTGTGGGCAGGGACATCTTCAACTAGATCAGGTTGCTCAGAGCCCCGTCCAACCTGACCTTGAATGTTTCCAGGCATGGGGCATCCACCACCTCTCTGGGCAACCTGGTAAGGTCTAAGGTCTCCCCAAAGCCTTCTCTTCTCTAGGCTGAACAACCTCTCAGCCTAAATTTCTTCCTCATACCTAGTCTAAATCTACCCCCCTTTAGTTTAAAGCCATTCCCCCTTGTCCTGTCGCAACAGGCCCCGCTAAAGTTTGCCGCCATCTCTTTTATAAGCCCCCTTTAAGTACTGATAGGCTGCAATAAGGTCTCCCCAAAGCCTTCTCTTCTCTAGGCTGAACAACCCCAACTCTCTCAGCCTTTCTTCATAGGAGAATCTACATCTGCTTTTAAGAGTTGCTAATTCCCAATAAATATTGCTATATAAAATGCAGTTAACCAATGGGCCTAGAAGAATGAATAGGCTCATCTGTGAACCCAGTGAAAAGAGGATGTGTCTTGCAGAAAAATACTACTTATCCCAAAACTTAAAAAAATTATAGGAAAAGACAAGTCTCAGTTATCTCAGAAAGGTTAAGACTACCTTAAGCCTTTCTACCTAAATTTATTACCAAAACAGTTCTTTAAAACCTTTCTGCTTACCTCCCCTTACTGCTTCCCTCTGCACTTACTTTCCAACATGCCTTCACCTTGTAGTTGTGGAAAGCGTATCTGTAACAAAGCTAGGTTAAAATTGAACTTTTGTGAAAAGTAAACAGCATGCCATCCCACAAATTGATCATTGTCTTGACAAGCACTAAAATGACTAATACTGAAAGAGATTATCTTCACGTAGGTCTTCATCGAACGTACTAAACAAAATGAATAATTTCCATTGATTTTTCTTCTTAATTGTCCTGGTTTCAGCTGCGATGGAGTTAATTTTCTTCCTAGTAGCTGGTACAGTGCTGTGTTTTGGATTTAGGGTGAGAACAATGTTGGTAACGCACTGATGTTTTTGCTAGGTAGTGCTTACACTAGTCAAGGACTTTTCAGCTTCCCATGCTCTACCGACTGAGAAGGCTGGAGGTGCACAAGAAGCTGGGAGGGGGCACAGCCAGGACAGCTGACCCAAACTGGCCAAAGGGACATTCCATACCATGTGACGTCATGCTCAGTACATAAACTGGGGGAAAGCTGGCTGGGGGGGCTGCTGCTCGGGGACTGGCTGGGCATC
>NW_008794621.1:1125918-1127545 GCF_000699145.1 Aptenodytes forsteri | reverse complement strand
CCAGCCCTCTCCCCCATCCCACCAGGGGGGCGGAGTGAGCGAGCGGCTGTGTGGTGCTCGGTTGCCGGCTGAGGTTAAACCATGACACTAATAAATGCAGCTGGATGTTTTGTTCATGGTGTTGTGTCTTTGCAATAGCCAGGAAATGAAAAATACTATAATGGGAGTAGTTTGGTGCAGTACTATTAAAGACCTAGACCTCGTTTCCAGAAAGACTTCAACTAAAGGCCAAATAATCAGGTTTTTTTATTCATAAGGTAGCCATTCTGAGCATAGAACAAGTAGCAACATAGTTTTATGTTAAAAATTACTGTGCTTTCCTGCTAAAGTTATTTTTCCTCTTAAGCAGCTAGTATTTTGCTTGATTGACTGGAGTTATCCTTTCTTCCCAGTTATTCGCCACTATTGCCCGTAATATGAAATTTATTTCTTGTAGAACAGACGTCTTCAGGAGAGATCACTAATTCAAAAGACGAACGTGTAGATTAATACCATTGGTTAAATGTCATTCTTCCTGGTGATGAATTAATGAAGTTTTCCAAATGACAGAAAGAAACCACCTTGTTTCTTTCTTAAACGGAATGCCCTCTTTGTAACTACCAGAATACCAGAGCACGGAAAGGATTCCATGGTAACTGCAGACCGGCGGAAGCACTAAATCCTTCCTGGCATTTCTACATTACCCAGCAGTGCATTTTGTTTCTTGCTTGGTGGAAAAAAAGTCCTTGTGCTGCTCTAAAGACTATACAGCCTCCCCATACTTCTTCATTCCAGCTCCTAAATGAACAATTCCCATTATGATTAGCCACTTTCACATAGCATCAAGCCAAGCAAAATTGGGTCAAAAGGCCACATATAAACCGGGAGTATCTTAATTAAAACAATGTGGATTAAGGCCAATGGAAGACAGAGTATTGTGGGTTGTTGGTTCCCCCTCCCCTCATCTCCAAGTATGTGAAAAGCCATTAAGGCAGAGTACCTATGATTAATCCTTGATGAAAATTTAAAGCTTAAGGTCTCCTTAGAAAGAGACACTAGGCCTTTAGTTATAACGTCGCTGTACAGCAAGGTAAGAAAGGTAACAAAGTTAACAGTCCTAAGTGCAAAACAAGCCTAAGCCAGGGAGTGTATAACACAGCATTAAAAGTGCTGTAAACCTCGACAGTGTTAAGCTTTTCTATTTTTAACAGCGGAATAGGTAAAATGGTATCCCACTAAAATAAATACTGCAGGTGTTTAGGTGTCGCTGCAGAAAAAGATCAACTGTTTATCAGCAAAGTTTTAAAGACAAATTTTGAAAAAATACTTGGGCAATGTGTGTAAGCCAGCATTTACCATACTTGAGGGGTTTTTAATAAAAAAAATTAAATACTGCACTTTTACAGTCTTAATCTTTTTCATTCTGAGCTGTACCACAGAAGTTTGAAGAAATCAGGATACCACTCTACTACAACGAAGAATGGGTTTGAGTCAGCTTTTCTGGTACTGGTTGTGTAGTCTGCAGGAAAACCTGGCCATTTGTCCTGGTTTCAGCAGGGATAGAGTTCATTTCCTTCCTAGTAGCTGGTACAGTGCTGTGTTTTGGATTTAGGGTGAGAACAATGTTGATAACACACCGATGTTTTAG
>NW_008794621.1:1090230-1125691 GCF_000699145.1 Aptenodytes forsteri | reverse complement strand
GATGGCTGAACACCTGCCTGCCGATGGGAAGTAGTGAATGAATTCCTTGTTTTGCTTTGCTTGTGTGCGCGGCTTTTGCTTTACCTATTAAACTGTCTTTATCTCAACCCATGAGTTTAGCTCAACCCCAACCTCACCCTTCTGATTCTCTCCCCTATCCCACTGGGGAGGAGTGAGTGAGCAGCTGTGTGGTGCTTAGTTGCCGGCTGAGGTTAAACCACACCACCATTAAAGTGGGTATTTGAAGTTTTACTCATAATTCATGCTTAAATACAAGAGTTGTCTAAAAGGACTTAAGGTGCAGAATCACCCTCCATTCCCCTAGATGAAAACCAGTGTTTCCCACTTCTCTCTCCTTTATGAGAGCTGCTTCATGTGTAACTTCAGATAAAGCAAGGGTTTTGAAAGTTACTGGAAGTTACGTGTCACAAACCACTCTGCCTCATTCTCAAACACGAAGCCCACTCGTTCACTGTCTTCATGGCATCTTCATAAATCACCTATGCAAAAGGTACTACAACCATCTTTTGATATGATTTGGCACAGATGGAAAAACAGGTGGAAAGCCAACCTGATGTGAACAGCGCTATCACCGGTTCAGTGTGCTGACAGTATCTCTCTGCAATGTACATATAGCTACTTTGGAAAGTGGGCCTCATTTAATTAAAATATAAAAAACATACTTTCCGTTACTGAAGTGGTATTATTGACAGGAATAGTTGTTAGGGGACAAACATCTGTGTACCTGAAGCAAGAGGAGGAGGAAAAAACCCACTGAGATGTAGTTATTCTACATCCACAGCAGGTCGCTCAACCACATCCTCCTACCTTTTGATCAAAATAACAAAAGACAACAGATTCTTTTTTTAAAAGGTCAGCTTGTATTGAAAATGTCTCTGTAAAAACACCTGTTATACTACAAGGTAGTACCAATACAAAACAGATCAATATTAACTTTCTTTAAACTGTTAAACTTTATTATAAATTAAAATTTCTTTACAAAAAATTGCACATAATTGACCACTCTTAGATTCTGATGCACTGGCATTTGCAATAGTTTCTTTAATCTTCAAGTTTAATAGTCTCTGCCGTGAGTCCAATGCAGAAAAGGGCAGTAAGCAACCCTCTTAGAGCCTTCAAGTGCAAGAAGCATACTTGTGGCCACGGCAGTTACACTTTCCTTAAGAGCGGCTGCTTTTGTTTTAAATCCTGTAATGAAAAAGTCTCAAAAAAGGTTTAAAAAAGGAAAAACCCAAAATGGACTACTTGCTTTTTACTGTAAACACAGCCCAGTAAATTAATCCCAAACACAGATCTCTCAGGCATCAGCGAGAGTGTCAAGTGAATCAGGAACAGCAAAACAAAGAAAACAAAATAAAAAGAAAACATTAAAAAAATAATGTCTGTCATTTTGATTAACTATACTTACGTAGATGACGTTATGAGAATCTGGCAGGGCCCAGAAGCAAGGCCAGACAGGGAGTTCATTTTTCCAGAGGAGGGTCATGTTAATTGTTTCCAGGTTCAAGGAAAGCAGATTGGAGACTCGATATGCTCAGCAATACTCATCTGCCTTACACAGATCTTAGGCACGGATCAGCCTGAAGGATCATTCAACTGATTTTGGCATTTAATAGGACTTATGGCTGACCGTACCCAGCGTTCAGTGATTCTTGCTTTCTGTTCTGTAAGTGTTTAAATTTAAAAGCTCATCTAGGTTGACTCCAACCTCTTGGCACTTGGAAACTAGTTTTCTCAGGTTATCAGTTTTACCTCCTCCTGATGCTTCAAACAAGAGTTGCTGTAAGAGATGGGGAAGCAGATATAAGATTTAGCCAGAGCTTGAGCATCACCACATCTATGGATATGGGATATGCAGAAAATTTATATGAAACCTCAAACTGAATCATAAGGAGAAAACATTACATCTTTCCACAGTGTTGCACATAGAGGTAACTTCTGAAGGGCTCTCTGATATAAATGATGGACCTGTAAAATAAAAACAAGTATTAAAAGTCAGCACAGTTTCGTGCACTCAGAATGACTGATTTGAAGCACAAAAACCTCTTGCAATAATTTTTAAAATCTGTTTTTAAAAAAAGTTCCAAAGTCAAGCATGAAATTGCTACCTAAAAGCAAAGGCAAGTTTATGCCTGACCTTAATTCTGACCCTTGTATGCACATGATTAATTACGTGAGGACATTCTATTTTTCTTCACAAGACTCCTGCCTCATTCATTGCACAGGATGGAACACGCTCAGGGAATGAAGCAGCTTACTGAATATTTCTCTTTCACCACTCAACGTGTAGTCTCAAGGTCTTGCTTATTGCATACCATCCCAACCCTGCAATGAAAATAACTGTTTTGGAGGCTTTTTTCCTTCAGCATCTATCTGTCTGTGCTTTAACAATCAGTATGCGTCTTTGCAACTCTAAAAAGAAAAAATGGTTTTACCATTTTGTGGTTGGAAATAGAGGACCAAAATGTTTAATGCAAGTATTTACTTAAGTCTCCTTTAACTACTGGTATTTGAAGTACCAACTTTAATCAGAGAGTCATTAGGGGAGGTATTTGTTGGCATTTTAAATACTCGTATTTATATTCTTTTAGCAAACCTTTACATGACCTGTTGAAGGGAATAAATGACGGGTTCTCCAGGAACAGGAAATCCAGGATCTGAATCACAATTCAATTTTAAAACAATATCCTACTTGTTTACTAGAAAATCCAGTTATCTGGAACAGTCACTGATTTATGTAAACAGTTGTTAGTGCTCACTACATCCCAAACTAAGCACCCCCCAAAAAAGCCAACCGCACTGCGTGTGCCTACTTAAGTGATTTTACTCCACACCATATAGGTAGTCAGGTGGTTGCAGAAGAAAACCACAAGATTTCTTCTGGGTGTAATCCAGCTACAATGTTTTACATATGCCTTCATTTTAATTGGTTCATTTTCTTTAAGGACCCTTTTTTTGATTCATTTGAAATCTATTTTTCTAACTTTCTAACCAAACAAAGCAGGGACCTTTTAAGTCACCAGCCTCACTATCGGCAGTGCCTTACAATATAGTCCATCTAATACAATGACTGAAGCAGAGATCTGTGACTAATTACAGATTACACCAAACCATCAACACGAAGACAGAATTAAGGTTGAATAGGCAACCATGCCTTTGATATCTCCTGACTTTGAACTATTTGATCTTACAAACCAAATAACTGTCTGCTTGGGGGGTGTTCTCTTTAAACATTCTAGGAGGCAGTAAAAAAGGAAAGAAAAGATTTCGTATGTGAGTCTAACAATAGCCATGCTACCCACTATGGATCAGTTAAAGCTTTAATACTGTTTCAAAAGAAAGACTACTGACAGAAGAGAAAGATGCTGAGAATCAGCCGCTACAAGAATGACGCAAACCAAGATACAGCAGAGAAGTAGCTCAGGAACACCACAAACAAGTGGTGAGTCACAAACCCAGGGCCTCGTGATCCCCCCAATACACAGCATCTTTCCACAGGCAGAAGAATATTTTGAAGGTGACAGCAACAACACCAGGAAGATCCATTCTGTTTGAACTGAAAAGTGACTCAGTTGCTGTGCCAAAACCCTCGTGTATTTGTATATAGTGATAAAAACACTTCCCTCCCCAAAGTACCAATGAGTAAACCTGTTATTTTTGGAGAAAAAGAACTGATGTCTTTGGTGGGGTGAGGAACTGCTCAAATTCTCTACATACATTGGCTTGGCAGACCCACCCTTCCAACTACTAGTAAAGACAGTCGTTAGCATCTTCCAGCACAACAATCCTTCCTTCCCTCTACCATATTTTAAGTGCTAGCAATCTCCTCCAGGTAAAAAAGAAAAAAAAAGTGTGGGAGAAGAATACGGCCCCCCCTGTAAGGGAAAGATACACACAAACAGTATGCACAATCATACTGATCATCAGATCATGATATAATCCATTCTACCTTGATTGTCAAAGATATTTCTCACACTTGAGGCAAATGCTTCAGTGTTTATGCATAGAATATTTCAACTATCTAGAAATCTTGGGTTTAAGAGATGACCATTGCTTTGGATAAAGCCAAGGTATGAAAAGTTTTACAGAATTTTATAATTACTCATTTCAGTAAGCTGTGTTGACTTACTTCTCTTTGTCCCATTAGAAAGCATTCGGCAGCAATGGCTCTGAGGAAAAGAAATATATAAAAATATTTATTCTTGAATGATTTTAAATGCCATTAGTGGCAGAATACTGACTGTGGAATGGAATTACAAATTCCTTGAAAAGAAACTGACTAACTTCCAATGATGTTAATCTACAGTGAAAAGATAAAAATAGCCATTTTTTAAAAACAACCTTACATGAGCAAGACATTTCAGTGGTTCCCCATTATGAACAAACACTGAAGAAAAAAATCAGTTCAGCATCACTGGATAACGGAGATTACTGCTATTGTGATATATAAAGGGGAGGGTAGAGAAGGGGAGACAGAAGTCAATAGTTGAATTAAAAAGGCAACTTGTAAATACATCATTCATATTTATCTGCATAATATCCATTCACATAAGTTTTCCCAAAAGGGAAATTCCATTTCTCATTTTAAAGAAGTGACAGTACCTCTGTCTGTTGTAACAAACAGTTACTGTTTAAATAATAAGGTAACGAAAGAGAGACTTCCAGTACAAGCCCAACTGGAAGGATGTTTCAGATTTACCTTTGTGATGTAAACCTTATAAACAAAAGCAATATCTATGAAAACAGATGTATGACTGTTGCATTACATTTTCCAGATGGCCAGGCATGTTGGGATATTATATGTAAACATCTTGGCTTGCAGTTTCAGAATTTGAACATTGCTCTCCTCCCAGTATCGCAGAAGCAGTCTGTAAAAGGTATTCATGAGAAAGGAACACTGCTCTAATCACTGGGAACAGAAAAACAACCCAAAGATACTAACACATTACACAAAATCTATTATACCTGATCTGAGCCAAGAGTTGCAAGTATGAAAAAACCCCAAGCCACCATATTCAATATTGACTGAACATGCTCTCAGAACAAAAACAAAGCAAAAAAGTTAAGACACACTTTCAGAGAAAACTAAGTGTGAAATCAAAGAGAAATTATGATCTTGGCACATTACAAGATCCATTTTTAGCATGCACAAGGTAACTGTACATTTGAAAGGAGGCTAATTAGTTTTATAGTCATGTGGCTAGGAGATACTGTTCAGTCAGTTCTGCTCACCCATTTCATGTAGTATCAACATTGTCTAAGGAAGCTACAAGTTCCATCTAGACAGAATCGCAACTTGGTTTAAAATGCAGCCATTCAACTTCGTGTGCCAAAGACAGGTGTGTCATACTCTCCCCACACCCCCAACCACACACACTTATTTCAAGTCTTGCTTTGAATTCTTTGGGGTCACTGTCAATGACGAACAGTAAGTGTTTGGGGACTTTTCAAAATTATTCAATCAAATGTTCATGAGTTCACTGCAGCTGAATACAGTAAAACACGGACTCTCTAATCCTGGAAGATTACACTTTGAAATACTGTTCAAGTAAGAATCAGTGCGATGCTTACATTAACTGGTTTTGTTTCCCGTAAGATTTTTTTCAAAATTGAGAATGGTTTATCTTTGCTAAATAAATGTCAAGTTAAGCCTTCATGTAGCACTGTTATATGCTGGTGTATCCATTTTTATTTGTTCTATGCTGGAACTATACTTTTAATAGATCGTTAAGTAACAAGATTGTTCAAGTAAGAATCAGTGCGATGCTTACATTAACTGGTTTTGTTTCCCGTAAGATTTTTTTCAAAATTGAGAATGGTTTATCTTTGCTAAATAAATGTCAAGTTAAGCCTTCATGTAGCACTGTTATATGCTGGTGTATCCATTTTTATTTGTTCTATGCTGGAACTATACTTTTAATAGATCGTTAAGTAACAACATTTTAATACATATCTGACATTTCTCTACACACTTGAAATTTTGACCATTTGTACTCATCATGTACAATGCAGAGTTAATTCCTGTATAATTATAACCTTTCTGTAGATAAAACAGAACCCTGTCAAATACAAGAAAGATCAAGATGTCAGAAGGCACAATGTGCCTCAAGCAACATGCAGTAATAAAGGAAGAGTTTTGCTTTTGTAGTAGAAAGCAAATCATGCATGTCTTGCATAAAAAACAGTAGTTATGTTAACCAGCTGTTTGTCTTGATTACAAGTATTTTTACATACCTCAGTGCAAGTCCAGGATTAGCAGGCATGGTAGAACAAAACCGTTCCAAGGTTTTGGAATGCTGAGATTTTGGAATGCAGCTCAAATAAAAATGAATTACCTGTAGAATTTGAATTATAAACATTAATCCACTTTATACCTGTCTAATTTTGCTAAGAATAATGGAATGACGAACTGTGAACATTATGACTAAAGTGAGTTACCATCTACAAACCTTATCAACTACAAACCTTATCCCTCAAGGATATAGAAATCAATTCGTGCAATAAAAAGTTAGTGTCAAGTTGCTAACACCACGTATTTTAGTCCTTCTAGCCTGCACTTAGTGAGTAAAGAGAACTGCACTGGATGTTAGCAAAATGGGACCCAGGGTTTCTATAAGCTTTATTCTGTCTGTATAGGTCCTCAACTTGTTTTTACTCCTATTTTATTTCTTCTGTTTCTCAACCACTGTAATTTCTATGATCAAAACTGACAGCTTAAATACTGTTTCCATCTGCCAGTGTAACTGCTCTGCAGACCCGTCTTGCTCAACCATCTCTTCCTTCCCTTACACATTTTCTCTTTTCTCTAGGAAAGAATAGTTTGTCATTAACAGCTGTATTCACAGTATTAAAGCATGCCATAATAAAGTTTCTTTTTGCCTTACACACCCTTTATTCATAAGGTCACTGCTACATAGTCTTCTGCTCAGAACACTACTATCCTTAGATACTTGTTTCTTTTTCTACCAATTCCTAGCTCTCAGTGTTCATATACTACTGTGGTGCTGTATTTGAACAAGTAAATTACAGGTACCTGCTAAAAGGTCAGTCTCCTTGTTTAATTAAAACTGTCTACAGACACATTTTTACCTTATTATGAAACTCATAATTGGTCCAATAATCAGCAGTACTAAAAGGAATTGGGTATCGTGTGGGGACTGTAACCAGACATCTGTTCACTAGGTCAGTAAAAAGCTTGAATTCTTGAACTTTGTTGTTGGATCCAACAACTTTGCTATTGATAAAAACAAGGTAACTGGAAGAAAAAGAAAAAAAAAAAAAGATGGTTCTGGTAGCCTTCACTTAATAGTTTTAAGATTAATTTACTTTCGTCCTTTAAGAACTTACTCCAGCCAGATGTTCTGAACAGTTTCCTGCTGCATCACTGCCCCCAGAGCTGCTTCATAAGCATCCAGTGCTTCACCAACACTTGCATGAAGAGACTGGCACAAACTGTTTATATTAAAAGTTAAAATGTGTTGTATGTCATAAACAATGCATGTTATTAAGAATAAGAAAAAATGAAGAACTTCCCACTCTGAGATGCAAGAAAAAAAAACAGTGTTTTCAGTTTTATGGACTAATTTATCAGTCAACTTATTAAAATGGGTAAGTCTCAACTGCAGATAATAAGGACTAATACAGAAACCATGCAGTTTAAAATGAAACTCAACTTAAATAGAAATGAAACATTACGAATTGCCTTCTACTCCTGTAAAGTATCCTTTTACTAATCCTTACAATAGGGATGTTCTGACTGCTACAGAATGGAGACAAGTCTTGAGCTTCCGTCTGGAAAGCTCCAGAACAATAAATATCAAAGTCAGATTAAAACCACTTGAGAAATGGTATCAGACTGTGGCAACAAAACTAGTGTTCTGTAACAAATACTACTGGGGATCTGGGGTAGAAATATGCTGATCATCTGAGGAAAAAAAAAACACCTGACAAGAACAGTCAAAAACCCCCTTAATTTTGTTCCACAGCTCCTTAAAGAAACATATGGTCAGACCAACATATAGGACGTCACCAAAGACAGTAGACATTTTTTGACCACAATTCAGTGAACAATCCTTATTTCAAAGTGTAAAGTAACAGTGGAAAAAAAGGTAAAACAGTAAGTCATAGGAGGGGGGAAAAAAAAAAAAACCACTCATGAAGAGGAAGACTACAGAAATGCAAAATAAGATAGGGCTGATGTTGCTACCTTGCTACAGAACCCTCCTGACTAGGGTCACATAATCAGAGTGCCTGATTCTAGTCCTGCTTTCCCCAGGAACTACAAACTAAATCACCTATTTGCTACTCTTTCTAAAAAAGTGTGTGTATAAGTTTGCGTGCGCGCACACACACGTGTACACACACACAATGATCTTTCCAAGTAAAACATTGTTCCTTGAGCTTTAAGGCTTTGCTGATTTCAATCTCACACACACACAATGATCTTTCCAAGTAAAAGT
The DNA here is from genome assembly GCF_000699145.1 of Aptenodytes forsteri. NCBI lineage: Eukaryota > Metazoa > Chordata > Aves > Sphenisciformes > Spheniscidae > Aptenodytes > Aptenodytes forsteri. The sequence goes on along the minus strand of NW_008794621.1, from coordinate 1,117,211 downwards.
AAAACATTGTTCCTTGAGCTTTGAGGCTTTGCTGATTTCAATCTGACTATTTTCACTTGGTAAAAGAGAAGTTTTATGTCTTTTGTTCTCTGTACCTGAAAAAAGGAAGGCATACAATAGGCCCAAATACCTAGGCACTTACTGTAGCAAAACTCAATCACAGAAACACTCAATTATTAGCTCTGAAAGTAATTTAGGCACTTATTTCAAGAACACTAGAAGAAGCAGGTGCTAAAATACAGGCGTATCTGAGCTTAAGTTAAGGTCCCTAATGACTAGACTAAACAGTGACCTCAAGTGTCTTTCTAACAATGTTTCTACTGTGCAAGTACCAAACTTAAAATTGAACTTGCAAAGAGGTAAGTATTTTCTAAAAAACATTTATTTAAGTTGGTATTAATGGACAGTATCAAGAGAAAACATTAAGATAACTTAATCTAAACCTTATATAAAGATCTTCTTGAAAACCATACATAAGCAACAGTTTTGAAGGAGTTCTGAGGAGTCCTCAGTCAGTATCTGAAGCATTATCATCTTTGCCCCTTTACTCATCTGAAAAGCCAAATAGCTACCTGTGAAGACTGACAAACCCAGACCATGAAGTGGTAAACTTCTTCAACAGCCTGAGTCAACACCTTGGTAACCACAGTTATCCTAGTAAGTTATAGATGGTTAACACTTTGGTGCTTGCCAATCCTGGATACTGCTGCTATGGAAAGGAATAGTGGAAGAAACAAAAAAAAAGATTGTGTATACATGACAAAGATCTGTCACCTTTGCAATTTCTTGCAGACAAAAAGGTCACTTTGCTGTATTACTTTGCTACAGAGGGGCGTCTGTGGCTAGTTCCAACTTTTATAGCCTGTTGATAATAGCTCCATAAACAGCTGAAACCGTGGGTCAAGGAAGGTGGGGAGGCCAGGGCTAAACTAAGTTAAACAGAGTGGGGGAAACTATTGTAAAATAAAAAGGAGACAACTGAAAGCCAGAAGAAAGAAGAACACTGCTAGCAATAGCAACCTAAAACAAAAGTAAAACAAAAAAAATCATTTTGTGAGGTGAACACACCTGTTACTGTTCCCATAGGGCAGAATTTCTGAAAGATTTCTCAAGTGGAGAATTTAAGTTGACATGCAATTCACAGTTCCATAAAATTGTCTCTGTTGTGCAGCAGGCAGGTAGGTTCTCTAAGGACGGGCAGATCATTTATTGAAAGAACTCAAAGTGGTATACCCTTAGGCAAATAATGAATGTTCTGCTTTTGAAAATGCAATTTACTCAGACCCAATAGCTGTTTCTCAGAAATACTTTAGAAAGTCTCACCAGTAGATCTGCCACAGATATGGGATTTGCTGGTTTACAACATCATCCGTAAGATGTTCTTTATAGAGAGGTGATGTAAATTCAATTGGCATTGGAAAATTCAAGAGATATCTACAGGAGAAAAAAAGTAGTAGTAAATGAGAATAACCCTCTACATGGAAGAGTCCTATATGGATGCAACATTTAGTTCTGAAATCCAGTTCATGGGACATATTAAAGACAGATGCACTTTTCCTAGATTTTAGTTCAACTCTAACCAGATACAATTTATACAGAAAGCATTACACGGAAATATAGAAATAGTTAATACAGAAAGTATTTACTCCCTCATTACGTACAAAGTGAAATGTTGCTTTATATCTCAGACTTCCCCCTCCCCACATAAAATACATCAAGTAAGGTACAATCATCTACATACAGTCAGCTAAGCTGCATTGCCAGTACTAAATTTAATGTAAATAAATGTAAGCAGGAATAAAATCTAACACCTAACTTGGAGATAAAAATATTTCAAAGCCTCATCTGCATAAGCTTTAGCACAGAAGGTCTTCCTTTGAAGGCCTTCAGAGGCATCTATTTTGACTATAGGGAACTTGCATATTTCAAAACGTCAATAAGCCTCTCAATTAGGTGCTAAAATTCAAGTGGACAACCAGCAGGCTAAATAATGAGCCTCTGCCTTTTCAGCAATAATGATCTTGCTGATTAATAGCATGCTGGACCTCTGGATTGATGTCTTTTGCAAGTGCCTAAATACAGTGGTTTAGGTACGCAATTTCAGGCTCCTAGCTTGGGGGGGGGGCAGGAAGAAGACAACCAACTTTGGCATACATATGACTGATTTTCATTCCCCAAATCCAGACACTAAACTTGCTGGCTGTTTCATCTTTAAATGCTTGTGGGTTTACGATTTAGTGTATACGCACAAACAACTACTATAAACCTTATAAACTACCAAATCATAATTCACTGAAGTTTTAGCAAAACACACCAAGCTAAAAATATAGAAGTTTAAAAGTTCTAGACTGTCTTGTTTTTCAAGAAAATGCTAATATTACCAAAATTTAAATAGAAAAAAGATATTCTAAATGTACCTTAAGAGATCCATGGGACCATGCTGTTGGCATGTATTCTCAAAGAAAGCTGCCACAAAATCTTGCAACAGTGGAAGAATACTGCTTGACCTTTCCTGTTTTGAGGTTTTTATTTTTAAAAATAAAATATTAAAATCAAACATCAACCTGAAAATGACAAGCATTTTAAGCATAATAAATAAATAATAAGTGGCGTGTCTCTCTCTGCAATGCTCCACTGTCTTAATTCTCTAAAGAATGAAGTCTAACTGGGTCAGTCAGCAGGTAGCAGAAAAAAGCTGGAAACTCAGCAGGTAGCAGAAAAAAGGTGGAAACATATTACAGGGTTTACTGTTAGTGTCTATAATTCTTGCTTAAGAATATTATCACTGGATTAGAACAACCCAAACTGTAAATTTATGGTATTATGTAATTCCTTTGATTATCTTTAATCATGTCACTAATCTTGCCAATTCTATTTTCCCCATGTATATAAAGGAATACTAGACATTACAAAAATATCATGAAGATTAATCAATTTGGTAAGTGTTTGAAACAACCCATAAAACCCAAACTTCATAAAGCCAGCAGACCCAACAAAATGAGTTTTGGAGTGGAGTATTACCTGTGAAACAAGGAATTTACATAACCGATAAAAAATTTCTGCATTCTGAGGATTCTTCTCAAAAGCTCCAATCCACACTTTGTAGGCATTGTCACTCTGCTCCATGTGCAAATGCAAGGTGGCCAAACTTTCCAAGAGCTGGCAGTTGTTAGGGCAGAGCTCCAATAAAGATCTACAAAGTTCTGCAGCAGACTCCCACCTTAAAGAAAAGTAAAGGTAAGTTTTCAAAAAAGCAGAGTTGAGTACTCCTATTAAAAATGTCTTGAAACAACTTACCTTTCAAGAAGTTTCAGCAAAGCTATCTTATTTCTGTAGAGAGGAAAGCAGATAGCTATTCTTTTGTCAGGTTCAAGGCTTTCATCAGTACATGTTTTGACCGCATCTTCAAAACAGAAGTATAAAATCAAGCCTTTAGACCTCAAGCAATGTCAAAGTTACTTCAAGCCTTAACATAATAAAAAGTCTCATCTAACCTAATTAAAACACATAAGTGTGGAAAGATATTTCTGAGAGTGCTGCTTTTGCTAATTATTAAGAAAAGGAAGATGACCATCTTTGGAAAAGCTTTCTTAACACTTATCACCACAGTGCAAAGACAAAAGTCTCTCAGAATTTCATCCCTCGTTCATTTAAAAACCAGGAAACATCCTACCAATGCGATGTTAAAGCCACATTACAGATAGCAGTGTATTGCTATATTTAAAACTACATTCCAGGATTTTCAGCATAGCTGCTGAAAGCTATTGAGACAAAAACTAATATATTTTTATTCTTCTCAGCATAATAAAGTTACCCAACAATGAACACCCCATAATGAACACCCCATTATCATGGCTAGACTGCCTTCACTCCCACAGTTGGGCTACTCAACCTGTCCTTGAGTATTTCCACACTACATTACCACCTGCAGCATAGATATATTCTCAGCAGCAATTCAATACTGCTGCTGGCCAACACGTTAAGTACTGACATTTATACAATGCTATTATAAACTCTACCTCTGGCAGTACCAAAAGTCAAGAATTCAATTTCTTCTAGTATCTTCATTCTACATCTTTAAAAAAAATTATTCAGTTTACTTAAACTTTGAACGAAGACAAACACATGCATCGCTCTGCCTCTTCTAAGGAAAGTAACTTTCCAATAGACACATCCCATTGAGGGGAGGGAGGGTAAGAGAGAGAACGACAACAGAAGCTTGGCACAAGCCCAAGAAAACTAGCAATGTCATACTGTCACAAGCCACTAGTCTTCATCTGGATAGAATATCATAGTTCAGAGAAAAAGCTATGGCTTTGAACCATAGATGAAAAACTCAGTGTGTGTGTTAAGTACCGGACAACATGGACTTTCCTCACTCCTCTGTTCAAATCAAGATGAAATATTCACTGGAGTAATCCCAATGGCTTAACATAGTCATCAGCAATATTGCACTGCCTTGAAATTCCAAAAGTTGGATATTTCTTGATTTACAACAAGTAATGTATGAAATAGTTTACCTCCTTAATCTTACCTTCAAACATAGCTAACAGCGTATCAGGATCAGTCTTCACATCTTGAACTGTTTGCCATGGTATTAAAAATGGCTCTTTGTTCACGATCCTTGAAGGACTGACATTAGCTGGATCATAGAACTTGACTGGGAGAACACCGAATTCAGTTAGATGAATGTAAGCCAGCCAAGCCAAGCAACGGTCACTTACAGTAAGGCGTTCTGATATTGTCTTTTCATTTGCTGATTTTAAAGCATTCTGTAAAGGTTAAAAGAAATACATTGTATTTCAACTATAAAATCTTTAAGATCTAAGAATGAGAAAAGGAAACAGGATGAGTAAGTTTTAATATTCTCAAATCTTTTCCACAGAAAAAACTAATTCTTTATGTCAATCATGATTATATTTGGCTTATGTGAATGTGTGACCGTATTCAAATCGTACGCATAATTTCTAGTAACAGGTTTAGAAAAACTGAGGAAGATTGTTATTTTGAAGTGTGAACAGAGATAGACTTTGAAAACATGCATTGCCCAACGTGTTCCATTTTTCTGCTTAATTCTTGGACAATTACTTCCAGTTGCATAGAAATAATGCATTAGCTCTAGAGACAACTCATCTACAAGTTGGATTCAGCTTGCTATATCCTACAGGGTTTTGCGGTTTTGGGGTTTTTGTTTGTTAGGTTTTGGGTTGTTTTTATTAAGTCCTAGTTATACAGCTACTAAGTTACAGCTATCCAAGTCTACTGAAAGCACCACCATCTCTAGACATACTGTTTAAAAAAAAAAGTGTTGGAAACGTTACTGAGAACAAGGATACTGCTTCAAATTTTCCTACCAGTCATATGCAAAACTAGAATAGCCCAGTTAAATTGGCAGATCCCAAACAGAATCATTAGAGCATGCAATTAGACAAAGTCTAACCACAATTGCTCCTAAAACAGAACAGAATCTCATGGCTAGTGATGTGCCAACATTTTTCTGGATAAATGCAGTACAATCAAAGAATGCACTTTCAAGGGAGTGAAAGTACTTACAAATTTAGGCAAAATTCACCAGGAATTTGTCCTGTAATAGGCGAAAACTGAAGTTTCAAAAACATTTCACTTATTCACCCTTCAAAATATTTACTTCAGAAAATTTGCTTTCAAGCTTTCAAAGAGACACGTTGCTACTTACTCTGAAGTAGCATTTACTTAGAAATTATCTTCTTTTAAATATGGCTAAATGATCTCTCCCCAAGACATTCTTTTCAACTACACATTTCAGACGAATAGAAAAAAACACAAAAAAAATGTTTCAGTTTGTGATGATGCTTTGGGGAAAGGTAAGGGAAACCAACCCATGTTATTCTCCCATACACACTGGATTTCCATGTCAATTCAACACAAACTGAGTTTTTTTTCCCCTCTGTTATTTTTGTTCATTCAGTCAAACATTCAGAATTACATCTATCAGTACTGCTGTGTTTAGAATAGTTTTTGGAGGAAGTCAACACAGCATTACACTTCTCTATTTAAACAGGAGCTAGAAAAAAAGCATTACAGCCTTAAACCACACAACTGAGAAAAATGTTGTAGAGTGTAGCAAGCAACAGGTGCCACCTGCTGGTAGGAATGAAAAAAACTTGCAATTGAAACTACAGCAGCTCCCACTTTTAGTAGGAGTCGATGTCAGCACTCAATGTCTCACCTTCATCCACCGCTTCTATTGTCTACAGAACAGTAACAGTGACCTAAATTCTTTCTACAGTCACAATAAAAGCCTGAGATAACTCCATGACTTTGGAGTTCATGGGATCAATAAAGTCTGATTTAACAGTCTCCAAATTTTGGAGCAGGGCAATACTGTTAGGTAACATCATACTATGTTCCTTCCCAAGAACTACTGGTTTGGTAATTTCTGTAGCAATAAGCATTTGAGTACCTGAGGCAATACATTACTCACAGGCCCTTCACTGCGTAAAAATGTTCTACAGCTTACCAGAAATCAGGAAGTAAAGCAATTCCCTGGGAATTAGTGGTCTAGGCTATTAGCTACACAAGCAAAGCAAAATAGGTAGCAAAAACCCCAAATATGTATCGAAATTTTACAATGGCGTCATCTCAAAACGGAAGTCTCTAGGAAAATTCCTTCAGCAAATAAAGGAAGGAACAGTTCTTCTAAAGTTGACACTATCAGAGTCACAGGCATTAGAAAGATGAAGGTACAAAGACAATTCCTGGGGTGGTAACCTGGAAGTTACCTGCAGCAGAACAAGAGCATTCTGATGTCTTCCTGTAAACAGGCTTAAGTGAACCCTGTATAGGAGAGTCTCCAGCAGCTGAAAGGACACAAGATTTGCATTTTCTTCTCCCCCTGTCACTTCCATTAGGAACTGCAGCATCCTCCCACATACGTAGTCTTTTCCATCAAAGGAATTCTCCAAATTCAAAAACTAGAGAGAAATAATTCATATTAATAATAATAATCAGAATACTAGTAAAGCTTCTAGGTTAAAGTTCAAAATCACATGAATCACAAACTTCGGATAATGTCTTTCACCACCTTATGAACCATATTGCCCTCCCTCACACCAAATTTTCACATTAAACCTCAAGAAATACTGTTTAAATATTAAAGATCAAATAGTCAAAGTTAAATTTTGCAAGCTTAAGTAACAAAAAGTAAGAAATGTAACATCTTTATTTGAAATAACTTTTATTACCTGAGGAAAAATGATGATTTCTACAAGTATCCTGCAAACAGAACTTTGAATTGCTTCATTTTCTGAGCAACTTTTGAGTTTTCAAAAAGCTATAGTATTTTTCATTTCACACGTTCCCTGTCATATGTACTGGTTTTCTACAGTAGAAAATGCACACTTACATAAACATTAGACATATACTTTTTTTTTTTTTTTACTTACTGTCCACCAGATTTGGTAAGAGGGAGCATATTCCACTGCTGTTTCACACATTTCCTGTATCTCCTCCTTGGTTCCTCTTTTTGAGAAGAGTTTGAGGTAATGACACCAAATTTCAGGATTTTCTTTGTTGTTCTCAAGGGCTCGAGCCAAAACATTTAAAGTAGAATCTAAACACTCAGACGATGAGCTGTAAAAATTAAATTAAAAAAGCACTCACAAACTGTTAGTATTATGACTTGCACAAGATCAAATATGGATGCTTATGGATGCACAAATATGGAAAATGGATGCTTATAATTAGAATGGAAGTGACACAGCCATCTTTTTTTTTTAAATATGCTGTCCTTTACTATGAAAGTTTCAAAGTTTCAGTAAGTTTTCATCCTTCAAAGGTTATTATTAGGTGCAATTATCATAGTGCATGGAAAAGTAAGTTTTCTAGGAAGAGTGTCAATTCAAATAAGAGTCCAATTTAATTGAAAGTATTATGACTTGCACAAGATCAAATATGGATGCTTATGGATGCACAAATATGGAAAATGGATGCTTATAATTAGAATGGAAGTGACACAGCCATCTTTTTTTTTTAAATATGCTGTCCTTTACTATGAAAGTTTCAAAGTTTCAGTAAGTTTTCATCCTTCAAAGGTTATTATTAGGTGCAATTATCATAGTGCATGGAAAAGTAAGTTTTCTAGGAAGAGTGTCAATTCAAATAAGAGTCCAATTTAGTTGAAAATGAGTAAGATTCATCTGTAAGCAGAAGTCTCATGCTGCAATCATATAAAGGCATTTACATCATACAGACTTAAAAATTTCAGTAGAAATTTCAAAGGCTTAGTAAAGTAAGTTAGAATATTTGTTACATATTTGATTTACTTTCTACAGTCATAAAATATAAGCCTTTATTTCAGGTTTCTATGCATGTCATGCAGGTTTTCTCTGCCTCTAAGACATTAAAAAAAGGAGATTTTACTTTTTGAGATAACTATGATGAGATGATACCAGCGAAGTAATACAAGATTAGCTCAAATAACTGATGAGATTGTAAACCACAGAGCTGAGCTTTAATTCATGAACAAGCTTCCACAAAACCACAGAAAGCTTGAGGTCACATTTATTCTGAAAACATTTTTAGAAATTACTTTGCATAGACATTTATGAGAGGAAAAAAACCACATGTCCCAAAATAAAACACAGTTAACCATGTATAAGTCTGAAGCCTTCCCAAGCCCTTCTATCACCACTGCCACCTACTAAACTACTCACTTTCTTCAGAGTACTGAGGTAGGGGTGGGAGGGGGGTGGCTGTTTTAAGAAAAGGATGCATTGTCTTCCATTAGGTTTTCTCCCTTCTTTTCTTGGCCTTTTGCCAAGTATGCTTATATTTAGAGTGTGTTCTTCTCACCCTGCCACTTGCTGGTAGTATTTTCTTTGAGTACTGGCCTTTCCAGTTCTATCCCTTCTAGTGCTCAGGCAGCTATTGATACAGCTAAACTGATCTTTTGCTACATTTGCCATTACCCACAGTTTACACAAGGCTTTTAAGAGAGCTGCTCCCCTCCACTCCCCTTCCTCTCTGCTGCAGCTGCTTAAGCCAGTACCTCACTATTAAAATAGAAGTCAATCTCTAGAATGAAACCATCACAACAGAATTCCCACTGAAATTATCTGATTGCCAGTAAAAATATGGCACCCTGCAGAACTATTTAAAGAAACAGAAACTAGAAATCCAAAGTTTAAAAAAAAAAATCACAAAATAAGAAACTGAGTGCTCAACTGGACCATTTCTAGAGGGATAAAACCATACAGCAGAACTGTTCTTGTAAGAAAGCTTTCTGATGAAAGTCACTTCAAAAGTTATTCCAACCATTCACTCTGTAGAGAAGAAACTGATCTGAGTTTATTGGTCCACTACTTTATCACTGGAAGTACAACATTCCACTGTAATCTTGCGAATACATTAGATTGTGCACTTTTCAAACACAAACGATTACTTCTCCCACACTACTTTCCATCAACTTCCGTTCTGAATCAGAACCTACCTAAAGATAAACCGCCAGTGTAATTTATTACTCACATACTATACTGCATACAGTAGGAAATCTAACCTATATTTTAACCTACTTTTAAATAATAATTTGTGGCATTGTTGAAAAAAGTTCTTTAACATCAGAAAGGAAACTTGATTATAGCAGCATGGGTAAAGCATAAAATCAAATCTAAAATGTAGCAGACTTACCCTTCATTTTGATTCAAGTATTTGTATGCAAGTTTAATCCAAAGCTGTACATCACAGGGGTTTTCTTGGACGCTTGCCTCCAAGTTGGAAATGTCATCAGTCTCACTTGTAAAATACCGGACATCATCTGGAGTCACCACGGCATCAAGAGCTGGAACTCTTTTTTTATGTTCTGTGGGATGGGCTGCAAATAAAAAAAAAGTTTCTTTTCAAAACAGAAGTGACCTGTAAGATTAGAACTCACACAAGGGGTGTGTAGTCTGTTTCAAACACAAAGGCAAGAAATAAATAGCAGTAAAAGGCTGCTTTGATCAACAGACACTAATTAAGGCAGTTCATTAGGCAGCATTAGGAAACAGACACATCTGACAAAAGTTTATCTCAATTCTGAGTCTCTAAAAATCCTTTTTACAGGATTTGCTAACAAATCCTAAAGCTCCCACTTGCATGAGTCACATGTGAAAGAAACACTGTTGGGTTATTGATGCTCTAGCAAGCTTCTAAGTCTCAAATGCCATTTAACAGCAGCTTTTTTTAACTCCTGACCTCAACACCAAATACTAGTTCTGTACAAATGTAAGATAACTGAACACATGAAGTTTTAGCACTTGTAGTTCTGGGAGGGAAAAATAAAAATTAAAAAAAAAAATCCTAATGGTCTATGGGCAAAGCTGAAACATTCTAGGGAAATAGTTCCTTATGCTCCTTTTAAGAACAGGTAAATAGAAATTCCACCTTAACTTCCACTCACACATTATACTAGTTGTTTTTTTTTCTTAAATACAGCAAATTCAGGTCAAACTTTACCCAAAAATTTATGCAAAATAAAGTTTGCATGCAGGAAATATGAAGTCAAGAGAGCTACTAAAAGCATTGCTTTTCTTAAGAACCACTTTAAAAATTAGGTGTTGGGAAGAGGTTGGTAGGTATTTTCCCCCGGTACTCTTTTTTAATGGATGCCACACATCCAGATTACCATATTTAATAGGTCCAACGAACTGTTCCTCTTCACTGCTGCTACTATCTAACAGAGGTTTTCTCCAGTACTTTGGTCTCCATTTCCTTTTATCTTTCCATGTTGTAAATGGAGGTGCTGTAAAGAAGCAAAGTAGTAGAAATGCTTTTACTTTTCTGTATTCAAGTTTAAAACATCTTTCCTAATAAAGATTTTAGATAAAAACATTCTGTGAATGCAACACAAGCGTATAAGTTTCAACACTACTTAAAAATCTATTGTTCTCAAGTGCATAAATCACTTTTCCAAATTGGACTCCAGAAGTATTATATTATTGCCTTAAAACAAACTCTGCTGCCTTTAATTTACCATAAGCACAATTTATAATACTGAGATAAATAAACTAAGCAACAAAAAAAATATTCTTTGTTTACAAAATCATCAAGGTACTTACATAATTAAAAAAAAGCTTATATTGTATTTAATCTACCAAGATACTTACTGTGACTTTTACTCTCATTGACATTGCTGGCCAGAAGAACAGCCATCTGATCCACTGACATACGGTCTCTGTTTATACCAAAAAGTTTTTCAACATATTTTTCTGGAACAAGAATATTTGTATCTTAAGTAAACACATAAGTGAAAATGGATAGGTAACTTAACAGCAATTTAGCACAACCTATGCTGAATTCATGAAATACGACCGCTTCAAGAGTTATGGTAATTTAACATAATAGAACAAAGAAATGAAAAACTGAAAAAGTTCTGTTTGGCAACTTGCCTATAAGGCAACAGCGTTGTTATAAAATTCCAGCTCCACTGAAACAGACCAGTCCAGTAGTTACAAAAAGAAGTGAGGAAGGGGAGAGGGAAAGATTCCATGCCCATTGCTCCCCAATCCCCTGAATCCCAGCAATACTTTATTTTTTTTGAGTGAAGAAATGTTCCACAGATCAATGATTTTTTTTTTTTCTTTCTGTAAAGACACCAAGGTAACTATGCACTACAAAGGACTGAATTGGACAACTGCAGAAACCTATTTTTTCATATAGCTGTATCTCATACATTGCTTTACATCAAAGTGCTTGCACCCAGAGCTTTTAATGAAAGCCATTCCCTTCAGAAATGAATCTTTGTATACAAAAGTGAACAAAAGACTCTTAAAAACCTGTGGCAGTGCCGATTTCCTCATCAGTGCTTTTTTCTGAACAGCCAATCAGTTCTAAATTATAAGACAGAATATCCTGAAACAGCTGCTTACGGCTAAGAGTGCAATCTTTCATGTGCTGCCTAAAACAAAAAAATAAGCAATTAATATCTTTATCACAGCAACAATTTAATTAGGCTTGTAACTAGGAAGTTGGGTTTAGTACATGCTAGGGTAAGGTATAAAGAAAATGATACCCGCAGAAAACACTATAGCCTGCTTTGAAATTTGTTAAATACATCCATCTTCTCTAAACTTAAGCCTGCATCAGTAACTTAATCCTAGTCTTCATTATTTCACTATAGCCTTACTCTTCAAAATAAGCCTCTACACACTCGCTTCGCACTAACACAAAAACATAGTATTCAGAACTTTCCAGTTCAAACAAGGTAGTTACAAGAATTAGATATCACTTTGTATTTAAAAGATTCAAACTATGGTTTGATGGTAACAGCTAAAAGCTGATCCAAAAAACTGTCTGCCATCGAAAAGGGCAAAAGGAGAGAGCTGAAGTCCACTCCTATCATATATTTTTCCACCAGTTAGAAGTTTCCAAATTGAGTTTATTCCTGACCAATGCATAGCCATTTGCTCTTGTACCAGCTTTTTAAATATACTGTGCAACATTGTTTAACAAACTATTTTTAATATAGTTTAACACCAGGCTTCAAAGAAACAAACTTAGCCAGTATTTTCCCAGAAAATTAGAATTCTACTACTACAACAGTATTTTTTTTTTTTTTACATAATCACATAATACTTGGTATATGCTTTATTTTGGTTAGCAGCCTGATACATCTCTAGTATGCTTAACAGTGTCAACCACTACCTGAGGTTCCATGACGGTCTGAAGTTATGCTGAAGCTATAAAGCAAGAGGAGTCCCGTCTGAATTACAAGGCAACCAGAAGGTGAAACATTCTCTAACAGTCCATACTGCTTTTCTAAACTTACATCTAAAGAGCCTCCTTTCTTCATGGCTTAGATGAAAGGGGTTTTTTTCCTGCCAACCAAGTATCTGCAATAGGGTATTGAAAATAACTTTCTTTTCTAGAACTTGTGCATAGGATCGTAAATCCAGACCTTTTAAAGACATGAAAAACATGCCTATTTTGGTCTTTGAGTCAGACATCTAAAAGAAAGATTTAGTTCAAATGAACAGAATTAAAAAGAACTCACCACTGACAGTCATCGTCATTACACGTGCCTGTTAAATCAAAACGGCAGAAACACTGTTTTGGCTCAATCATATTGCTATACGTTACTGAACTGAGGTACAGTTTTTCCTTGGTTCGAAAATATGGACTAAACCTAAAATGAAACAGTGAATTATTGTGACAAAGCTTACAAGGTAAGACATCAGTTTTACTAAACAAAGCATTTAAAGAAAATCAGTTTTTCTGTATTAAATCTCATTATTTCCAAAACCCTACTAATAACCAAAAGCATCACTGACCTATGAGTTAAGAGGAAGGTGAAAACAGTGGGAGAGCAAGGGAACAAAACAGTACTTCTTGATCTAAACAGATTCTGCTCTAGCATTCTCTTCTCCCTTACGTGCAGAACTTCATTCATATAAAACCAGAAAGTGTAGTAATCAACCAGTAGGGAAAGCAAACTACTGAAATTGAATTTTAGTTTAGTTCTAGAAAAACTGCACTCAAGCTCTAGTCAGCATAAGATCAATGTCAAATGGAAGTACAAAGAGAACCGTTACAGATTAATCTGAAAAAAGTGAAAAAATCCACATCAGGTTTTAGAACATTTAAAAAAAAAAGTCTGAGCTGAGCAGACTAATGCTTCTTTTGAATCTTTAGCTAAAGTTAGACAATGTCAATTTTGGTATTTCTAGCTCCTTAAGGAATTGAAGCCATAACCTACAAGAAGTTAAAATGAATACTCCTTTATGATGCATCCTCCATCTTTTGCTGCTTTAAGAATACAGAAATAAAAAACCTGAAGCACATGGTAGGATTCAACTGCTCCAGTTTAAATTCCAGACTTTTGTTTTCTAAAAGTTAATGTGTAGGAACAAAGCTCTCTTTAGTCAAAAGACAGATATGTCAAATTGATTACACTTGCAGGTGCCTACTTTAAGTCAAGATGAATCACTGTGGTCATGCCTCTTTCCACTGAGCAGGAATCCAAAAATAGGTGATTGGCTCAATCTTGACTCAGACAATGCAAATCCTAGCCAAGTTTAAAGGCTGCATAATTGAAATATGCTTGTTAATTTCTTCCTGGATTTTAGATTGCTTCATATTGGATATAAAAATCCTGTCTTCAAATGCTTAACTATTATTTTTTAATTTAGTTATACCAAACAACAATCCAGTTGCAGGGAACAGTACACAATACAATGTAAAAGCAGCATACTGCACAAAAGCAACAGACTCCTGCATAGCAGAAAAAGTAACTAAAATCATTAGGTTCCCTAAACTAGACAAAATTGTTTCAGGATAAGTCAAGCTTCTCACTGCAACTTGTCTTTCTGTACCTGCCTGGGTATCAAGGAAGAGCAGTGAAGAATACTTGAACAGGAACACATATACACAGAAGTCAAACAGCTGTTACAGTCTTCATACCTGTAGGATTTAAATACTAGAAGAGGACTATGATACGGTCCAAATGGAAATGGTTTCACTTCAGCTTGTTTATTTTGCGATGTAACAAAATCCATGTCCACTGAAATTTCCTAGGAAACAGATAAACAGATATATAGCAATTGCAATACCACCTAATAAAGACAACCTTCATATTTAGTCTTAAAGCATTTACCTGACCACACAACAAATCTTCCTTAGGTACTATTAAGGCAGTACCTTTCACTAGCAGCTCTTTCAAGCTGTCAGCTTTAGCATAAAGTTTTTTCAGTTCATCAACATTCAACCCAAGGAACAGCTCAGGCTCCTCTGATGCCTTTTTAGAAACTTTGTTTACAGTTTCTTGTTTTGGAGTGTCCATGTGTTTAAGATTCGGTTTAGTGAAAGAATTAGATTCTCTGAAAGATCTCCTTCGTTCTCGGTTTGAATTAGACAGAACTTCATCATCAAAGTAGTTTTCTTCACTGTCCAAAGACAATTTATCCTGTGTAAGATCATGAAGTGATGGCTGAGGTAATGCAAACTCAGATTCTTCTTCTGCATGAGGTGCAATATTTGCTTGTTCCTTGGTTTGAAGCGCACGGGCCTCTTTCAATTTCTGAATCTTCAGAGCATATTCATACTCTAGTTGCTGTAGTCGTTTTTTCTCTAGTGCAATCAATTCTGCTGAATGCTTTTTTGGACTTGATGCAGGGGTGTTCTCCAATTTCAACATTTTGCTTGGCTGAAACGAAAACAATTCCCTTAATTTCATTTTCACCTTTACTGATCTATTGACAGGATGTAAATGAAACATGGGCAAGATATTTAATTCAGAGTTTACAAAAACATATTTTAAACTCTTGCCAGAAAATTTCAACAAACAGCAGGAAAACCACAAAAGAGTTTGCCACAATTCAACTGACATGTTTTTGCAGGTTTTTCAGTAAACGAAAACAATTCCCTTAATTTCATTTTCACCTTTACTGATCTATTGACAGGATGTAAATGAAACATGGGCAAGATATTTAATTCAGAGTTTACAAAAACATATTTTAAACTCTTGCCAGAAAATTTCAACAAACAGCAGGAAAACCACAAAAGAGTTTGCCACAATTCAACTGACATGTTTTTGCAGGTTTTTCAGTAAAAATTACCCTACATCATGTACAGGGCTTCAACGGAAGTTCTGGATGCATTTAAAAGGTGAGCTATAAAACAAGTATACACAGGGGAGGGGGCGGTGGGGAGGAGGTGGACGGACACGACACACAAAAAAAAAGCTTACAAAAATATTTTAGCCCCGTTTTTCTCTATTTTGGTTTTCAAAAACAACAAGATCAGATCCCCACTTCGGCATCTTTGCTAGATAGTTTTAACAAGATCGCTGATGTCTACAGACAGTAAAATATTTCCTTCTTTCCTTCACAGGCATATAGCTCCTCTTATTATTTATCCGTTAGTGACATTCCCCTGGCACAGAAATGCAGACTTTGAACAGTTTTCTTTTTTAAATGCTTAATGCTTTTTCTGTTGAATTCTCAAAAACATAGGAAACCAATAGGAAGACTCTACAGTGCTTTTGAAATGTTTTCCTATTTTCCTGAAATCCCATTTGAACTAAGTTTCCTAATCAAACTTGCTACTGCTTTTCAAGTACAGCATGGTTTAAAAGTATGCAACAGACTTACTCCAAGATGATCTTGCTCCAGTTTTCGTTTCCCAATTTCCTTACTTGCTACTGCTTTTGCTCGAGCAAGTTCTTCCCCATATTTTAATGCCAGAGCTTTTTTTACTGTAACTCGTTGTGGAACTTTATGAATCTAAAAAAAAAAAAAATACTACAGTAAGATGCAAATTTTCAGATATAACCACATAATAAAATATAATCAGAAAAGACATGGGAATTAATTAATGATTATTTCCAAGAAAGCCTACTGTCTCCAAAAATCAGGCTTCCTATTTCAAGATTTCCAGCTCTAGGAAACAGAAATATTTCAAAATTAAAGTTACTTGTTCCTGAAGCTTCTTGAGAAACATCTTATTAGCATTCAAGATCTTCTCTGTTGCTTGTAGCTGTTCAGCCAGTTTATTAATCTTATTTTCAGCAATTCGAACATTCTCTCTCTTCTTAGCCTCTTGTTGCAATAAATGTTTCAAGACAGATTCATCCTTCATCAACAGAAGTCTAAAAGTAGAAAAGCCACGTAACAAAATTTTTTCCAAAGGGAAGTTTCTCAGAGCTATCACTGCTCCTCTGAAACCCTAGTTATTTAAGAACCCAACTTTTTTTCACTGATCAAACAACATTCTAAGTTTCTCCAGGTAGTCTTAACATCCATGAGACATTAAAATATTGGTAGTACATACAACAGATTTCAGTATCCCAAGTTCACCATGTCAGTATAAAGCAGATGAAAACATTCTAGTTATGAGGACAGGGCAAGGTAAGCAAGCGGTGCATCTTTAATACTGTTCTTAATGTTAAGACATCCAAAACACACACGTTCTTGCTTTCTGTTAAGTAACAGCCCAATTCTTCCTTAGGGCACATACACGCATTAGCAGATGTACAAGTCATAGCATTATGGCACAATAGCAGAGTAATTAAATATAAAAAGCTATGCATTAAAGGAAGTAAGATAAAGACTTAGATAGATAAATATGAATAAAGGCAGGGCAGAAGAACATCCTTCAATTTATGCCTGACCAGGAACCAGTTTGTTCACAAGACCACACAGAAATAATCAAGTGGCAACGGAAGCAGAGAGGAAGGATGCAAAGCACTTATTTTCCACAGTAACTTGGAAGAAGGGTGAGAAACATGGAAGAGGCATGCTAAAAGAGAAAAGGCGTACAGGAAAAGCTTCAAACAGCATACCTATTCTGCAGAAAGACTCATTCATTTATATTTATCAGGCATATTCTATTGAAACATGCTACCCTCAAAGTGTACTGAGTAGTGAAAAGCACACTCATTTTTTCATATTTCAGAGTTATTAGGTGGCACAGATGATGTTCTAGTCACTGAACGTAAACACAGCTGAAAACAGTTAGCATGACAAATTATACTTAAAAGTTACCAAACACCACACTGGCACTGCAACACAATTCCTTTTGTACAGCAATAGAATTCAAGACTGAATAGTTCAAGACAACGGAAAACCAATCATTTGCTGTACTTTAAATACTACACATTCAAAAAGATTATTTACAATTTTCATCCTGCTAAGCAAACAAGGTAGGACTTATGACAGCAAAATATGTACCTGTTCTTCTTAAGCTTTGCTTCTGCTTCTGTGACTTGTTTTGTCACTACTGCTATTCTCCCAATTCCATCAACTTCACCATCAGAATTCGCAGGGGATGAATTGTTCCTCAGTGGATCAGACTTAATTAAGCGTTGCTTCTCACGACTAAAATCGAGATGTTAAAAGCAAAGATGTTCAGCAGCTTCAACATTCATTCGATGTGTACTCCAAACAGTTTTAAATTTTTTTAAAAAGTAGCAGGACAAGATTTCAAGTTAAAAGTGAAAGAACTTTCCGCAACTGCAATCAACTACTGTAAGTCAGTTCAAATCCAAGGACTTTCTTTAGACTCCTATGTTGTCTTCCTAAAAATTGAGTGGGGGAAAAGCCTGAAGGTAATGGCAAGGTTTTCAAACTCAGATTTTCCTTCCAGTTACAAAAATAGACTAGTAAAGGACTACAAAGAATATACATTTTACATTAACAATTAAACTTAGTTGTACCTGGCAATCTCTTCTTTTAAGAGTCTGTATTCTATCTTCTTATCTTCTGGTAGAGCCTCTGGAGTTCTCATTGGATCATTTTCTTTTTCTGATTTTGGAGGGGCTTTGATTTTTGAGGCCTGTTACAACAAGTCACTAGTCAATACTACTCATACCAGTTTAAAATACAGCTATTAACTGCTATTTTCAGGAGGCATTCCAGCACAAACTTAATGCTGTTCAAGGCTAGTAAGATCTTTTAAGCCAATTTTTTTTGCTAGTAATTAAAGATGCATTGAATTTTAATTGAAAAAATGAAGCCAAAATATATTACAAATTCTATCTTCAGGATGCCATCTTAACCAAAAGATCATTTTAATTAGCTTGTGCGATCCAAATTACAATGTAATGGTCCAGACAGGAGTAATGTACTTACTCTTGCCCACTTCTGATACAATCCAATATTTCTTGATCAAATTCAAAAGTTTAAATTCCATATACAAAGCAAAATCATTACAAAATAAACCTATTAAATGCTGATAGTGTTTACCTCAACATTTCTCCTTGCTTCTTTTATCATAGATTCTAGTCCTCCAAACACACTGTTAGTTGAGTTAGATGGCTCTCCATCAGACTCGCTATCATCTGAGTCATTTAATGTAACCACAACAGACTTGTGTTTTGGAAGCTGTGGGGAGAATGAAAAAAAGTTTTATAGCAAGAAGAAAAAGTCAGAGACAGATACAACTGAGCACATATTTACTAGAAGAGAAAAAGGAGCTTAACTCCTTTTGTTACCATGGCACACCAATTCCACATTGTAAGAAAAAAAACGTGTTTGTGCATCTCCACTACAAGATAGAGATACTGTACCCATTCTTGATACTGTAACATGAAAGGTACTCCAACATTTTCAACCTATTCCCAAGTAAGTGCAGCATACTTACGTCTCCATGGTCATAGCATACAAATCTCAAACCTTTGATTCCTGTACTTCATTAATTATTTCAATTGTACTGAAAATTATCATCTGCCATTTGCAAGCAATTTTAAGTAACTGAGAGGTAACAATCAATCAAGTCTGCATTAGAAATGCTGTGGCAGACATACCAGAACTCCCTCATCTTTCTGCCACACAGTTGTGATGCCTCTTGTCCCATAGCTATACTTAGCTGACGTTACAGTGAGCTGCTCAGGCAGTTAAATTGGCAGAACACCAACAGTACATAAAGAACAAATGAAACAAGATTAATCACTTTTTGCCAACATCACTAACTGGAAGAGCTCACTGAAGATCAGATGACTGCCAATTCCAGCACAAAGAAAGATGCAGAAAGAAGCAGACAATTTAGATTAACTTCAAATGCTCTGGAGTTACAGCTTGAAAAGAAGCAACTTAGTTCACATCTCCAGGACTGCTCTTCCCATCTCCCAGTGTAGGTCTGGACAATTACAGTTACACATTTAACCTTTACCTCAGGACAGGACCTCTTCAAAGCTCTAAGTGTCTTCTAAAGCACACACCCCACAAAAAAAAACCCTACTTTTTAAAGTGAAAAACACCCAATTTCTACAATCATTTCTTTTTGATATTCTCTTTCTGGACAATTCTTAAAATAAGGATCGTATCTACTACTTCTGAATGTACTACAGCTGCATCATTTTTGTACCACCATAGCATAGGTAGGTGAAATTCCAATTTATATTGGTGCAAGAAAACAGAACAAGGCACTGGTCTTCTCCTCACAAATATTCTCTCGCTGTAGCTCCATGGAAAACCTAAATTAATCAGGCAAGGCACCCCACCCTTTTCCTCATCTTCAGATGCCCAATACACCCCTTCCCTATCACTGGCTCTTAGTATTAAAAGACCAAAGCTGTCAAGCTGCTTTTGGCACAGTTGTGTAGGGTAAACTGTCTCTAACTGCCCTCCCCATTTTTCTTCTAGGGGAAAAGCTGATAGTGGGGAGGGTCAAAGTCAGCTTTTCTCCAGGCGTTTTTTCCCAGGTGTTATTTTTTTGATGCGGTTCAGCAAAGCATTTAACAATCAGTAAAGTAACACCAGGCAACTACCATCACACTGCCTTCAGTAAGATTAGCTTCTACTGCAGGGGAACTACAGCCTCAGCTGTTAAGGCAGGATCTCTCCATAATGATCTAAGACATATTTTCAGTCTGTGGTGAACAGACCCCTGAGTGTCCATGACTACTTTGAAAAAGGGTTACAAGGTGCCATTGAAAAAGCAAACCAGTACCTGTAGGCTATTTCACTATGCAAAGGTCCTCAACTCCACAGAAGAAATCCCAAGGTTTGTAAATTTAAAACCTCTTCTGAAATATGGTACAGCATACTCAAACATTCAAAAGCTACCAGGCCCCCAAAACTATGAAATTAGATTTCAAAAACCTGAAGAATTTGCCTTTTCTACACCTTTCTGATTTTTTTGATTTCTGGATATATCCAACAATGCTCACAGAAAAACTATCAGTTTTTAAGTTCAAAATTAAATTCTCAGGAGCACTTTTTCTCTAGGCTCTAGTAAGAAATACCAAATACTACAAAAGTTTAAAAAAAATCATGATTTGGCCATGAGTTCTTTAAAACACACAGATATTTTTTATATAAATATTCTATATCCCAAGCTATTTAAAAAAAAATAACAAATGCAAAATGCTTTGTTTCTAATCATTTTTGTAAGAAAGACACTAGCCAAGCTAGCTGATTCAAATACAAGGTATTAATCTGTCAGCTTTAACTAAGCTAACCATCATTAGCAACAGGCACTGAATTTCAGTTGCAGGTTTTTTTAACATTTACATAATGCCTTTCAACAGCACAGCTGATAAGAAACATTTATTATGTTACTAAAACAAACCAACAGCTCCCCAGTAACACGTGTTCTCCCTGATTTATGCAACAGCAGTTAATGAAGTCTCAGGACAATAGAAGATGTGGTAATTTAAGGTTTTCTTCAGAATAGGTTTAGCATTTAAACATAAGACAACTTAAAAATGTAAGTAAACATGAAATCATTATGGAAAGGATATAAGCATACCCAAATTGAACAATTACTCTAGTTATATCTAGCATTTAGAGTAGATTGTGAAGATGGGTACAGACAAAAAAAAAATACATCCACTTTAAGCTTAACAGAACAATTTTCCTACACAAAAGGAAAGTAGGCCTTAGAATGACCAAAAAAGGAACATTCAGGTCTCTACCGTCTTAAGCTTTTTTTTTTCATTATGGCATCAGGTGACCAAGTGATCATACAGTCTGTATTTATGAGCCAGAAAGCTGCTGGCCAGCTACACCTAGATTTGATAGTGATATAATAGTCTCAAACATACTATATATTCCTCCAAATGTAGTAAAAAAACCCCTAGTTTATTAGAGACACCATCCACTGACAGAAAGGCAAAGGTATGGACTCAATCATAGTATTCATTAGAGAATCTGCATGTGGAAGAGCTACAACAAACCAAGCTTTGTAAGATGTGTTGTTAAAATAATGGCAAACTCTCCATTATGTACGGTTCACTGCCATAAACAACAGTAGATTATATGGGCTTCCAGTCTGGCATAACACAGGCAAATATGTTTTTATAACACATTTCCAACAATCCAGGGAGATTGCAGGATGCAGACATCACAAATCAAGTGCTAGCTGCATGTACCTCCCATGACCATTCAAATGAAGGTCAAATTACAGAATATGGCTTGAGCTAACATAATAAAGTCTGCTGCTGCCTGGAGAATACTCTCTCCTGTCTTCCACCTGCACTCACAGATATGCCATCTGCCACCACTTTTGTGCTAGCTCTGATGCTCACACACAGTTCACTGAAAAAATTCAACTCCCCCTAGAAGGAAAAGTACTTCCCCCTGGCCCCCCACAAGTTAGTTTTCTAACCAGTTTAGCACGTTAAATAAGTTAAGCAACAAGACTGATGCTCCAGACCCCAGTTTAAAAGAAGGGAGACACCATTTGGCCAGGAGCAGGAGAAAGAGCAAGACTACCTCTTTTTTGGCAACTAACAGCAATTAGATTGGCCCAGCTACCATTGAACAGCACCCTTTAGTCTATGCTAATCTGGAAAAGAAATTAGTTGAACTATATTTACAGTCTCTTTTAGTTCAGATGAGTGCTGGCGTGTTTTGATGCTCTCTTAAGCTGTGAATTCTTACTTCAGTGTCAAATTCTTTCTAGAAGAGCATATCAATTATCAAAGTTACTAATAATTGAAATGTTTAATTGAAGCTCCACCGTTCTGTGCTCTATCACTAGAAAAGCTTAAGTCTGCTGTTCACTTGAACTGAGGACAACTTCAACACAGTCGTATTAATAGAAAGCACCAGTATTTCCTTACTGTGATCACTGCTCGTGGAGGCCTCGGTACTCTAACAAACTTTGTATTTTGTACCCGCGGCTGAGACACAGTATTAATACTGACAGCAGACAGATTGCTTCTTGGCACAGACTGCAAATTATCTGGAAGAGGAGGGGAAGGTGGACCACTGTTACTTGAAGTTTCCTAACAAAATAAAACAAAAATATGGTCATAAAAATACACACTATACACAGCTATTTTAAAAGACATAAGCATAAATGAGATTGTTCCATACATGTCTTGGAACTCGGAATTGTGATTTAGGCAGACTATCCAAACGTATTAGACAAATCTTGCAATACTGCAATAGTATCAAAAAGGCACACAAGAACATGCCAGTTTTTCACAGGTCAACTGCAAAAGATCTGCCACCTTCTAATGAGGTCAAAAACAATCTAAATTTTTGAGACCACAAACTTTGCTTCTCACTCCAAAAAAACCAAAACAACAAAAAACAAAACAGTTAACCTCTCCTAACTCCTTTTGCTAGAAGGTTGAAACAAAGTTGTGTCCTGTTTTCTAACTGACAGCTGATAAATAATAAACATTTTTTTGCAGAAAATATAAAATCCCCATTCCCCTGAACATACTCAATTTTCAGTATCTTGAAGTTTCACAATTCCTTCAGAAATAAAAGACAAGCTGCAATTTACAATTCAAAGGGTGTTCCAGGGTGGCTTTTGTTTCGGTTTCTTTTGGGAGGCACAGGGTGATGGAAATTCAGAGAATTTTTTTTAACGTCATCAGAAAGGCAGTATAAAAAAGCCTGCAAACCTCACGTAGCAGGTCACATTTAAGTTTTGGTCAAGATTGCCATCTAGAGGTTTACATTCAAAAACCAAGGGAGTACCTCAGATCTGAAAGCTCGTTTGTTGGCTAGAGACTTGAGTAATTCTTCTCTTAAGAGCATCTCTTCTTCCTCTTCCTCATCAGCAAATGGAGGTTTTGGTGGCTGTTCAGGCTCTTCAGGGGGAAGAGGTGGAAGAGGTGGAGGTGGCTCAAGAGAAACACAAGAAATACCCTCCATATAAAGTTGGCTCAAAGATGGTACAGGCTGAGATAAAAAGGAAAACAAGGGTTTGAAATGTGAAAGTTACTACTACTTTATGATTATTTAGCAGAGGTTGAGACCTAAATTATTTCATGGTTTAAAACTAATTCAAACTGCAGTGGATTTAGATCACCGTCAAAGGCTACTGCTAAACAGTTAGTACTTACTCAAAGAAGATAATGGAAACAACAAGGTTACAGTAAAAGTAACTTTGTACCCGCGTAAAGTAGTGCAGACATACAAACTAAACGTAAATGAGAATTCAGAACCAAAGATAGTCTAGCCACAAAAATATGGCTGACCGGATAGGTTCACACTGCTTGAAAAAACACTCCTTAAACAGTTTTATGAATTTGTCTTAGCTAACAAAATTACAATTTCCCTTAGTCAAAAATTCAGAAGCTGTCATGGCAGGGAATGGCAACTTTCTACTGCTTTACTAAGAAGGGTAACAATCATTCAGTGAAGAAAAGTGGTGGGGAAAGAAACCACACTAATTCAATTTCCACGTGGACTCTTAGGTGAGAAGACAGCCAGCATATAGTCAAAATGCACAGTTTGAAAGAAGGACTGTGATGCGCTACATTTTTGGTCGTTTTTTCCCCCCCTCAGTAACAAGTCAGAGAATAAGCATATCTACATACATGGCCTACAGATAAGAGGCAAAGCTGCCTTGTGCTAGCAATTCCAGTTCATTATTTTTCCTTATGTGCTTCAGGCAATTTTTGTTTTCTGTTATGAAACAGCACAGCTCTAACAATGAAGAGAAAACTTTAGTTCAATGGGGAAAGCTTCCATTAAACAGGAATTGGATCAGCCAAAAAATAGCTGAAATAAAGAGTTTTAAAAAAGCAACCACAAGTCTATCAGACAGTTCAAGGGAATCACCAAATAGAGCATTGTATCAAAAACAGAATCTAAATTTAATCCTAACTTTAGCATTAGAAATAAGATACAAAATGAGAATTACCAATATTTTCAAACACACTCCTTTCAAGGTTACTTACTGGAATTGGAGGTGGCAGTGGCAAAGAAATTGGTGGTACTGGAGGTGGAAAATATCCTATTGGACACTCAAAGAAAGGAGGCTGCACTGGAGAAGAAGCTGTAATTAAAAAATTATAGAGTGTAAGAAATCTGGCAGGTAATTACTAAACACCAACTCATGCTTATACTTCAACTAATTTAATGTAGCAGGAGGCGGCAAGTGTTTTTCCTATGCATCAATCTGAAAGGTAACACCAGACACAGCACAGTGCATTTATTTCTTACATATATGTATATAAAAAGAGCAGTTACCTGTCCTTTTTCTATTTTACATACGAAATGCAAGTACAGCTAAACAGTACTACTAAGGTAACGATTCAGAATGATTCAGCTCTCACATTTGATTTAATTTGCAAGAATCTACCTTCTTAAACTAGGTATCTCAAAACAGAGTCTCCTGTTTTGGCTACCAAAAATACAATACAAATTAGGACAGAAGCAGACCAAATGCACAGCTGATACTGAATTCTGAAACATAAAACTAGAGCTTGAGATGCTTCATCAAGAGAAGATTCATGTAGCTTACATGTCCAAAACAGCAGGTACCGTATTTTAGCACACTAATGTAGAAGGAAGGCTGACAAGAAAGGGGGAAAAAAAAGAGAAAAAAAGAAAAAATAAAAAGATGGAAGATGAAAAGCAAGAGAATAAAAACAGCCAATAAAGTAGTATGCTTAATGAAGCTTTCTCAACACTCCACATGTTGAGATGGAACGAGGAAACCTGAATACCTTAAACGCACCTCGAACTCAAAGTCAATAAATGATTCAGGCTGGAAGAGACCTCTGGAAGGCATATGCCCCAACACAGGTGCTCAAAGCAGGGCTGCCCCCAAAGTCAGGCTGCTAAGGACCTTGTCCAGTCAAGTTCCAAGTATATTTGAGGGTGGAGATTCCACAACGTTTCCAGTTAACCTGTTATAGTGTTTGACCATCCTCTGTGAAAGTTTTCCCTTGTATCTAACCAGAATTTATTTGGTCGCAATTTAAGTATTGCCCCTTGTCCTTCTGTTGCACACTCCACACAAGAGTTTGGCTCTGTCTTCTCTATAACTGCCCACTAGGTAGTTGAAGACAGCAGCAAAAACCTTCCTTAGCCTTCTCTTTTCAACACAAACTCAGCTCTCCCAGTCTCTTTCCATTAATCAAGAGCTCCAGTCCCCAATGAACTTTACAAAAAACAGGCCTGAAATAGTTTCCCTTAGTCAAAAAGGTCCTTTGCCAGACTCCTTCTAGTACGTCACTATCTTTCTCCTACCATGAAGCCATAAAACTGATGCAGGCTCGTCAGTGTTTAACAGCCCCCTCCAACCACCCACCCATTATAGTGTCAGTGCTACAACCCAGGCTGCAGTTCGCCTTTATCACCCAAAGCCACACTGCTGACTCACATTTCACTTAATGTCCATTGGGACCGCCAGGCCCTTTTTTGCAAAGCTGCAAATCCAGTAAACACCCTGGAGCCCTTACTTTCTACACAGCTGCTTGGGAATGTAAAAGAATAAACTCTACAGTACTGCAATGTGAACAGTATAACCTTGAAGACCTTCAAAATACTCCAGCAGAGATGGAAAGAGTCAGCATTAAAACAAGACAGAATTAGCTCACCTTAAAATGTTAGTTCCATAACTGCCACATCTCAAAAGAAAGACTTTCCTTCTAAAATGCTAGCTCATTTCCTACTTTTTAACTATTTTTACCAATCACCATATAAGAAAACTGTAAAAGAAGTCTTACCTGGAGAGTTAGTTTCACTATCTGTATCCATAGCAACTTCATCATAATTATCATACTGATATATGCCTCCTGCACTATCTGTAGACTGCTTATCCAAAGACCATCTGAAGTCCATATCTGAAGACTAAACACACAAAAAAGTATTTTATTTACATGGTCTTACATTATTCTTTTAGAGCAAACCAATTAAAAGTAGACTTTAGAAATAGGCCCTTATAATTTTGTCTTCTAATTGCTTTATAAATACAATTTACTTAGCTTGCACAAAAAAAATCAAACTGAAGACTGCTTATCCAAAGACCATCTGAAGTCCATATCTGAAGACTAAACACACAAAAAAGTATTTTATTTACATGGTCTTACATTATTCTTTTAGAGCAAACCAATTAAAAGTAGACTTTAGAAATAGGCCCTTATAATTTTGTCTTCTAATTGCTTTATAAATACAATTTACTTAGCTTGCACAAAAAAAATCAAACTGAAAATTACCTTTTAATCAAATCCATTGCAGGTAGTGACTTGACAAATTAACCGGCAGTTTTAAAACTCGATCTCTTTGGGGGGGGGGGGGGGGGGGGGCTTGGAAACAAGAAACACTTTTAAAACCATT
>NW_008794621.1:1080216-1090205 GCF_000699145.1 Aptenodytes forsteri | reverse complement strand
TGAAACATAGAAGCAATTTTTAAATACCTATTAGGTCATTATGTATCTGGTAAATTGCCATGGTTATATATTTCTGAAACACTGAAAGAGAATTAAATGCTTTATTATTTCTGTTAATCTGTCATGGCAATTACCAAGAGTGCTTGAACTACCCTTGTTAGAAACAACACAAAATTGCACAAGGATCATCTTCACTATGACAAAGGTTGTGTGTTTAGGTGAAACATGTTCTGATTGTTCCAAGACTGATGTCTCAGGCGGAGAATCCTTTTATTGTCCCAGAAGGAGCCACATACCACACTGAAACATGCCCAGAGACTGTCAACTAATAAATCAGATTGTTTAAAGAATGCCTAACACTAGATGGAAGCCAATCAACATTCAGTGAACACTGAAAATATGCAGAACAGGTTAAGTATGACTTCTTAGACTCCTCAATTTGTATCTTTCAGAGGCATACAGTAGACATTTTGGTAGCTTTTAGAATTTCTACTGTTTACAGTTAAACACTTTTAGCCTCAATTTTCCACTCATTATGATTATAAATGGGACTTCTCTATAACACGACCTCAAATAGGGAGTCCCAATTCCCTTAGTTGCAGTTTCATTCCTCCTTACAGCATCAGTAGCTCCAAGCATCTAGCTGCAGCAGCTGTACTGCTTCCATGATGAAAGAATTAATGCTGAAGAAACACTGTCATTTTTTCTGTAATGTACCAGTGTTTTAGAGACAGAACATTAGTGATTCAATGCCTTTTGCTAATCTCAAGATGAGAGAATGAAGACAGCCTACAAGTGCAGCATGATGATCCCCTGCAGTAACTCTATTCCTTCATAAATCTGACAATTCTCTCATCCTGTAATGAAGCTGAAGTAATTAATTACCTTTTGTGTCTGGGCATATTTTGTACCTTGACAAATTAAAAAATACTACAAAGAAACCAAACCTCAGATGACATTTTGAAAGAAGCAGGCCACTGAAGTTGTATAGACACAAAAAGTTTGAAAACGTGGAGACAAAACTGCAATCTAAGAGAAGAAAGCCAAGAAAGCTTAGTTGATTGGTTTGTGTTAAATTACACATTGCTCTTTGATCACAACGTTCAAAATATCTTTAGGAGGAAAATGCTTTACCACTGACTTGCAAATGTACAATTCATACAAAACTGATCTTACCAAACCCAAAAGGGAACACATGTCTAGCACAGGATTAAAACACTGTAAACACTGAAATACTTTGAGCTTTTCTTTTTTTTTTTAAGGGGGGGAGGGGAAGGAGGGACATAAAACCAGGAGAGGCAAGACAGAAATCACTCATGAATTCCAAATATAACACCTGAACACCATATAACAAACGTTACCCTGCTTCTCGATCTCCTCTTTCCTCCAACTAGCTTCATAAATCGATTGTACTGCTCTTCTTGATTTGAGAGGTCCCTAATTTTTCTGATTTCTTCTTCTCTCTTTCTTCTCTCCTCTTCCTCTTCTTGTTTCCTCTGGTCTTCCTCTTTCTGACGCCTGTCTTGTTCCTTTTGCTGCTGCATCTTCTTTGATGTCTTTGTCTGTTGTTTCCTCAAAGCTTGCTTGGCTTTAAATAAAAAGATATGTGATTAACCCCACCTTATCTAAACAGTTCCCCCTAATCCTAGATTCTTCAAGAGCTTTGAGTAGACATATGGGGTTTTAGAAAGATTAAAGGCTCATTGCCCAATGTTTCACATAACATACAATGTTTTTTTTTTATTTCAGAGGTCATGCCATTGATAACCATTTCAGTAACATTAAACTTATTACCTGTAGCACTAGTTTTTTTTGTTGAATGTGCTTTTGTACTGGCTTTGACTTTCTGTGTTACACTTTTCGTTTTTGTTAATTTTTCCTTGCTTTCCTTCATCACCTGTTGTTCTTTTTGCTGCCATTTTTTACTAGCAGACTGAAGTGCAAGAAGCCTAAGTTGCAATTCAGACATCTCCTCCTCATCATCAAGCAGTTTCTTGAGAAGAAAAGATAAAAAAGGATAAGACAAAAAGTCAAGAAACATCATTTAATAACTAAATCTTTTTTGAAAAAGTCTTTTGAAGTCTGTCCCAAAATTATTACCAAGAGAAAGCTTAAAAATCCTACTGTACTGGTAAGTGTTATTCCTTAAGAATGGACTGTTTCTATTACTGAAACATTTCTGGACTGCAATTTGGAAAAAGCCATCAGAGTATCATAATGCAATTATGCCTCATATACGGAGGAATACTTTCTTACCTTTTCAGATATAACATCTGAACTGCTAAGCTTTCGCACTGATGTTTGTTCTTTGTCTTCTGTACCTTCCAAAAGAAAAATGCCATATTTTTGAGTGAGCTGTTTCTCATGAGACAGAGCTACATTAAAATGATGTGCAGAATTTAATCCATACAAACATATTTTATCAGTATCATTGGTACATAGTGTAAAACAGAATAGCAGTTGTATGTATAAGACCACATTAACAAACATTAATATAAACCTGGCACATCTGATGAAATCCACATCATGATGCCATAAGCCTAAGGCAAGATTTGTCATTTTTTAATAATTCTCTGTCTTAAGGTTGACACGTACTTCCCCAAGAAGCAGAGAAAAACTGATTTGGAGGCAAGGGGAAAGGAAGACTTCTTGCCATCTGTTTTATGCTACCATCTCGTATCAGCTGCTGTCCTGAGCATCTCAGATTCCACTGGCAGCTATTTTGAGTAACTGGTCAGTCTTTTGCAGAATTAAATATAAAGGCCCAAAGCTGCAGTAAGAACACACTTGCTCCATTTCATGCCAAAGGAAAATAGAAGAGAGTTATCCTAAGGAAATGAATAGTAAATAGTAATGCTCTCCTGCTAAGCATTAAGATGTTGGCATATTAATCTGTTAGACTGCCCAAAAGCCACATATCCATCTGATTATTACATAGTGTGTATATATACACATTAACACATTTTATATATAATATACATAATGCTGTATATTATAACATAATTTAATGATTATAGCTAACAGCTATTAATACAACTGATAGCAAAATTATAATTATATAATTTATATACAACCACACATATATATGTTTATCTGCATCAGAGGAAGGAAATAAACATTTAGAGAGAAGCTTGGAGATCTTTTCCTACATTAGTCTTTCTTCAGAGAGATATTCCTTCCCACAATTCAAATTGGTAGAAAGTAAGTCTGCACTCCGTACAGCTTTTCCTCTTCCTAGCATTTTATGAAGTCACATTCAGAGGGGCATTGTTTAAAATACACCAAGACCTTATACCTAAACAAAAATAGTATGTAGCAAATGCTGAAGGTCTTCCTGCTTGCAATTGCATGCATTTTTTAAAATCACACATACAAGAGGAAGAAAAATAATATATAATACCCATACGTATTCTAAAAGAAAATTCAAAAAAGTTATTACACTAAGCAAAGATCCTAACCATTCAGTCCACAGGATGGAAGTAGGGAGACGTAGATGGTACAACAGTTTCTGTGATGCAGACAGACATATGCAGGGACATACTACACAAACTAAAACGCTCTTTCAAACCAGAAGAGGACAACACAAGCAAAACAGACTAATGGGCAACAAGGGAAGGAAAGCCGGCAATACTGTAATGCCTTAATGTTAGAGCAGTTGAGCCACAGAGAATTAATTCTAGAAAGAGACACAAACTTCCCTGAGTTTTAAGACAAGTTCTTCAACTTGAACAGGTCTGGAGAAACATCCAGTACATTTAAAAAAATATAATAGGAAAACCAAATTTTGCTAATTTCCTAATATGTGCATAATCAAGTAGTATACATTCACTTGTACTCATGAATCTGCAGTAACTCACATCAGCTGGGTTTTTCGACTTTGGAAGCCTGTATTACACCGTCATAAATGGTCACTCATACATAATCTGACTGCTTTCAGATCATTCTTACATCATAGATTTGAGTGGTGTGCAAAAATTAAGACTCTCTTAACGTGCATACTATAGCATCTATTTTCACTATCATATGAACTGTATTTTCAACTTCAGTGTTGAAACTTCTAAGTTTTGAAGTTGGATTTTTTTTTTTTGAGACTGTTTTGCTTTTTAAATAGCTCTTTTACTCCTGCCTTGCTATGTTCTCTTCCTGCAGCCTATGTTTTTTCTTCTATGGTCAAGATCTGTTGTTTTTCCTCACGTCTCCCATTAAAAACTACATTACCTCTTAAAGAATACCAGAACCTGTTTTTTTCTTTATTAATAGGAAAGACTCAAGGGAAACAAATACCTAGAATGAGGCGGTTTGACTACTAATTATCAGTTTTCTCTTTCAGTTTCTTTACAGGCTTTGTCTTCTAAATTCTCATTCTGAAGTTACATATAAATCATTCCGACTTTCAGTGCTGTGGTCCTGCTTTTCTTCATATTCCTACTAATTACTCACCTGTATTCTTAACCCATCCATTTACTACTTTGTCTCTTCCCACTCAAATTGATAGTTTACACACATTGACAAATTAGCTAACATAAGATGACAAGTGATATCCACAAGCACACCCTCAACCACAGCAAACACTTACTAGAACTAGATGAAGCCTCAGAATAGGAAGTTTAAGCTGGCTGCCTTATTTTGCTGCAGGCTTAGAAGCAAGCTCAAGGACTTTTACCACAGGTCAGCTGGACACGATAATTTGTTTCTCCCTAACTGGTTCATGCATCTGAGCAATTATGCTCTTTGGCCTGCAGTCCAGAACTACCTGGACAAGACACTTATTCTACGCTTCGGTTGCATTTCTTCTACAAATCCTTTCTATTTCTGGCCTGTGATTTCTTCACTATTCATGAATATCAGTAACGACCAAAATAATTCTGGTGAAAATATCTCATAAAGGCTTGTTAGACTGAAGAAAACACGTAACAAAGATGAAATGCAGAAAGAGATGCCTCTAAATGTTACCTTTTCAGCTAAAAAAATAACCACATTTTGCTTCTGCAAAAAAGAACAAGGGAAAAACAGAAGGAAAATTTTCAGTGAAAGCCAATGATTTCTGCTGTGAACAGCAATTAAAACAAAAACAAACCAAAAACATGCTTCCAAGCATGTTTAAAACAGGAGTTAGGTACATTAAATATATAACTTAAAACATTTAATGTTTTAATTAAAATTAGTATTTTAATTAAAGTAAAATTTTCCCCAACACCTAACAAACATGATAGATAACGGCAAGCAAAAAGAACTTTACAAGCTAAAACAACTTTACCAGTATTTACCTTGGCCAGATTCTGTGACTTCAGATTTTTGTGATGACTGTTTTGTTCCTTCTTTGCCTTTTTTTAATCTGCTCCTCTCAGCTGGAGTAGGCAGTTTTTGTCTGAGAGGTTTCAGTTCAAATGCCTGAAAGGCTATAACCGGATTTTTCTCCTCAGGAGATACTTCTTTTATAGCATCTGTTGTAATACTGTCATTTTCTACAGTTATTTGGTCCTCAGCGTCCACTGTTTTATCATCATCTTGTTCATTTTCTTCCCTGTTGCTCAAAGCCAGTCTTTCATCTTTATTAATGTATTCAAGCTCTAATTGTATCTGCTTATACTTCAAGAGCAGATCCTCAAAACTTTCTTCCACAGAGTTTTCATTTTTAGAAGAGTAGTTCTGCTTTCTAGATGGGGACCTTCCAAAAGTTTTGGCTGAATTACTGGTCAAGAAAACTAAGACAAGAGCATGTATAACCTTAAGACAGTGGCAATGTTACCACTGAAGACTAAATTATGACAAACAGAACTTAAGATCATTCTCATTTATTTTATTTTAATTTTACCTTAAGGCTAGCTTGAAAAATATCCCTTATAAATAAAAGCAGCATGCAAAAGATGTATCCATTATTATATATTGACAGCTTAAATAAACATTTTCTCAAACCAACAATTTAAAGTATCCTACTTATGACAAGAATTTCATGAATTGCTGAGAGGTCTTGTCTCTTGCTCACACCATCTTCCCAGAAACAACAGCTGTAATGCTGAGAAGGTTCCCTATCACAAAGAGTAAGTCAGACTTCCAGAGTTCCTAAGTCAAATATTGACTCCCCATCTGACATTCTGAAAAAGACAGGTTAAATTCATTCTCACTCATTTTATTTCATAAAATGCTAAGTCTAGCCACAGCACAATTACACACTGCAGTAACTGTAGCTCAACAAATGAGGTAAGGCACAGAATAATCAACAACTGAAGGGAATTTAAAAAGTGGCTAAAGACTTGCAATCAAAACATTCAAAAAATGCTAAAAGAGGATTGGGAATTACTAATTACTCAGAAGAGGTTGTCTATGCACGCCCAAGGGATAGATTTTCTTGACAACATGTTGTCCAAGGCAGGCAATGGAAATATTCTTAGGCAACTGTATCCAGAATAAAAGTTCTCACTATTAGAGGTTCACTTCCTCTTACCTTAACCTGACACTCAAAAAGCTAAACTATCCTGTAAAACAATCATGCTCGAGGGAAAACCTTTTAGGATACCGAGTCAGGTTTGACTCATTCGACTTTCAGTATCAACCCCACTGTGATAACAGCTGACTCACACCCAGTTATGTGAAATGCTTTTTCATCAACATCATCGCTTAAAACAATAAATGGAGTAAAACTAAAAGCTAAAATAGGTGTCCTCTGAATGCAGACACACTGAAACCAGAGGATGATAACTTTATATTTGTCTTCTGCTCACAACATGGATGTTTGGATGTTTCCAAACTTGGAATGTTTCACTATGTTAACTTCTAACATAAGTATGAAGAATCTTGGTATGTATCCTACAAAAACAACTTCTGTAATATCAGGAAATGTTTTGCTATACAATGCTTTCTTAAGCTTCAGCACAAAAAGCAGAAACTAGTAAAGATAAACTAAAATCCGGAAGGCAATCAAACAATCTATAAATATGCTAAAAATACTAAAAGCTGTGTGCAGTATAACACCAAATTATGTAGTAAGCATATTGGCCAAACTCACTTCCAACACATTTCTACTTCCAAAAAGACAACTACATTAGTGATTTTGTGAGTCACAGGAAAGTCTGAAGCTAATTTTTATAACTGATGTTAAATCACTTAAAAGTCTAACTATTATTTGAAATACTTCAATAGCTTCTGGAGTCATCTAGAGTTGGGTAACAAGACAAAGCTTTGGGATGTTTTTTGTGCTCAGGATAATACAATTGCTAGAGCTCCCACAACAGTATTAATCAGAAATTCTGTGATTTGCATATTTACAAATTTTTTTTATATGTGGTTCTACACACAGAATGCAAGACTACATGGAGTGCTATGAAAGGCCGACACGCACATATACATTAAAACAACAATTATTCTTCAATCAGCTCAAGAGAAACTTTATCCTACAACCAAAAGAAGAGACCAACTGAAGAAACGGGGGGGTTTAAGAAAGGAAGAAAAATGTACGCTGTGAAGAGTTCAGAATTCAACAGAAAGTCACATTTTGGTCCCGTATTTCAGACTCAAAATTCCACAATTCTCTATGCCAGAATTTCTGCAGAATGACTATGCAACAGTTTCATGTTAAAGTTGCTAGGTATTAAAAGAGAAAAGCCTATTAAAAGCTAATACCCAAAGAAAAGTAACAAGAATTCTTGAAGTGCTCCACCGTGTCATTTACTCCATTTATACATATACTTCTACAAAGCATTGTGCAAAGTACTAGTTCCAAGAATAAAGAAAAAGAGACGTCTCTCTTTTAGCAGACACTTAAACATTTCACTTTACTGGGGGAATTCCAAATACCACTCCAGGCCCCGAGCCTCCTTGTACCAGTTGATGTGAAGGTCTCTTCTGAAGTCACATGCCCATGAACTACACCCCTACTCCATTAATATTAGCAACATGAAGGTATCTTAGTATTTAGGAATACTGTAATATCAACTCCTTTAGGTGGCAAGGACATGAAAAATACAGAAAAGAACTTACACTTCTTTAACTATATGATCCATAAACAACTGAATGTCACTTATTAAAGAGCAATAGCATTAGAACCTTCTCTATCATGTTTAAACAGAAGAGTGCATCTTAAGTATTGGGGGGGAAAAAAAAGGAAAAAAAAAAAGACTTCCTCGTTTTCTGCTTTTGGTTTGAAAATGGAATTATCAGTTTCTGAATACTCAAAAGGATGGTTATTAAATATTTGGGGGGGGGGGGGGGAAAGGAAAAAAAAAAAAAGACTTCTTCGTTTTCTGCTTTTGGTTTGAAAATGGAATTATCAGTTTCTGAATACTCTTTTAATTAAAAGGGAGAAGGACACTCTGTATCAGTATTAATAAGCATTGCAAGGTCTGTGTAGGATGATCAATACGTCTGCCCTGCAAATTACTCATTACACAGAAAGTAACCATTTTCTGGTACTCAGAGCCACACTGCAAATTAAGAGACTTAAAAATCTATTTTTCAGCACTAGAACCATCTTACTGTGCGACCTTGGGCAAATCACATCTTCACTTGCTGCCTCTCGAGATAAGATCCTTGAATGAAGAGTTCTTACGAAGACTTCAGTAATGCTGTAACTTTACCAGATGAGATTAAATAAAAGCATCTTTATCAGTAGTTTACATATTCCATCCCCATTAAAAAAAAAAAATTAATGAGATGGATCTTGTATCTAAAGTAACACAGGGATCCAATGAGTAGCTTTCAAAGCCTTAAATCCTGGCACAAGTAGGAAAAATTCCTGTTCCTGGGATCAACCAGCACAGTCAAGCAAACAACGCACATCCTTTGACTATTGGTACGGAGGGCAATAAAACACTCTAAGATTCTGGAGAATAGGTTTTAACCACTAGCTCTCTCGCTCAGTGTTTTTTACACTTGTCCACATTTTCAGTTAGGCAACAATGCAGTTACATCAAGTTTCACTACCAGGCTGCCCGTAAGTTACACTTGGCATCAGTTCTTTATGTTTTTTTCTATAGCAAACCTGGAAAATGAGAGGAGCTTTTTCCATCACTTTCACAGTTCCTACTCCTAAAAGGATTTAATATTAGAACTCTATTAAAAGTCACCTAACCAACTCTAAGAGCAACCAGTGGAGAACATCCTACAAGGAATGCTGGGTATGGCTTTATAGAGAAATAGAGCTTTCTTATGTTACCCAAACTCCTACATAAACCACATTCTGTTCATAGAGTCACAGTTCAACCTAGGTTTAGCTTTAAAGTTAGCTTTAGCTTTGTGTAACAGCCTCTGAAGGGCTGGAAGTAAAAATGAAAAAACAGTGGATCCTTCATTGCCCAATAAGGGAAATTAACAAGCTTCGGGTTTTAGCTTTACAACTGCGACACTTTAATTATATACATTAAAACTGCCGCACCAAAGACTGACCCCGCTTCACAGTACTCACACTTCTGGCTAGAAAAGCAGCCACCTGGGATCCAATCGACTAAGGCTTTGTTTCAGGCTACACTTTTTCCCTACACGGGACTGATCGGCCAGGTTGCAAGCCAGGTCACGGCAGTAATCCGTCTTCCCAGCAGCTTCTCCTTGAGAAGCTAGGCCCGCTGCCCCAACCAACCCCTGGGACTGGAAGGGGAGCCTCGCTCTCCGTTACCCCTACGGGAGTCCTAGCGCCAGAACGGGAGGAAAAAGCGTCTCTTCCCAGGGCTTTCGGCCACGTAACGCGGCACGGACGCACCCAGGCCCACCCCAGCAGCACGGCCTCCCCGCCTCCGCTCCCTCTCACGTCTCAAGGATACATTTTCGAGGCGAGGGCTCCCTCCAGCCCTGGCTGCTACTGAATCCGGCACCGCCGCCCCCTCCGGGCGGCCTCCCCGGAGGGTTGCCTCCCCGATCGCCGCCGCCTCGGCTCCTACCCCAGTGCCCTCCGCCCCTGTACGGCCGGCCTCGGAAGCGGAATCGGTCCAGGGCATTGTGGCTGCGCTCCCAAAAGGAGAGCCGGGGGGCCGGCTCGGAGTGCGAGCCCGACGGCACAC